>NC_080671.1:130303617-130903617 GCF_030247195.1 Topomyia yanbarensis
TACGATATTAAGCTTGTTCTAATGACCCCGCCACTTCTAGTTTTCCTATCTGTTTACTTCACATCCTTGCTCTCACTTGAGTACTATGGCTCTAATTTTCATAACTTTCCTTACCCAGTAATCTCTAGCTAATTGAATGTCGTTAAAATGTAAAATATAAAATCTTTAGCAGTGCGACGAAAGTTCATCCAAATTTATTTTTTACAGAAGTTGACTATCCTTGCAATCTAGGGGCAGACCCCTCTAGAAATGTATAACAAATTTGCATCAAATTAGAAAAAAAAATGCATTTAATCTCCATTTTTGCATCAACTTTGCACTCCCTCGCAGAAAAGTTTGTTTAACAAACGTCTTACGTTGATTCACTTTGTTCGACGTTTTGTTGAATGTAGGGCTAGTTTTTGTAGGGTTTTGACGTCTTACACGCAACGCAAAATATATTGCACGCAACGCAAAATACATTATGAATTTCTATTTTTATGGAAAGAAATGCATTTTATTTAGCGGATTTTTAAAAATGTATCACAAGTGATCTGCCCCTAGCTTGGAATTCTAGCACAAGACATGCTACCAGCTTCTCGTATTAGTGCGTCTTCCGTCTTCAATGGCCCAGATATCCCAGTAAACAATTTTGATCAAGAAACTGTGGCCAAGCCAACAACAAGCATTCAAAGCGATAACACATATTGAAATGATGAATATCGACGTATTTGGTAATCCACCAATTATGGTCCATAGAATGCACTTTACTTATGATACAGCTAGCCATATTAAAAATATAAATGTTATCAAACATTAGTTGCATTGTTCATTCATAACCATAATAACCAAAAATAATATTTATAAACGTAACAGAACTAGAAATAAATTCATTTTAATATTATTAATAAATCCGCTGAAATTTATTATCGAAACCAATAATCCTTATTGGTATTTCAGTTGAAATCTGTTGACCAAAACCAATAACTCGCATTGGTATATCACATAGAATGTATGTGATAGAATCCAATGAATGTAATCGCGAGGGGCAATTCACTCCCCATTCAAAGTGAATTGAAAATACCCAATTGAAAAAATACACGAGAAATGCTTCAATACACCTTCATACATTTAATACGCCGAAAATACACTAATGCACTAAAATACGTTACTTCTGGAAGAATTTTTCAATACGTCGATAATACGTCGAAAATACGCTAATACACAAAAATACGTTAATACCGGAAATATTTTTCAATGCGTCGATAACAATCCAATTCGTCAAGTAATACATTGTTGATACAAGCCATACAAATATTACATTAATTTCATGCCAAATGAAACTAATTCAGTATATTTCTTATTATGACATAGCGTATGTTTTTTTCAAGCTAGATTGTTTACTTTTCTCGGAATTGGGACTCCCAATCAGTGAGTCATTAGAATGACAAGTAGGCAGCAATCAATCAGAATTCTTGTTAGTTTGATTCAGAGGAACAATCCCATAATCTTTAATGGAAAAAAACATCCAGTACATTTGAAAATACTCCCAGGGGACGTGAACATAGGTAAATCCGAAACTTCCTACCAGCATCAGTAGGAAATTTTTGATCAAGAATTCGCTCATTTTATCGACATAAACAATGGTTTAATGTTTACCCTAAATAGTGAAGCTCTAAAATCTTGCAAGTTCGAAGTTTACATTGCGATGAATCATTTTGTTTAGATATATAGGTTGCATTATAAATCAACACTCATTGGGGGCATAGAATCAAAACCAACGCTCGATGAATTGAGAATGCAAAACACAAGATTGTGATACAGTAAAACACAAGATTGTACGCAGCTCACCTGGGTTCGAATCGCAACCCCGCACATAGGGTTAAAGATTTTTCCACAAGAGATTACTCTAACCAGAAAAGTGGCGAATGACCCTAAGGTTAAAACCACTATAATTAAAATAATAAAAAATAATACAAAACACAAGAATCTGAATTACGAGTCGCTTCCGATCAACTTGCAGGAATGAGTTCAGCCATAACTCTAAGTCCAGATGGAATTCCGGCTGTATTCTGCCAGAATTCAGGCTCTAGTGACACAACCGAGTCTAGTACAACCAGTAGGAATTTCGCCTGATTTATTTAGGAGCATCTCAATTTTACTGAGAAACATCTCAATTTTTTAAATAAATTTAGATAATACTGCAGTGATTAAATATAATACCGCGTTGCTCAAAAATTACCATTGGGTAAGCCTAATTAGAAATTCTAATTCTCTAAATAATAAAATTTGGCATAATGCTTAATTGTTCGTTAATCTTGAAAAAAACACTAGTAATTCCATTTGTACTAATTTTATTATTTGCGTTTATGAAATTATTCTACTTGCATTCTGCAATAACATTTAAACGTCAAAATTCAGTAACATTCGGTTTCAATTGATTATTCAACAAAAATACAATGCGTGCATACAATTATACGTTTTAGTACACTAATCCATAAGAATTATGAAATAATTCCCCAATACGCATAATACATTGCATTTCGTGAACAATACACAAATACGTTTTTAATGCGCTAATACGTAAGAATTATGAAAGAAATAACCAATACTCATCAATACACAAAATACATGTCATTTCGTGAAAAATACTCGAATACGTCTCTCAATACGTTAGCCTGAATCGAAAATACTAAAGTGAGTCGGCCCTCATGTAATCGTGAGCATATCAGGAATCTTTATGTGGTCTGCACTTACACACAGAAAAAAAAATAGCAAAAATAAACAAATTTTGGTTTTAAATAACAATTTTCCCGTTTGATATAGTGACAAACAAGAT
This sequence comes from Topomyia yanbarensis, assembly GCF_030247195.1. Taxonomy (NCBI): domain Eukaryota; kingdom Metazoa; phylum Arthropoda; class Insecta; order Diptera; family Culicidae; genus Topomyia; species Topomyia yanbarensis. The sequence goes on from NC_080671.1 coordinate 130,306,436, forward strand.
TCAGGTTTGATTCAATCAATACTGTTGGTTGAAATTACCAATAAATTCATTTGTTGGCTTTTCAGTAGTTTCAACAAATATATCGTTTGAAACAACAAAATCGTGGTAAGTTTAACCGAACAAACAAGTTCGAAGAAACAAAACTAAATCTTTTGTATTATCCAAAGGAGAGAACAACTCAAATTTAGTTGAAATTAAACAAAGATTCTGTTGGTTTTTAACAAAAGGATCAGTTAGATCTAACAAATTTTATTTTGATTCAACAATGTTTCTATTTAAAATGTAAACAGAAGTATTTGTTGAACTAAAACAAAAACATGCTTTCGAAAAACGCCCATTTCAGTTTGAAACAGTCATTCGCCACCCGAATAGAATTTTACAATAGCATTTACCCTACAAACAATCATAAAATAATAAATATTATAGTTATTACTGTTTCAACATTGTTCGATGCCAAGTTCTCACAGTAGATTTACAATAAAATTTCATGTAACAATAAATTTCACTGTTCAGCAAAAAACTGATACAGTGCATTCACATTAAATTTTACTGTTTTCGAGAAAAAAATGTATGGAGAAAAACTGATTTTTTTAATGTTAAGATACATAACCACCCCCCTTTTTCACTGTAAAAGTCTATTTTACATTGAAATTTACTATAAAAACGTTAAAGTTTATTGTTTTTGTATTGTAGCATAACACTAAAACTTACTGTAAATTGTTGTAAAAATACTGTACTGTCACAGTGAAAATCAAGGTTTTGTTACTATACATTTCTATTCGGGCATGTTTTAAGCTGATTTCGTTTTTAGAACCGAGTCGCTCTAGGTTCGCTCTGAGCTGTCACTTTTGTATGGATTTTGTAAATATTAGAGCGAACATAGGGCGACTCTGCTCTAAAACCGAAATCAGCATTAGATTCAACAAAACGTTTTGTTGTTTCAAAAAGGCGTGATTCTTCTGCGTGATGGCAAGACTCTAAATAGAATGCTGTAAGTTTACCGTGCATATCAGCAACAGACAATTCAAAACAAGACAACCTAATTTCATACAAAACCCATATCCCTCCATGAATCTGTTGACAATCGTTCAAATCAAATTGAACGTCCAACAAATACGTCATATTGCTTACATAATTTTACAAAATTCGTGATTTTGTTTCAATATTTAACAAGAACAGTTACTGGCCATTTTTAAATTAAAATGGATTTTAGGCCGTGTTTTTTCATTTGTACCAGCTCGTTGCGTTACATCTGACTGACCCATTTAGTTTATTTGGACCAATCAGAAGATCCCACACCACACAAACACTAGCTGATGGGTGGTGTTTGGTTGAGCAGTGCCACTTTACACCGACAAGGCAGTGCTAATCGAGAAAATTTCTCCTTTTTCGTAAAACTAGGAAGTTTATGGAATCGTAGGTGTTTAAAAGACTGAATATTTCAAAATTCGTGGAAAAATGTGTAATTTGTGCTTGAGTTAGCCTAAAATCTGGGTGAAAATATTTGCAAATAATCTGACGAAAGTACCACGTCTAAAACGCAAAAGAAGAAAAATTCAGAGCTTTCGAAGGAGGAAAAAATTGTGACGGATAACAGTGAAAGGTCTCCTACTGCTTGCTTATCGTTTTTTTGTTATTACAAAGTGAAGTGTTGTTCGAGAAAGGCTTTCGTTTTGCTCTGACCTCGCGTTGCAAGAACACCATCAAAGTCCGACCTAAAATTAGAACAAAAATCTGTCCATCAAGCAGAATTATTATTCATCGCCTGCTACCTACCTGCAATCTGACAGATTCTGACTCATTCTGAGCGGTCGAAGTTGCATCATGGATATCACACTGATTGTGAAAGCCACGAACCAGCAGTTCGATGACCAGACGATCAAGTGCGAACCAACTTGGTCCATCCGGCGACTTAAAGGGCACCTGACGGAAGTTCATCCCGGTAAACCTGTGAGTATCTATCTAAAGTTAAATTATCATAGCTAAATGTTTTGCTCAAGATCAGATGTGTGCTCCATAATAGCGAAAAGGCAAAGCATCGACCCTTTTCCATCGACTAGGTGTAGAATTGTTTCTTTTGTGATTTGTGTTTTGATTCGAAATCCATAAGTGGATTCGGGCTGTACAGCTCAGGCACGTATCAATTAGCAAGGAGAGATATAAAATAATTAACATATTCCAGTTGAAATATTGTTAGAAATAGATTTTATACAGAGCAGATTTTTTCAAAATTTGAAAAAATCTGCTCTTTAATTTTTTAATTAATTTAATATAAATTTTCAAATTTAATTTAATGTCAATTATTGTACACGGTAACCTGTTGTCATATTAATATTAATTCAGATCATAATTTAAATTGATGCCACTGATTTGTTGGCTACGGTTGACTAATTACCGATCGATGTTTAATCCCCAATAATACAATTGCCTATGGTTTACTTCATGCATACCACTAACGCATTTGCCAATTTTTAGTGCATCTCCAATAAAACTCAACTATTATTTCTCTAGTTAAAGACACAAATTTAAGATACATCTAGATAGCACCCGACTTATCAGTTTGTCATATTTATTCTTGTTTAACATTTTTAAACTCTCGCTCGTCACGTTCACAGAGTGATGCATAATTTCTTGTTTAGTACATGGTACATGCTCAATATTGAACAGAATTTAAAAAAATGGTAGAGAAATAAAAATGTCAGAGGCCAACAAGGGCCATTTGATTAAACAAAATTTGAATTTACCATTCGCGTCGAAGTCGTAGCCGATTCGATGTGACGCTCGCACACAGCAATGAATTGCTTTGCGGATTCTACTCAAAACAAAAATGAACTTTATGGTTTTTATATCCTACACCGAATCGACTAGTTTAAAAGAATATTTGTGCCATGACTTTCATCCAATATGGTTACTTGTGTACTGTGAGTACACCTAAAAGTGACACTGTTAGGAGTAGAAAATGCAGTTTAAAAAAAACATTCGCGTATCAGTTATGTGTTGCGTCTCAACTGATAACGAAGTCTGATTAAATAAGAGCTACGTGGCGAAGCAGCAATTCACCAAATATGATTGTTTTATTCAAATCGAGCCACAGATGTTGTAGGATGAGGCAAATTAAAAAATCGATCGACGGAACGAAGCTACATTTAATAATTGTTTTGTTCTTTTTCCTAGAGTGCCGATGAGCAAAAACTGATCTACTCTGGCCAGCTACTGAGCGACAGCGTTATACTCAAAGATGTTTTGCGACACTACGACGGGCAACAGGCTTACACTGTGCATTTAGTGTTCACACCGAAAAACAATCGACATCAAAAGGAATCGGGTAGCTTCAGTGGTTGCAGCGCTAGTAGCATTATCAACAATAACTCCAAGAACATGTCCCCAAAGGCCCCAACGGAAGCTGGCAGTGCGTCGACATCGTCCAATGCAAGAAGGAGTAATGAATCATCAGCAGTGCCAGAAAACGGTCCTAGTAGCTCAATTGGGGCGGATGGATTACGACAGCGAATTCTAGTGAGTGAGCCGATTAGCAGTGCTGCTGGATCGACTTCAATACCTTCAAGCTCAATGTCACCGAACACTGCTGACTACATTATGGGACAACATCTGGCTATGCAGAATTGGATGCAGCAAACGTACATGCAATATCTCAACCAATACATGCATGTGTAAGTCATTGCATATCATTTATTATTTATCTGCATATACTCAAGGTTTTCATGGTTTAATTCCCGTTTGAAACAGGATATCAAATGGACAAACCAATCCGCAGACACTATATACCAGCACCCTAACAAATCCACCTGCAACTATCTCACCACAGCCAAATCCCCAAATGACACCGGTACTACCAATACCGCCAGTCAACGCGAATCCAATCCTGGCGCAAACTCTACCGAATCTGGCCTACTATCCGTATCTTTCCACGGTAAATTCATCACCAATGCCGTCGGCCAGTAGCATTCCAGCACCGATCACATCGAGTGGAACCATTCCGACAAGCCCTGCTCAGCCCAGCGTTTCACCCAGTTCCTCTAGTCAAACGCCTGCACTCCCGAGCGCTGTCCGCACATCAATTCCATCACATCCAGTTGCAGGGCAAAGCACAGAAGGCTCGGCAACATCAACTGCACCGTCAGCCCCTGGATCGACCACCGTCGACGGTACAGCCGAAGCACAACCAGCCGCGGCAGCAGGTGCAGGCCAAGCTGCCGCCGCTGCAGGCGCTGCCCCAGCTCCGGCTCGAAGGTTCCCGAATATTGTGGTCGAGGAGCAGGAAAATCGTGACTGGTTGGATATCTTCTTCAGCATGTGCCGGGTGGGAATTCTCATGACCGTGGTATATTTGTACTCGTCACCGACGCGCTGCTTGACGGTGTTCTTCATCGGGATATCGCTTTATCTGTAAGTATTGCAATTTTCTTAGTAACGGTAATACACTACGTTTAGGTAAATTATAATTTTTTTATTAGTTTTTGGACGATTGATAAATCGATAATGTACATAAACAAACTTTTGGAACGATTTACTCAAATATCTGGAAATAATACAAAGGAACACATAAGCTTGCAGAACTTTTTACATTCGAAAATCTAGTACTCAGTGCTAGTACTGCTGATCTATATGCGATTGCTTTTCTTATGGCATTTTCTCTACTTGTCTTGACTGTGGACCACTAGGAGGTTGATAACAGTCTATTATTTATCTCTGGACAAAACCTGCCTAGAGGCCTTGTGGCATCCGGCGGGTTGAAGTATCTCAACCAAGAATTGATCCACTGGGTTCCTGTTTCCATATTGTAAGAGGCGACTGACAGGTCAAGGTGTTTCTCCGTGCCGAGGACTGAATGGCTGGCGGGACTAAAATATGCCAGTCGTGCACGGGGTATCATGGGCCTTACCCTGTATCAGATGAATCTCTCAACAGTCGACTTTTGTTTCTTCACAAATGGTCATGCCCTTAATACCCATTTCGGGGTTCTCTATAGGCGATTGTAAGCCAACGTTTTGATATCTTCTAATTGCTGAACAACAGCGGCTCTCAACCTTTTTCGTATCACGAAACCCTTAGAAATCACCCTGAGTTGCTGCGGACCCCCACGGATAATCATCAATTTCGTATGCTATCAATATGCTATTTTCAGTTTGTTAGGAAGCAAGACTTGAAATGTCAATATGCACTTGTAAAATACATTTTTCTTCGCGGGGGAACGACATCACAGCCTCCTAGGGGTCCGCGGACCCCAGGTTGAGAATCACTGCTCTAAAACCTTATTTCCGCGTTTTATATCTTACTAGCTAATACCCATCGCGCGTTGCTGCGATTTTCCACTAAATAGAAGGAAAACACAATTTGTTCCGTAGCGCCATCTGGCGGGCAGATAATCCCCAACCGATATTACACAAACACGCTCCATAACAAATGCCTACTGTGTATAATTCTTTACGGAAATCGGTTAAGCCGTTTGGGAGTCTATAAATCATATACATACAAACTTTGACTTTTATATATATAGAAGAATAGAAGATAGATAGATAGATTGTCCTGCGCGGTCCCAATAACGTGCATATCCTACCATCTTGTTACACGTGTTACAACGTGTCTTTCGAATCCATTTTAAAAGCAGCACGAGGTCATGGAGTACCTTTATATATCAAGAACATACAATCAATGCCTAGCAACCGACATCTGTCGATATGTTGGATAAAACGCAAGATTCGTCCATGGGATGCACCAGAACATGCCAACCACTGGCGTAGCTTACAACTTGATTTCTAATTTATCCAAGCACAATTGCAGAAAATTACCCTTGTCCCCGAAGACATGTGGAATTCTGGAAGTTTTCTGTAGATTGCATCAAATTATGACGTTTCATGCATCTTAGAACCATTTGGAATAGAAATTAATTTGAACTTTTGATTTCAATAGCCTTTACTTTATTTTGATATTAGGGCTGCACTAGTTTACATGGAAAATTGCTGTGCGGCCGCATGCTGCAACCCGTAACTCCGGAACCGGAATCCCGATCCACAAAAAATCAACAGCTGCCGATGGGAAGGTTCATTTTTCCAGACATCTCTGAGAAACAGCGCTGACATTTTTTGCCACATGCACACATACACACATACCGGGGGCAGCAGCGATGGGAGTTCAAGACAAGAGTTCAGGGGGTTAACGAGGGATAATGATAAGGATTGCATCGAAATTGAACTACGGACCGACGGCTACGTCATTCCACTACCCTAGTAGGGGGGAGTGACAGTTCCACGAAACGGCGAGTTAGCTAATGGTACTGGCTGCCCCCCGCCCCGTTAAAACTTTTGTAGGTCTCCAAGTATGTTCGAAACCCGGCACTTTAGCCGGAGAAAGAAGGCTCAGTTGAAGGTTCCTGATTAGCGCTGGTCCGGCTATGAACACGGTACCCCGTGAATGGCCGCGTCAACCTTCGCATGCGACTTCACTTCTTGCAAAGGTAATCATGGGATCATATAGAGCCGAATATTTACTACAAGCGCAGATAGCGGCTTGGAGTTAGGACCCAAAAAGCATGGAAGAAGACAAAAACAACAAAAAAATCTAACGACGATAGTGTGGTGAACCCATTCGCCAAGGTGAGGTCACCGACACAGCAAAACGACCAAGTGCAACAGTAGCAGCTACAAGAGCAGCCCAGGGAAGCTATACAGAGCGCGAGCGGTGACAAACTAATAGGGTGCCAAGGTACGCTAGGGTTTCTGGTGCACACGCCGAAATCATGCATTACCCAAGAAGACCAGCAGTCGGTGTTGCCTAAAGTGACGAAGCTACGGCAAAAAATCGAAGAGCTACACGAATTCGTGAAAAACAAGGACTCTAGTGATTAGTTTCAAATCCGCCGTAGCAGCAGCCGAATGCGAACAGATGGTGTTACAGGAGAGAGCAGAAAACACCGAAAAGACAATGAACACCACGGAGATAGCTAAAGCAGAAGCCTATGAAGCGCCGAAGGGGACCGGTATTCCCGTAATGTGAAAAGAGTAAGCGAAACACCAGGAGAGGAGAAAGAATCGAAGAAACCCAAGAAGGTGAAAGACAGTAAAACAACCGACAAATGGAGAGTGAATTGCGAATCTTAGAAACCGTAGAAGAGAGGTGGAAAAAAACAAAGAAAGGGGTGAAAAGAAGATAGAAGACGTTCGACCGCGCCAGGTGAGGTATAGGGGAGATGCTCTAGTTGTCAAAGCGAATGACGGCGTGACGTGCCCTGCGATTCTCAAAAGGATGAGAGGATCCCAAGCTGTAGGAGCTGATGACAACGTAGTAAGAACCAGCTGCACTCAAAGGCGAGATGCTATTCGAGCTGAGCAAGGATCCATTGATCAATACTTCAATCTATCGGGAATTCGCGGCAGAAGCGGTGGGAGGAGAAGCGAAAGTGAAAACTTTAGTTCAGGGAGCAGTGGTCGAGTGCGAAAATAGAGCTATGTAACCTGGAGAAAGAACAGATGTCAATCAGGTTCAGGAAGGCGTACAGTGGCACATGGTCAGCAGCGATACGCTTTTTGTCAACCGCAGCCAACCAACGTATGTCGATTGGCAAGATCAAAGGCGGATGGTCAGGTGCTTGGATTTCGGCCATCAGGCAAGAAGATGTAGAGGCCCAGACAGATCTGAGCTGTGCAGAAAATGTAGGGAAAAGGAAAACTGCTAGAGACTGCACAAACCAACCGAAGTGCAGAGTACAAAAAGGCGAAAGCAGGGCAATGATGGTGGATAGCACACACGAAGGCTTCGTGATCGCCAGGATCAACGGCGTATTCGTACGTTACATTCCACCACGGTGAATACCAGAGCAGTACAATCGGTTGTTGGACGCACTAGTCGACACGTTAATCCGATGAACGCCGGTTGTTACAGGAATAGGTTTTAACGCTTGGGCTGTAGAGTGGGGTAGCAGGCTGACTAACACATGAGGTAACAGTCTGTTGGGTGCCATGGCGAAGCTAGATGTAAGGCTGTGCAACGCAGGTACCGCTAGCACATTCCGTAAAGACGACCGGGAATCCATCATGGACGCAACATTCTGCAGTGCGTTGCTGATGGATAACATGAATTGGCGAGTTAGTGAGCAATACACACATAGCGACCACTAGGCGATCTACGACACTATTGGTCTGCGGAATTGCATTGTAACGCGGACTAGTAAGTAGTAAGTGAGAGCTAACAAACGGGAATGGAAAATAAAGAACTTCGATAGGCACCTCTCCGTGGAACCCCAGAATTTCCAATGCCAATGAGCGATCGGAAACATTAGCGAGGGCGAGTGATGTAACAATGCCGAGAATAATGGAGCCGTGGAAGTGCTGGCTTTCGGCGTATGATGGAATGAAAAACTCAGCATCCTTCGTGCTGCCTGCTTAAAATCCAGAAGATGTGTTCAGAGAGCAAGATCTGAGGCAGTCAGAGAAGAGTCTTAGGCATTCTGGGCGGCTAGGGTCGCTTTTGAACGCGAGATAGTGTTAAGCAAATCCACCTGCTGCAAGGAGCTGGGCAGAGAAGTAGACGCTAACCCCTGGGGCAAGGCTTACCGTATCGTGATGGCAAGATGAAGGGTCCAATGACGTCAGCTGAAATGTGCACAGACAAACTAAAAATTGTCGTAGAGTGTCTTTTCCGTAAGCATGATCCATCCGCATGGGCACCGTATGTTGATGCAGATGGTGCAAATGCTGGTGACAATCGAGTCTCCAACAACGAGCTTTCGATAGTGGCAAACGGGTTGATAACGAAAAAAGCTCCCAGTCCTGACGGTATCTCCAACGTGGCACTGAAGATCGCGCTCCTAGCGTTTTCGAACATGTTCAAGGTAGTTCTACAGACATGCCTGGAAGAAGGCTACTTCCCGTATAGATGGTAGATCCAGAAGCTGGGGTTACTGCTAAACCCAGGGAACCCCTCAGGAGATTCAGCATCGTATCGACCTATATGCCTGCTGGATACTCTTGATAAACTTCTGGAAAGGATCATCCTCAACAGGCTGCCGAACTATGCTGAAAATGAGAGCGGACTATCGAATTCCGGAAAGGGATCTCGACGGTGGACGCCATCCGCACATTCATCGCGAGTACGGACAAAGCATTGAAACAAAAGAGAAGGGGTAATCGCTACTGCTCCTTGGTTACGATAGACGTGAAGAACGCGTTAAGCAGGGCCAGCTGGGTGGCGATCGTCGTAGCGCTACACAGAACGCGGATTCCGAACTATCTGTGGAAGGTTCTGAAAAATTACTTTCAAAACCGAGAGTACTGGTGAAACTGGAATACTGGAAACGAACAGACAGGACAGAGGTCGATTAGGGTCAGTATCTCGGCTCCATGCCCAACGGTCTGGAATATAATTTACAATGGAATATTAACACTGGACCTGCCCAAGGGTTTTGAGACCGTCGGCTTTGCAGATGTCGTTGTTCTGACGATAACCAGTGAGACCATTGATGAGGTGGGAATGTTGACGGCAGAAATAATAGACATCGTGGAAACCAAGTTGCAGCTCACCACAAGACGGAGGTAGTTCTGGTCAGCAACTTAAAAAAAAACCAGGGCGTCCTTATCAGCGTTGGGGGACACTCAATCCCATCGACACGTGCGCTGGAGCAGCTGGGTGTGATAGTCGACCATCGGTTAAATTACAACAGTCCTGTCGCCTATGTAGGCTGCCAGGACAACTAACGCATTGGCAAGGATCATACCGAACATTGGAGGAGCAAGATGCAGCATGAGATGTCTCCTGGCAGGTGCCTCATCCCTAATAATGATGTTTGACGTACCGGCCTGGGCTGCTGCGCTGAACCTTAAGCAGAACCGCACGAAGTTGACAAGCACGTTGCACTCAGTGGAGAACTCTTCGCCGGTGTGAGCTAGGTCCACCGCTGGGGACCAGTTGAGTAGTACGCGACGTAGCACCGGTGAATTTACACGCATCTACTTATTGTCTTCGCATCTTTTTTTATCTTTATTAGGCATGTTGTTTTCCTTTTTGTACTATATCTCTAATTTGATTCATACTGACACTCACTAACACAAATAATAATATATTCTCTCATATACACTCACAATCTCTTTCATTCAAAACGTGCAAACGCTCATGGCCTTCGCGACAACACAAACGCAAAAAGGTAATAGTGATCATCCACACATACTTATGCCTGCAATCTCGATAACATTCAAATACCCCGGTAATTAAGTAAACATTTTAGCACCTATAAATTTATAAACGCGGTCTCAAGCACCCACAGTTCGCGCGATCATGAATCGATTACATTCAAAAGTCCCCACATTCGGTTCTGGCAGCCTAGACTCATGCCTTTTGTTGGACCAATCAAATAAAATGTCGCTCGTATCCACTAGACAACACGTTCCAAGGCGACATGACTTGGAACTCTAATGATATGGGGAAACTCTCTTCTAGTACCTGAACCGTACACTGAAACATAAGAATCGGGTTCACAGACCGTGCGATCATTCGAGAACACATGCGAATATGCGTATGGTCACACAGTTGCAAAACCGAATTTATCTACGTTTTAGTGACCATCCATAAATAACGTAGCATTTTTTTAATTTATTTTTGACACCACACCCCCCCCCCCCCCCTCCCCCATCGTAGCATTTCGTCACAAACCTCTAAATAGTCCCCCCTGGTAATTACGTAGCTTGACGGTAACTCTCCTCCCCCCCTTGTCCCCATAAAATAAAAAAAAAATAATAAAAAACGATGTTAGTTATTCCCCTTGAATAAAGCTACGTAGCATGACATGATCCCCTATTTCCCTGTCGTCACATATCACAAAATACAAAATTCCCCCCTCCCCCATATAATGCTACATCATTTATGGATGGTCCCTTAGCCGATTTAAGGAGTGAATATACAAACGCTCGTGTTCGTGCGATTGTGAATCGGCCACGTCGGGAAGTCCCTACTCTCAGCCTAGCAGCCTAGATCCATGCCTTCAGTTGAACCAATCAGAAAAAAATGACAGCCATATCCACTAGGCAACTCGTACTCACTCTTCTAGCATCTAAACCGTACACTATAAATGAAGTATCAGATCAACGCACCCCGTGCGATCGTTCAAGAATACACGCGAATATGCGAATGGACACACAGTTATGAAATCGAATTTATCCACCCGAAGTTACAAACACACTAGCACATGCAACGTACAAACGTTCACGTGACAAATAAACGCAATCGAACACGTTAAGTTACAAACGACCAAGTGTTTCGCGATGATACACAAAGAGGAACATGCAATCGCGGTCATTCACGCACAACTGCGCCCAAAATTTTGCAAATGATTCGCCCCAATGATTTACTGTAGGCTATAGTACTTATAATCTAATTAACGCGGTCTCAAGCGCGCACTAATAAACGCTCATTCCCACGCGATCGCAAAGTCCCTACGCACGCACATTTGAACCGTACACTCAATATCATAATCAGAATCACGACTCGATGTAATTGGCCTCTAGCAGTGTTTTAGTGGGTGCCATTTACCGTCTCGTCTGCAACTACAGTGAATGATTCTGACGGGGACCTCTTCCGAGAACCTCTACAGCTCCAGTAGGACAACTCTCGAAAAAATGTCCCGATATTTATTTTTCACCTACTTCTACAACATATTGCAACAAATTTAATCGCATTTATTATTGGTTCACAATGTTTCACAATTTTTTTTATTTCGATTATAGAAGTTTTAACCTTAAGGTTATTCGCCTCTTCGGGTTATAAAAATCTGTTATGAGAAATTTTTAACCCTATGTGCGCGGTCGAACCCAGGTGCGCTGCGTACAAGGCAATCGATAAACCAACTTCGCTACGCCCACCCCTGCTTTCACAATTTTGAAAAATTTAATAATTTTAAAATCTTGTAAGTTGAGCTCTATTTGTGAATCGATCCATATGTTGCATAATCCAATCAATAGCTAAACGCTATACCATATTTAAGCTCTTTTCTCAAAAGCACCAACCAGAAGAAGAAAAAGTGCGTTCTTAACTTCTGGGTTCAAATTAAGAGCTATGATATAATTAGAACAATCATCTTTAAATCCAACGCATCCGCAAAAACTGAACTTTAGACTTATTCGTTCAAATAGATTTATAGCCATATACTTAAAAATCTTTCCAATTGAAATAATAATATTGAATTTACTCTTCTTAACTTTTCGCAGTTATCAAATTGGTTTCTTCCGCAACAACAACAACAATACCGATCGACTGGAACGCGCCCGTCAAATAGTCGTGCAACAGATCAATAATGCTCATGGTATTCGACCCAATGCGGATGCTCGACCACGAGTACCCGGCGCTGCAGTAGCTGCGGCCCCAGTTGCACCCGATGCTAACACTGCTGCTAATGGTCAAACCGCTCAAGTTCCTTCCCCGTCCGATGAGACAGTGGACAAACCGAAAGTTGCACTATCGGAGCAAGATGCAAATACTGCTGTCGGCTCGAGTACTGAAGCAGCTGTAGAACCAGGGAACAAACCTGCATCGCCAGTATCAGTGCCACAGATGGAAGACTCTGTAGAACAGAATCCCGTTGAAGCGGAGGATCCGTCAAACGTCGTACAGGAAGCAAACAGGATAAACTTGAACGATGTTGCGGCCTTCTTGCGGACGCTAGTGTTGTCGTTCTTCACGTCGATAATTCCCGACACCCCCGCAGCTTAGAAAGCAAGTGCAGTAGGTTTAACTTACTGGGATCAGCGATGTTTTTGTTTCTCGATATATATTGTTTCCTACGGTACAGAGCAGTTGCTGACGTCGTGTACATAATAATACATCTGAACCCGCTGTGCGTTTATCCTGTTCTAATGTATCCTTATTTTTAAAATATACAGCTATCATCAGATGACTTGCAAAGCTAGTTTGTTGCTTAAAGTTTTTTTTTCTAATATTCGTAAGACACACACACACACATTATTATTGTAAGTGGATAGATTAACTTTTTATACATGCAAACCTCTAAAAGCATCGCGAAAAATTATACACGATCAACTAGCTAGCAGTGTTTAGGAACGAATGTAGAATTAGATTTTGCAAACAAAACAGTAATTTTACGTTGAATCTTGCAACGAAATCCTTTAGGGCGGGTCGAAGTTGTTCTTTGCATTACAGTTATTATTTCGAGAATCCGGCAACGTGAGCATTTGCACTAGTTGATTTTTTAATATTTTTCTGTTAGCTTGTCTAGGATCGAGTGGTAATATATGGTACATGTAAGAAGGTATTATTGTGTAAATTCTTCAATGTAAAACAAAGTTGGAACAATGTTATCGATTTATATGATAAGCAATGGAAATACAATTATTTATGTTCATACTGGAAGGAAAGTTGTTCAAGTCATTTATCTACATTTTTGCCGTTGTTCATTAAATAAAAACCCTCGGGGCAGTGGATTTCACTGGTATTGCAGCTTCTAGCAGAAGATGCGGACCGCTGGACGTGTTTCATTTCCAGTCCTGCTGGAAAGTGCAATGGCGTTTTTCAATAAAAAATGCATGATTACAAACCCTTAGTGTCGAGATGCCTAACATTCGAATACTAAGTATTTCTGATTTCGTTAGCAAGGAAATTGATAAACAAATCATCTGCAGGAAATTATTCCGATATTTGCTAAAGCTGTAATTAAACAATCCACTAAGCGAAACAGTCGATCGGTATGCTAAAATCGTGGTGACCAGTCGAATTTTAAACTAGTTCGTTCAACCAATCAATTGGATACGCCTGTTTGGCCTAGACTGGGAGTGAAGCGTCGCCGTGGGAAGCAAGGACGTGCAACTGTTGACCGTAGTACAAACGATGTTGTGCTCATTGACCTGTCGCTTACGTCAATTGTTCCTGTAGCCCCTCCACCTACGTTTTGGATATCCTTGTCCGGCTTTCATCCGATGATCACTAATAAAATGATGTTCAGAAAATTCTCTTGCGCTGTTTGAACGTTGAAGTGTCAACAGACATCGTGCGATTGGTTTCAAAGGGGAAGGACACTACAAATCTGTCTTACATGTCGTTCAAAATTGGCCTCGACCCTGCACAGAAATAGCTACTCTGTCTACTTGGCCTGAAGGCCTATACTGTTTCGAGAATTTATTCACATGTCAAGAAAAAAACCAATGACTTCCTACAGAGAATTTAGGAAGCCCAACCACAGACTAACAGACATAACACTTAAAAACAAAGCTTCGCCCGCTTTAACGGTCATTTTAAATATATTTGTAGTTGGGACTGTGGCCACATTTGAAATAATGGCGCCACTGAAATAATAACTGAAACATGATGGAAATTTAAACAAATGAAGCTAATTTTTAGTCAGTTTTCAAATGGACCATTTTCAAATTTTCAAGAATATTGAGTTAAGTAAATAAGTGAAAGTGGTTAAATAGACTTCCGCTAAACCTTTCTACTAAACCACCAAACCTTTGTCAAAGCTTTATAGCAGAAAATATGGAATAAGAATTTCACGTTTTAGCATAGCTTTTCCTCTTGGTTAATTGTAAATTGTGATTTTTAATGTACAAATATATTAAAACGTGATTTTAATGGTATGAGCCAATATAGCATTAGCCCAATAAAGCATAACGGATATAGTTTGGTAGTTTTTTGCTACAGAACGTGAAGAAAATTTCTAATAAACTGGTCGAATTTCACTGAAAGTATAACTATTAAAGGCACTCGTGGTTCTGAACAGAAGTATTAAAAATCGGAATCGACCGAATTTTTACCGGTGTGTATTGCTCCTGATGACAAACGGAAACATCTGCCCAGCCAAAAACTATCTAGATAAGGTTCAACTGCTCAAAACCCACCCGTGTTTCTTTCAAGCAAACTATATGCATGTATATAGTCCTAAAATCTTATTCGCCATTACTGTGATATCCTATTCGTGGTTAAAGACATCCGTCTGCGTGGTTAAAAACTGCAGATAACCTGCACATCAGTATATTTTTCATTTTGTTCCATATACATTGATAGCTCCTGGCGGTATAAATATGGCCAACAAAAAAACACATTTCACCATAACAAACTAATTGTATTGAGAGAAATTTTTACCATAACTTGGATACATATTGCCTTTCAATCTCTAAATAAAATCTTGGGCGAAAAGGTGAATTTTCAATACTTTTTATCATTTTGAAAACTTGTTTGTTTTTTGATTCACAAAAATGCGTCATGTTGAGGACGCAAAATAAACATGTTCTACGACATTTTTTACTCGTTTCTTTACTAAATTAGCTCGTTTAATGATTTTTGTATTGATTTGTACTAACAATTTCATATATTTACGAAAAAATTAAAGGGCTGTGTACAGGACACGACCACGGTGACATTAAAAATGTAGCTTTTTTCAAGAGCGTGCAAATGTATTTTATCTATCACACATATCGACTCAAGTTCTTGCTCACTCGCCTGTTTTTTATGTTACAATTTGCTATATACCCTCCGCATTAAAACATAATTTATTGAAGGTCTTTTAACGGTAATCTATTAATTAATCAAGTATCTCACTAGGTGATTGGCATTATTTGGCTAATCCATCTAGTAAAAATAGGCTGTCTGTCCAGAAAATATATTTAAAAGAAAAGTTCCATATTTAGAACCGTGACGAGGAAGCCCACGCCCAGCAACGGAAATATACAGATTCTTCATGAAATATGAAATTTCATTTTCCATTTAAATTTTCAATAATGTATTAATGAACTTAAGTAAACAATCTTAAGGTTAAGTATTTCTTGATCGATTAGTGGTGAAAAAAATCAAATTATTTGATAAATTACATTGTTATGCAACGTTCGCACTACCAGTTAAAACGGGTTTTATGCTATCTTGGTGACATTTTCTCTTGTTGCTAATTATTAAAACGTGTTATAACTCTGTAGTGTAAACATTGTATTATTAAACCAATTCTGCAGCGTTTTATGTTATATAGGTGTTTTATGTGGTAATAGGACTGACATAATTATATCTTCAGTACAGCGGTTTGTTGCATAATTTCAAACAGATATATTTTAAAATTTAAATTAGTATACCTAACCGTTCAATTTGTTGTATACTTTAAAACGCAATTAGAACTGTGTTTTAACTACATAGGGCAGGACAGATACTCTGACTGGATAAACTGGGAAAACAATTTTAAGTCCAGTAACGATTAAGACATGGCTTGAATTTGAATCGAAAAAGAACACCCGCCTAAACTGCTGCTGGGACGGTAAGTTCTGTTTTAAAATTTTCCGTTGTGTACAGTACGAAACAAAAGTGTTTGAAATTAGAAAACAAAAAGTTCTGCTGGTAATGTGATTGTTTCCGATGCAATTACACTCAGGTTTTTTTTTTACGCAGGGGATACAGGCCGTGCAAATGAAAACCGCCTAAATTTAAAAAAAACGCGTAAATGAAAACCGCGAAAATTTCAAAATTCGCGTAAAAAATACCGCGTAATAAAACCTGAGTGTACTCCCCTATATAAAATACTACGCTGCTGAACAGTGCAATAACTACAGAAGCACGTTGTCAGATGCCTTACTGATAAAAAACATATAACCAAAATATGAAACATATGAAAACCAATAGGCTCTTTACCCTAGGCAGCTACAATGCGCCGTAAACATGGATTAACAAATTACAACGCACACGCATGCATAAAAATAAATATATTTTATTCAAACGCAACACTCTTAAGCAGCACACACCGTATTGAATTAAATCCAAACCACCCCACCCACCCACTTTGCAAATCATTCTGTGACACCGTGCTGGTACCCGAAAAATCCGCACACGGCCACCGCTGCCGAAAATGCATAGCGTCTACCGCTTATTGTAGTGCCCACACGCTGCAGCCATGATCTTACCCGTTCGACATAAGAACAAAAACTGATTCAAACGGGTACGCGTCACCTCTATTTATAAACTAACCGTATATGGTTTAGTCACATAGGTGCGAGTGTGTGCAAATGCCAACGTTGCCGAAAATCGATAGCGCTTATTGCATCGCCCGGAGACGATGTTGTTCGTATGAGACAAGAGCAACAACTGATTTAAACGGACATGCGTCGCTTCTATTTATGACTTTTCGTCTTTCATTGAGTCACTAAGCTGCCCTCTTTTGACGGCTGTGTCTGAGAAATCTGCCTCACGAATGGTAATTTTCCCGTTTTTCGTGAACTTTTTAATTTTACCAATTTCCAAAAGTCTACTTTTATTGGGGAGATATTAAATTATTACCAATATTTAAGTTAGGTGTTTCTGAATCGGTTGGTGTATGAATGATTAAAATCCATCTAGTAATATCGGAGTTATAAGCGTGCAAACCTTACATAGTTTCGTTACATGGGAGATAGTTTAGATTTTAGAATGACACCTAGCCCCAGATAGTGGAGTAAGACATTTTTAATGTCAAAAACCGTTGAAAACGGCACGTTTAAAATTATTCATTTTCCATCATCCTTTTGTTTACATGAACTTCACGCACACAAGCTGTCAAACTCAGCTTCGTAGTCGCGAATAGGAATCGGTTGTTGCATTTCTTCTTACAGAAACCATTCAGAATTGCAAGTCATAATCCGGATGTTTCTCAGTAAAGTTCAGTCAGAAATGAGCCGGAATTCCGGCTGGCTCCAGTCAGTATTCCGGCTCCAGTGACATAACCTATTCTAACTAGAATCGGTTGTGTCACTGGAGCCGGAATACTGACTGGAAACAGCTGGAATTCCGGCTCATTTCCGGCTGAACTTCACTGGGTTTTAATGAAATATTGCACTCATAAATTGGGTAATATTCTACCCAAAAACTGAGGAATTACAACTCAATTTTTGGCTTTGTTGTCTACTCAAAAATTGGGTAAGCTTCTGCTCAAAATATGAGTAAAAATCGATCAATTTTTGGTTTTGTTGAAGTTCTACTGAACCCAAAATTTGAGTAATGTTCAACTCAAAGTCTGCGTAATAATTACTTAATTTTTGGTTTTGTTAAATTTGTACTGAACTCAAAATTTGAGCAATGTTGAACTCAAAATCTGAGTACTAGTGAAGCACTTTTGGGTTTAGTGTAGATAATATTGTACTCAAAAACCGAGTAATAATTACTCAGTTTTTGGTTCAGGCTGGCTTACTCAAATTTGAGTAACTCCGGAATTACTCAATTTAAGGGTTGTTCCACTTTATCTGGAAATGGGTGGGATTAAACTGATTTTTGAGTAACTTTTTACGAGCGTGTATGAAGTAGTGGTGACAAGAGGTCCTGCCAACACCTCCCCCCTTTAGTAAAGGTCTGAGTGCATATAAGGAGAGTGACGACACTGTCAAAATTGGAACAATGATTTTTTGTCAGTGTCATTCCAAACGAGACAAATCCATGTATTTTGAGAGGTCATTTGTTCGTTTGGAATATTACTGACAGATAATCATGACAGTTGTCTTCACTCTCCTTACATACACTCTGGTAAAGGTGATACGGTTCATACCTCACTGACGGTCTGGAAGACGCGAGTATTAATCGATTCTTGTTGTGGGTTGTTACGAAGTGTACGTGTGCGTCGACGTTGACTGGGACATTGCAAGTTCTCCATAAGTTCGGTCGGCAAGACGAAAGGTGTTTCGGTTTCCGACTCGGGTGTTACGCTGTTCAGACCACAACCGTCCAAGAGGATAGCTAGTGGCACTTGTGGACTTTTCACTGCAAGAGAGTGAGGTGACGTCATATTTTCGTAGCCAACATAAGAACTTTGCTTGTAACAAAATGAACGAAATTAATTCTAAATACGAACGAGAAGCACTTTAGTTTACATCAAATCAGTTAAAGTGGTCATTGTTTTCTATTGTTTACTGCTACTATTGTTTGTTGATGACATTTTAAGCGATTTTGACGTTGTCAAACTGACCCCCATCGATCGGTGGAAAAACGATGATGCCTATTGTCAAACTCTGTATGTAGAGATAGGGATGCCAGTTACCTGTTTCACTGCTTCTGCTGTTTGTGCCTAATGCTCAGCTTCGTGTCGACTCCTCATTTGGTTGCAGTGTGATCTGATGAGATCATGTTTCGATGGCAGCCAGATGTTATACGTGACACTACCTATTCGCTCGATCACTGTTCCTGATTGCCAGCTCCACTTGTTGTTCCGATAAACCTTGACCCAGACCAGATCTTGCAAGTTGTAGTTCCGTTCCTTGGTTCCGTGCTTCCGGTTGAACTGTTTTTCTTGACCAGAATTCTGGATCTTATGCGTTGGAGTTGGCGGACGTAATAACTCTAACGATGTGCGACCTTTTAAACGTGTCGACAAATCTCTCCGCCAATCCGTTTGACTGCGGATGAAAAGGTGCAGTCTTTAGGTGGGTGATACCGTTGCTATCGCAGAAAGTTTCGAACTGGTCGCTAGTTAACTGAGGTCCGTTGGCCGTAACCAGCGTTTCTGGCTGTCTGTATCTGGCGCAGATTCCTTGAAGAATGCGCAATGTAGCTGTTGTGGTGATATCCTTGGTGCGCACGACTTCTGGCCATTTCGAGTACGAATCAACCAGAATGAGATAATACTGCCCATCGATTGGTCCTGCGTAGTCGAGATGCAGCCGCTGCCATGGTTCTTCCGGCGCTGGCCAGGATTCCAAATTCGTCTTCCGATCGCACCTG
The DNA here is from genome assembly GCF_030247195.1 of Topomyia yanbarensis. Lineage (NCBI taxonomy): Eukaryota > Metazoa > Arthropoda > Insecta > Diptera > Culicidae > Topomyia > Topomyia yanbarensis. The sequence goes on from NC_080671.1 coordinate 130,326,107, forward strand.
GCTACGGTGGAACATTCGTTACAGGATCGGACGATTTTTGCAACCTCATCATCTATGTTCGGCCAATACACGTACTGCCGTGCAATCGACCGCATGCGCTCGACTCCCGGGTGACCCGCATGTAATTGCTGGAGTACGCGTCTTCTGGAACAGGGTGGCACTACCAATCTCTCACCATACATGAGACATCCACCCACGACGGACAGTCCATCTCGTCGCAGATAGAATTGCTGTACTGCACGATCAGTAATACTCATCTTCTTTGAGGGCCATCCTTCATTGACAAACCGAATGACTTGCTGTAGTATGTCATCTGATTTCGTTCTGCTCTTGATCTCCTTAAACGAAAGCGGAAACGCCTGTAGTGACTCGTTAATAATGATCCGAATACTTTGTTCCAGTACGAGAGTGGCAATTACAAATTCCTCGTCTGGCCGCACGTGACGATTCATAAGCCGTGATAGTACGTCAGCATGACCAAAACTCTCCGTGTGCCCGTAGCAGACGGTAAATCGTATAGCAGTAGCGTTAGGGCCCATCGCTGGAGACGGTTGTCTGTGTAGACGGGGAAGCCCTTTTTTGATCCGAAGATTGCTAAAAGCGGTTTGTGATCGGTCTCCAGAGTGAACCGACGACCGAAGATCATCCTATGGAATCGCGTCACTGCAAATACCAGCGCTAATCCTTCCTTCTCGATCTGACTGTAGTTGCTTTCAGCAGCTGTCAAGCTGCGGGACACGTGACAAATAGCCTATATATAATAGTCGGGCGCCCAACCCGACGTTTGACACATCAGTCGACAAGATGATTTCCAACTTTGGGTTATAGTGCGTCAGCAACAACAGTGATTGGAGACGTTCGCGGAATCGATCGAATGATTTCTGACACTCTGTCGACCACACGAACTTTGTACCAGCCTTGAGCAATTGATCCATGGGCTGTCGGAGCGTGCGCATTCCCTTGACGTACTTGCCGTAATAGTTCACAGCACCTAGGTACACACGCAATGTTGAGATGTCTTGCGGAGGCGGCATGTTAACAATCGCTGCTATTTTCTCTGGATCTGGTCGTATACCGTTCGAGAATTTGGCCCAGGTACTTAACCTGGCGCATATTGAAGGAACATTTTTGATGCGCACAGTGAAACCGTAATCTTGCAAGCGTTCAAGAACAAGCTGCAGGTTGTGTTGATGTTCCTCTTCCTTACGGCCTCCCACCAAAATGTCATCCAAATAACCAGTAGTGCACTCAAGTCCAGCAAGCATTGCGTCCATCAACTGTTGAAAGGCCCCCGGTGCTGCTTTGATACCGGGTGACAGCCGGGTGAACTGAAATAGGCCTCGGTGTGTGTTGATTGTGAGAAGCGGTTGGCTGGCTTCGTCCACTTGTACTTGGAGGTCAGCATCGGATAAATCGATGTGACTGAAAATCCGATAGTTTGCCATCTTGGTAAAAATGTCTTCCGGCAGGGGCAGAGGGTAATTGTTCGGCTCAAGTACCGCATTTAGACCAGTCGAAAAATCCGCACAGATCCGAACAGTTCCATTCGGTTTTCGCACGACGACAATGGGTGCCGCCCAGTCCGAAAAGTCGACCTTCTTTATGATCCCAAAACTTTCCAACCGGTTTAGTTCGTCTTCTACGACGCTCTCCATACTGTTGGCAACCGGTCGTTTTGGACGAAACACTGCTTTGGGGTTTCCCTTGAGCACGAGCTGCACTGGAGTCTTGTTGCACAGACCCATTTGGTGAGTAAAAACATTGGGAAACCCACGGCTCACAGAAAGGAGGCTTGTTATTCCGCGAATTGACAGTTTTCGGTGACGCCAGAGAAATCGTTGAGATAAACAAACGGATTTCTCGAAAGTTGTTAATTGACAATATTTGAGCTCTTACGGTGGAAAACATAGTGTGCAATGGACTTTTGACGTAAATTACGCCATAATTACACTAGACACAGTGCGGATAATCAGTGCATCTATGTGATTATTAGCGTAAATCGGGAATTTGGATGCACGCCATAGAAAACATATCCCACCGTAATTTTCTGATCATAGCAAAGGTTTTGGACATCCGCATAGCTTCCTTGTGATTTGCCAGGTGCCGATCATTCGTTAGCAGCAAACAATATATGAATTTCATGTAATTGTTTTCGCCGACGATTTCTATGACGCGCTCTCGTCAAATGTTTACACTCTAACGAGCTAGCCTAGTATATGTAAGCCGTGGGGAAACCGATCCTGTAGTTCTGCTATACCTTGCGTCTTTAGAGTGCCGATGTGATTGCAGAATGACGTAATTGGTTGATTCCACAAATTAAACAGGTCCATCATGTCAATGCCTAAAATGTTGAGGTTGACATTAGGAGCAGCGACAAAAAACTTATCCTCTCTGGTGACGTCATTGAGGGTAATATTGCATTGCAGCTCCGAGACGAGTTTCAGCGCCTCCCCAGATGCCGTTTTGGCCCGGCAAAATGCGGATTTAACCAGTGAACGACCGCTCCGAATCCACGAAAGATGTGCTGACCGACGGTTTCGACGAAAAACAGGAGCAATAGCCCTCACGATGACCTTGTTTACCGCAAACTCTGAAAAAGTGGTCGCGAAATCGGCAGTCCTTTTTGAAATGCATTCCGCCGCACGACCAGCAAGGAGTCCGTGGCTGCTCACGATTGCTGCTAGCACTGGTTGATTGGTGCGTTTGATTCGACGATCGCTTGTGTGTCACATAATTAACTGTGGACGGGTTCTCCACCAGCACGGTATCCTGCTGTAAGTTCACATGGTTGTTGCACTGCTCAACGAGTTGCTGAAGGGTAATATCTGCTGTTTCGTTGAGTTTATTGATGAGCCGCATCCGGATCTCTGCCTCCTTGTTTGATTTGAGACCGCAGACGTAAATGAGGCATTTAAACTGCTCCTCTGTCAGCTCCGAAAGTTTGAAGTCAACATAGGATTTATTTACCTTGCACGAGTAGGCGAGATAATCTTCACCATCCTCCTTGGTTGTCTGGAGGCAATTGTAACGCCGGCGAAAAGTGGACACTGTGGCTCCAAACAGCTTTAACTTCTCGACGGTTTCAACGAAGGTGTACTCACGAGCAAGCTTTGGTAGAATGAAGCTGTTGTAACGCTCGTGGTCTTGTGGGCTCATTTTTCGTAGCAAAAGTCGTACCTTTGCAGCGTCATCCAGTTTTCCAGCGTCTTTGTCAAAAAGATCAGTATAGCGGGAAAGCCATGCGTCGAACGTGTGCCCATTGTCTTTGTCATATGTGAATTCCGCCATGTTGCTTGAAAGGGAATCCAATATAACCTCATCACGAGACAGGTTCTTGATGGCTTCCTGCGTGGCGGCCAACTGCTGTGACATTTTTTTCATAAATGCCTGCTGGTTGGTGAGGATGGTTACAACCGCTTCCGAGAGACTGGTCTGCTGCGGCTGCTGGCTCCCAGCACCTGGTACAGGAACTGTTCCTCCGTTGGTTGCCATGTGCAAAATTTTCCGCTCTTGACTGACTGATTCGTTGAACTGCTTACTATCTGGATGATTCCCGGCACGAATTTTACAACCGACTCGTCGCCACTGTTGTGATATTGGAGCGGTGTAATTATGACGAGACACAAATGACGATGAATGTATAAAATACTTTATTAAATTAACTGATATAAAATGCTTCAAGCAACTTTCGTTGCATGCTTGCGCGCTCTTCCAATTCAGTTTATTTTCCGTCGGCCTATTTCCGCTACGAGGCCAAACACCGACGCCAGAGAGGTGACACTCCCACTATCTGGATTGGATATCGATCCATCAATTCATGGACCGGGGACCAACGGTTTTACTTCCCTTCCGAAGGAAGGCGTGACCTCAGATTTTTCTCACCTCTGAAAAATCTCAACGACCTCGACTGGGATTGAACCCAGACCAACTGGGGTGGGTGGCGGTCACGCTTACCAACCAACCATCGGCGCCGTCATGCTTGCGCTCGCCTTACCACAAACTAACTATCGATGACAGCCTCGGCGTCATCTCCGGTCACCACTACCTGCGAAGGCGTCTGTCACACTGACGGCTGTCAGTTGGAGAGTCTATGAAGTAGAGTGATGACAAGAGGTCCTGCCAACACAATCTCCCTCACCCCCTCATTTATTAATCCCGTACTCTGCATGGCGGTCTTTCGATGAAGATCTTAAGTGCTACATCCCTGAAAATGTGACATCGTATAATGAAACGGCCAGTAAGTTGATGCAATATATTTTAATTAACTAAAGCCTTCGACAAAGTGCCGCACAACATTGCTGTTATGAAACTGCAGCGATTAGGATTTCCTCCATGGGTAATTAGGTGATTATAATATTTCCTTGCTGAACGTTAGAGCTTTTGTTAGAATTGGTGCCGCACGCTCAAGCGTCTTTGAAACGCCAACCGGTGTCCCACAAGGAAGTTACCTAGGGTCACTTCTTTACCTTATTCATCAACGATCTCTGCACTCATATCAAGTCTGGAAAACTACTCTACGCTGATGATCTGAAAATCTTTCATTCAATTGCTTCTGGACTCGATTCAGCTGTGCTCCAAGAGCCAATCCGTCTCTTTCCGTATATTAATAGATGCATGATGACTCGTCGCACTTTTCTGCAAAGCTTGTTCATTTTCGATGTGTTTCGAGCAATGTTGACAATCCCGATTTTCTTTCAAGGATTAATTTGTTCGTTCTTCCTCGTGCTATAAGGGGCCATACACTAATTACGTAAGGTAATATGGGGGGAGGGAGAGTTTCAAAATATCTTACAAATTCTTATCTATGGGGGAGGCAGGGTTTGTCCTTTCTTACGTAATATCATAAAACAAGTATGAAAAATGAAATCAATATGGAAAATATTATTTTCATAAGAAAAGGGTCCTATTTCTTATTTCTGCCATGAACATGTATATTACACAAAACGAGCATATATTGTACATCATAGTCAAGGAAGGGCGGACCTCGAATTAAAGTATTTTCCGGCAGTATATGATTCCTAAATTAGTTATGGAATATTATTGATTGCTGGCAGCGTGAGGAGCGACTTAATTGTCGATGGTGTTGGAGCAGTTACAACAATTTCTTGACTCTTGATGGCACATTGTTCTGTTCAGGAACTCGAGTCACCATATACCTTACGAGTTAGGAAGTGTTAATACCGTGTTATTAGGCTAACATCCTTTTTTCAAATTTTCGCTTTCGCAAAGTAGCCGGAAAATGTTCTGTCATGCGATTGTCAAAGATCTTGTAGACCGAATATTTGCAGAGTGTGAACTGTATTTGATTTCAAGAAAATTTGAAGATAGCCATCTACGATTTTTCTTCGGAGCTACGCGTACGATAAGCGTCACAGTTGGAACTCAGAATTAATTCCCACCGGAAGAGATTTTACATCACAAGGAACTGTTTCCGAATATAGCGAAGCAGACTATAAGAACCAAATCGGAGTTTCTGAATATCTCCCCGCAGTTATTCTGAAATTTCTACTGGGCAAAATCAAGATGCTAATAAAATTACTGCTGATGATTACAGTTGAATTTTGTTATTAATTTTCTTATAATAATTCTTTAAGTACCGTTTTCGCTATCTTTCTATTTAATGAATTATATGCTTTTCTAATTACGAAAATCATGATAAGATCTTACGGAGGGGGAGGGGGAGTTCACCAAAATCTTACGAATTCTTATCAGGGGGGGAGGGGGAGGTTGAAAAGTTCTAAAAAAGCCTTACGTAATTAGTGCATGGCCCCTAAGGAATAGTCCGCTTCTGTGGATTCCTAAGCACCGCACAGCTTATGACAAGAATAATCCGGTAGACCGATGTTGCAGCAAATTCAATGAAACATCTCTATTGTACGATCTCCATACTTCTAAATCTAGTTATAAGTTAGCAATTAAAACGTTTTAATACCTTAACAAAAGAAATAAGTGTAATATGTACGGTATCTAACGGAGGCAAATAAATAAATAAATAATTTTAAATCGTTATAAATAGTTTTCAAGCATCCCATGCGCTATATTTCATACCACACTGTTGCTAGTATTTTACTGCTACTGCTTTGCGGGTGGTATAATCTGGGGCCCTATTCTCACAGTCACGTCACCTAGTGACTAGAGTAAATTTTGTTCTAGTCACTAGGTGACGTGACTGTGAGAATAGGGCCCCTGATCTGAATCTGGGTTAGCAACAATCGAGTTCCCCCGGTATTATCGATCGCTGCTCTTTCATCAATAGTCCGTAACCGTAAGCTAGGAAATTGAGAAATTTATTCCATCCAAGTAAGTGTCGCAAAGCATAACCCGCAAAGAATCCCGGCAATGTGATTGCTTCCTACGACACACTCTTAGATGGTTAGCTGTGGAGGAGAGCAGTGTTAATTCGAACTTTCCACCACAGCGAGAGTAGTTGGTACTTTTGAATTTTCGGAGAACAAAAAAACAAAACGGCACAGCATGTGAATGCGAGAAAATTTAGTAATTTTCTACCCTATCTAACGAAAATTGTATCGATAATTCGCTTAAATTCGAATTTTGCATACTCGTATTCCTCTTGAAGTTAATCCCCAAATAAATTTCAGGTAGAAGTTCCACCAGATGTGGCAACCTATCTGTCTGTTTAATGTTCTTTCTATTGTATACAATCTATTTTGTCAAGACAGCATATGCAACATAATATGAAAGCATTTGTAAAACGTAATAAAACATTTATAATTATTATAATCTCCCCTACAATTTAAAAGGCGTATGCAAAAAGCTCTATTGCTGTGTTTCCCCTAATTCAAACGTATCAGAATCATTTGAAAAAGGAATTAGTTTTTTTAGTTCAGCAACGCAAGGTTGAACAAGGTCACACACTAGTAAAAAAATAAAAATTTACGTGATATTTGTTTATTTCAACAACGACCCAATAAAACTAAATATGTTGTACGTCTTGCCGTCTTCCTGTGTTTTATTCACCGAAGAAAGCAACTGATCTTCCTTCTCAATTTGTCCGCTGTGTTTTCCAGTCTCCAGTATCTTTCGTCCCAACTGCAATGAGTCCAACCGAACCATCTGCTTGTTCAACACCGGTACGATCAAATTGAACTTATCGATTTTCTTATTAATCCTATCGACCATTGTTGTGTGAACCTCCAGCACCTTTGTCCATCGATACTCGTCCTGTGGACTTAGTGGTACCTCGCCTAGTTTTGCACGTTCCTTCATCAAACTGTTGCTCAATTCCGCCGTATCCTCCCGGATATCCTTATGCAGCGTGATCCATTCTGGCGTGAAGCCATTGTCCAGCATAATTTTGTTGATTTTAGCTGTGGTAAAATCCACATAAGGATTCTGACTTTGGTGGTCAGGTAACGGTTTTCCGAAGCCGGATAAATTGCTGAAATCACCCCTGGACATCGCTTCCTGTATCAAATCTTCCACGACTCTATCAAAACCGTACTTAGTCTTGATTTCATGCTTCTTAAAATATTCCCCCTTTATCATGACAGACATTTCGGAAGCCTGTGCCTTAGACATGCGATGCTCCAGGACTCTTTCCTGGGCACGCTGAGCGCGGACGGTCTGATACTGTTTCTGCCGCTGTGCCGGTGTACCGATACCTATCCCATCAAAGCTTAAATACTGACGATGCTGCGGAGCTGTGTGGCGAATATCGAACACTTTCACCTTATCCTGCATATCCTCAACGATACCCCGGCGAGCTTTGGCAAATTTTTGCTGCAATATACGAAACGCCGCGTCAACTTCTTGAAACTTTTCTGCATTTGCCTCCGGGTGGCCACTGTCCGGGTGCACCTTCTTGACTAGCGTAATGTACGCCTGGCGTACCGTATTCTGGTCCGATTGTTCCGTCACACCAAGAATCATATAGCATTTCTAAAAAAAAGGATTATAAAAAGAAAGTGATTACAACCACAACACATTCAAGTACCTAATTCTAACGTACGTTATATAACTCTTCTCTGCTGGTGAATTTTGTCCGTAGAACAAACAAGAAAGGTGGTTTTAGCGGGAAAAAAGCTTGCCGGGAAAACATTGCAGTTGGTTTCGTAGTACAGTTAAATGATCACCAATTTTGAATTAACTCAATAGAGCATATATTATGGTTGCTTATAATTTCAACCTAACAAATATTTTGAAAGTCCCCCATTGCTGCACTAAACGTCTAGTTCAATAGTTGAAAATAAATCTCGCATAACTAACATAAAATATTAATTTATATAGTTGGTTCCTCAAATAAACACAAACTGCAAACGGTACTCACTTTCTAATCAAAGAATAGCAACCAAAACAAAGACCAAAAACAGCTGATCGGTCCGTTATTCGTGTATAAACACGATGGCAGATGCATTCAAGGTCAAAGAATGCATTTTTGCACAGAGGAACATCAGATGTCAATTCCCGGGAATTACCACCTACACGGAAACAAAAAAAACTACCTAAAATTGAGTTCCTTTGACTCACTCTCGTGGTATCGTGGAGGAAGTTAAAATTAGGTAAACCGTGTTGAAGGTAGTTTCCATTTAACCACGGCAAAAATTACAACTCATTGATAGGTTTTTATGCTTAATTTTTTTTTAATTGCCCACCACACTCCCCCACACCAAAGAACTCATACAAGAGCCCCCTGGTAGTGGACGCAACTTGTCTCAGCCCATGAACAATGGCAACAAAAAAAAACAAAACAAATAAAACAAACTGAGCTGAGACAGACATTTATTGATGTGCAATTAGTTTAAGATAATTAACTAAGGTGGAATCCCAGTGGAAATAGATTTCCTGTTAAGGGATCCACATTATAAATTAAATTAAAGTTAAATACTGCTGACGGATGTTTACATTAAATTACAAAACAATATCATTAATTAAATATTTCGTTAAGCCTATGTTTAAAGTACTGTTTCAATCTAGCCTTGAAGATGGTACGATTGTCGATTCTCTGCATCCCTAGTAACAATTGTGGTTTTATGATAGTTTTGTAGCCACTGATAAAACTTAGATTGCACTTGTAGCGTGCTATAAAACTTCAATTGTTACTTGGGATGTCAAGTGGAAGTGCATTAAATTTGGTAGGGCCAATAAAAAGAATGCGCTTTTGGCCAAGGTTTGTGGCTGCTCGAATGCGTTGCAAGTTACTATTTCGACGTGTTGAACGAGAATGTGTTAAAGTTGTAAAATGTATATTATGCTGCGCGATGGAGTTATGTAGATTGTCGTGTATGAATAATAATGTTTATACGTCACATAAGTGGGCTATGGGTAAAATATTGTGGGCACTTTTAGAGTATAACAACAAAGTCGAATATAAAAGTGGTTTATTAAATATAATTTTCAGGGATCTGTTTTGTAGTGTGTGTAGCTTTTTAAGGTGAGAGCTCGCTGCTAGCCCCCATACCGATACCACAGATAACAGACGTTTAGGCTAGAACAAAATTTCTTCAAAAACCTGTGTAATATTTCAAATTGATAAACGTTGGAAATCAGTGTTTCACTATTGCCATCTGCGCAACTGTTTGCTACACATGTTTGACAGCTGCACTCTAACTGCATTGTATCGATCACTGCGACATCTGCAAACGTTTGCCAAACGTGTTTCAGGCGTCTTATTTATTCGGAATTTCAGTAACGGGTATTTACACACGATTCAAATCGAACCTAAACGTCTGTTATCTGTGCCGATACTAAGTAGTTAAGTTGTGAATGAATGTATGCAAAATAGTAGTTCAACAGAGCTCGCTGGGGAACAAACGCTTTAACTCTCCACAAAATACCACAGGAGGATGCCACACGCTTTTCGACAAATTTTATATGGTGTGTCCAGGATAACGTAGGATCTAAGTGTATACCCAAATATTTGAAACAGTCAAAATTTAAGTTGAATTTACCTAATTTTGAGTACACCCCAAACAACTCAAAAGTACCTTCCGCCACGGAAGGCCTCGACTGAGTCGAATCTCTCCTTTTTGTTTTTGACAACACTAATAAATGCGAAAGCGACGCACAACTCAAAAGTAAGTTAAAAGAACTTATTCTGCAGGTTGTTTTGTTTTAAGAAAGGTGAGAACATTTGGCACTTTTGAGTATTAGTTTTATACTTGCCAATAAAGCATGGCAGCAAACAAAACCATCCGGACAAGCATCTAGATTCTTTGACGCACTATGAAAAGAGAGGAAAGGCCGAGCTTCATCTCGGCTCTTCCGATTCGAACACTAAGGGACACTTTTTATCTCGAGGATACAGTCGTGATTCGCTGGTCAGACAGCTCTTCAACTGGATCGCTTTTTAGTTGGACCTCCGCTAGTTGGACCAGTGTCCAACTAAAAAGCATCTGAATACCAAAATCTCATGAATATCTATCAATCTTTTACACTACTAATGTCTTCTTTGGAGAGTTTTTGACATTTGACAAAGTCGTTAGATGGACAGAGGCTGTGGCCCAACCAGTGAATCACGCGTTGTACTGATAAAAAATATTTATGATAAATGTTAAAGTTTTACCATAAATCGCGAATTGGAAGAGTTAAGCACCTGTCGTCGCGCAGTTCACGCGATGATAAATAATTTTACATTTCGCATGGATCCTTTTTTCGAACAATTTTCTTTTTTTACGAGTGTGATCAGTTCTTAAATTTGAAATATATTAGGTAGAAAATTTATACTCGAGAATTAACATATCTATATTTTACATATTACAAACAGTGAAGCCAATTTTTATCAAAATTAACACTCATCACCAAATCAAACCTGATAGTAATCCATGGTTTCGATGAACGAACATGTCTACAGACGAAAACCTTCCATAGTAACCTATTTTCAAGTTTCAAACAAATCTGAATCGATGAAAAGCGTAACAAGGTTCGCTTGTTTGTATTTCTTCCATTCATTCATTCCGCGTGATCATTTTTCAATCTGAGTATACTGCACTATCTTCGATTCTTATCTATTCAGTAGTGAGGCAAGAGCTCCATAATATTTTCCGTATTCAATCGAGTGATTGAGACAGTTTTGGCGCCCTAATGCTCAAGAAGGGCATTTTAAAGCTTTAGTTAGGGACCATTCATAAATGACGTAGCATTATATGGGGGAGGGGAGAGTTTTGTATTTTGTGATGATGTGTGACGACAGGGGGGTAGGGGGTCATGTCATGCTACGTAGCTTAGCCGTTTCATCTAACTCACATTGTTTTTTTATTTTTTTTTTACTTTGACAAAGAGGGGGCTGGGTACCGTCGAGCTACGTAATTACCAGGAGGGACATTTAGAGGTTTGTGACGAAATGCTACGATGGGGGAGGGGGGTGTAAAAAATCACTTAAAAATGCTACGTCATTTATGGATGGTCCCTTACGGGCCTTATGGCACTAGACCCTCGGTTAGAACTATCAATGCCAAAATATTTTTATTTTTAAGCCCAAAAAAATGCAACGATTGCTATTTGATTCATTCATCAAGCATCGAAAGTTATCGATTGCGATGAGAAAACATTCATATTGGCCCGATCTATACTCAATGCTAAGTTGCCTCTGACAACACGTAGTACAGCATTTATTGACAAATGAAAAGTTTTATTTGGCGCGTTATGTATTTGAACTTGATCGCCTACTACAAATAGGATGACCTGATAAGCAAGGACGATTGGTTCCGAGGGCGTGACACTCTTTTATAAAAATATTTCAGCTGGTTTTATACTTTTTATAATTCCCTATAATTATTTATGATTGGCTATAAAAGTTATAACTATATTCGATTCGTTGAAAGTTCGAAAAAAATTCGAACTCCCGTTACCATAGTAGCTTTAGTTATCGCGAGTGATTATAAACAATGAAAAAATGGTTTTGCATCAACGAGAAATGGTAAGTACCCAAATATTTTGCATAATTCTGGGTGGTTCTAGTCAGTACCCGGCTCCAGTGACACAACCGATCCTAATTAGGATAGATTGTGTCACTGGAGCGGAGCGCTAACTAGCACCAGGAAGAATTACGGGCTCATTTTCTGGCTGGACTTACTGGGACTTACCTGCGGTGGTTCAGCTTTGTCAAATCACAGTCTTGGTTTCTACAAGTTTTTTACCTCAAAACAGGTCTGTCTTAACGCCGATAATGATTCAGCCATCCCAACCGTGTGGCAAACAACCACAATTCCAGCGTTTTTCAGCAACTGCTGTGAAATAGCAGCAAATTATGATGTTCCATCATCTGACCGAGAAGTGGCAAAAACTTTCAAATGCCACAGGGTTTGACTCACGATCCTTCAGTTCCCGCTCCGTAATTTCCGATGCCTCAAATAGATACTTATCATCCAGAATGTCCGCTTTAAGTTCTGCAACCTTATCATCTTTACATTTTTCCAAATATTTTCGCGTGATTCAATCCTCAAATTGGGGAACGACTTGATCATATGCTTCGAGCTTCTCCCCTAAATCGAACACAAGATCGCTTTGGAGTTGCAAGAAACATTTCGTCAAAGGTTTGTATCATAATTCGTTTTGTTTTTTTTTATTTGATGAGTTACTTTTACAGGAAGGCCTACGAGCTTATATGATTTTGTTGATGTCCAAACCTCTGTTTGGATACAACTGAAAGTTTCCCAAATGTACTAGAGCAAAAAGTTGAAAATGTAGATAGTAGTAACCTCCTACGGTAGAGCCAATTACCGGATAGGAAGAACCTTTCATCCGTCTATGTCTAGAGAACAATGACCCGATGACAGCGCTGCATCCACTTCTATCACCTTCGAGTAATTGTTTAAAACGGTTTATTAAAGAAATTGCTGGCATGCAACTACCTTTCAACACTGAGTACAACAGTTTTGCATGTGAGCGATGTCTAACAAAACTAGAAGAGTTTCACACCTGCCGTAAACGTTAACAGATTAACTTCTTTGATTAGAACGTTTCGGGATTACGAAAGACACCAATCGTGTCTAATCCTATTGAACGACTAATGGAAGATTATTAAACTCGACTAATGGAGAACGTGAAATAAAGATTAAACATGAAACCACTGAAACAATATCAACGATAGCTGAACCCGATGAACAATTTGATCAGCTGAAGAATGAAACTTTTTCCATGGTACAACCTTCTGGTGTAGAATTGATTCGAATTGATACTGATGCTTAAGTGGTTTCTCCTATAGAGATACATTTGGTTGACATCACTGAAATTAAGAAGAAAAATAGATTGATCAAAAAGGTGCTAAAAAATTAGGAGAGAAATGGTGGAACTAAATCCCAAGAAGAGTCAAAGGGAGTTGTGGAGAGCACGATTTATGTATATTTATGAAATGTTCTTAAATACTTTTGCAATACATGAAACGATTCAATCACCTTTTTTCTCAGATCCGGGATTTTCTACGCTGTACATTTCGAGGAAAATGGGATCTTTTTCTACAAGGATGCGCTCTAGTATGTCGTGTGGAGCCATTTTACGTCCAAGTAAAACAAACTGCCTGGTTCCACCTTTATCATCGCCGAAACGTCTTCAATTGCTTCTACAGAACCATACTAAAAAAGAACACACAGTAGCGTTATATTGTGCATATATAAGAATATGGCATTTGAATCATTTAGTGATTCAGTTGAAATTGTATCTGGAAACAATACTCGTCCTTCCTTAGTAAACTCATTGTGGAATACTAAGTCGTATGCCATTGTCACGAAAATACTGCATAGTCCACCGATACAAGTGGATATCAGTTTCATAGGTTTCGTTGCGGGTATCAATTTTGACGGTTTGCTTGTTTTGTTTCGTCGTTTCAGCAGATCCAAGACCTCGTCCTATCTTGATTTGACGATTGATGAGATCTACCTGTTCCCTCGTTACTAAATATTAATGAACCGCCACTCCAACCAAGCTTCTGAAGCAACTTGAATCCCAAATTGCTTTCTTCAATTTTCTTCTAAAAGTCATCAACTATCTTCATACCTCGGTGATCTACAGCTCCGTCAATTTCTATATGTTCGACGCTTTTGTTGTATAGATTGACGGATAGCTTTTTTCGCTGAAAGGGAAACAAACACTGGAAAATTAACAACACAACAAAATATCTTACAACCATTTTGTAACAATGTTTAACCATCTTTTTCAGGAATGAGACCTTGACACCTTTTCTAACCGGCTTATCCGCATCGCCTATCGCTTCAGCCAGTACAAGCGTTCCCACCTTTATTTTGCTCAAGATTCTTCCGTAGGCATTTCTCGACATGTGAAGCTGCATCTACGTTGTATTCAAACGGTTGAATTCCAATTTCGTCTGTTTATAGTCGTTGTTCATTAGCACAATATCATTGTAAACATCTTCCACGCTTAGCATCTATTGCACATGCTTAAACTTACTTGAGTATTCCGTTCTCAATTGAGCACCACTGCAAGAAACCCGATCTTCCGGTCCTTTCCGTTGTACTTTGGATGCAGCAGCATTCGAAGCCGAAACGAACGTTCGGTGAAGTTTATTTCTTCTGGAAGCTCGATAGTTATTGGCGATCACTCCGACAGCTTCCTTCGTCTCTGGGGAGTACCGGCAGTGTATCAATTCTACATTCACAAACACTTTGGGCATTGGGCAAACAGACCAGAGTTCGTCCTCCGGAATTCAGTGTTGATGTCGCTTCATGAAAATACGCCGAAGGTCCCAATGTTCATTCGGCTCGTAGCGCGTTCTGTAGCCGTCGATGTTCCAATCCAGATTGTCCTTCCGTTCGGCATTTCCTGGAACATGTTTACGGCATGTATGGTATGTAGCACAAGTGCAAGGGCTTCTGATATCATTGATGGATTGAGATTTTCGTTTCTCGATCGATTTCAATTCAACAAAGTCAACAATAGTAAATGACAACTCATAAATCCACCGCACACTGAGAATAAGTTCGAAAACAAGTTCGAAAAGTCTTGAGTTCATATATGGTTATAAAGTGTATAAAATTATAATGTTGTCTATAATTCTACAAAAATGTTATATTTGTAAAATATTTTATAATTTATTGGAAGTGTCACGCCCCTTGATTGGTTCAGTAGGCAATATTCGAAGTTGATATGCATCATTTTGGATCACCAATATTTTCATCAATCACCATCACTGATTAAAACTACTACCTACAAAAATAATGTTTACTAAAATATACATTTTTAAATAGTTAGAATCGGTCGTGTCACTGGAGCCGCAATACGAACTGGAACCAACCAGAATTCCAGTTCATTTCCGGCTGAACTTTACTGGGTTAGTGTTGTCAAAAACAAAACGAGAGATTCGACTCAGTCGAGGTCTTCCGTGCAGTAAGGTATTGTCTCTCCTGAGATAAACTAGCGTGTCGTCGATTTGTTGCTATATGTGACACACATGAGTGCGAACGAAACAAAAATAAACGTCAAACCGTTTTTTCGCTTGCACTAATTCGAAGTGCACATGCGCGTAGTTCGGCGCACAGCTTGGTGGCGCATGGCTGAAATGTCACGATGTGGATTTTAGAAAAGATACGCAATACTTTTGAGTTGTTTGGGGTATACTCAAAATTAGGTAAATTCAACTTAAATTAAAGTAAATTAAACTCAAGGTTGAGTTATGATTTTTGCCGTAAAATGGAAACTACCTTCAACACGGTTTACCTAATTTTACCTTCCTGTACGATGCCACCACAGACAATAGACGTCCATCTTCAGCATTCAACTTGTGTAAATTCCCTAACGTTTTTAAAGTAGTTGGGATATCTCCACCAGGTGCGCTGCTGTCGTCATGTTTTTTAGTGGCTGAGTTCGACTGAATTGACAGCGGTCATACCTCTACCCAGTCAAATCATTCTGAAACCGGTTCGGAATTCTGAGTGGATTCAGGATGGATTTCAGCTCAAATGCATCAACCGATTGAGTCTAAATCGGTTGTTTCCATTGAGCTGGAATCCATACTGAATAGGTTTGACGGTTAGTTGGGATACCTGGTGTGGCGGTGCTGGTGTTTTAACGTATATTAATTCAAATGTTCACACAAGTTTTTTTTAAATATATTTGTTCGATCATGGATGTCTGTTCTCTGTGATACCATATAGGCTAGAACAAACTTTCTCGAAAAACCTATGTAAACATTTAAATGAATATACGTTGAGGATCACCATCGCATCAAGTTCGCAAGCGAGAGTCATCATTGTATCCCAGTTTGCATACAAATCCCGTATAACGATTGCTGGCCGATCGAAGCGCCGACTAGTGGCAAGTTGCTACTTGCTGTTGTCATTTCAAAGCAACTGTTTAATTTCTTACACAAGTTCAAAACTTTATTTAAATGTCAGTTCTCCTAGTATTTTCGACTGATAGGCACCGGTGTAGTGGAGTGGTTTTGCACTTTCTAGCAGAAGTGCCAATGGAACATACCCAGTTTTCTGCATTTCTGTTAGAAAGTGCAAACATGGTGCAAACCCAGTGCACTCCACTACACCGGTGTCAACCAATCGAAAATCCCATCAGTGACGATACCAGGGATACCAGGTATCTTTTTCAAAAGTCTTGACATTTTATAAAAAAATGTCTTCATTTGTCTTCAACGGCCAGGATTCGAAATCGGTTATTGATTTTGAGCCAGAATTCTACCAGAAATCAGTCAGACAACCGAATAAATTTGTCATCAAAATTAAAAACACATCTTCACTATAAAGACTAGAATAACAAAGAGACGCCATATTCCGTTTGGAATTCCAATTTTACTGTCAATGTCATTCCAAACGAACAAGAGAGTTGTCAATCGTAAATGTTTAGCATTATGTGGCATTGTTTTTAAGGAAGTATTGTTATGCAATTCATTAAAATTACTAAATATTTTAAAAATAAAAATTATATCCTCAAACCAAATTTGTTACAATACTATCGTGTTTAGAAACGCTAAAGAGAAAAGGGCTTGGTTTGATGGGAGCGCGAAATTCAGCATGAAGGTAACGAATACCAAATGATGCAAATAATAAATTTAGACCTAATATGGTTTTGCTGTTGCAAAATACGATTCCTGTGGATATAACTATGTTTTAGCTGGTCGAGGAACTCAGCAGACCAGAAGTCGCATCGGATTTTTATATTGGTTAGAATAAACAAACGGAATAACAACAAACAAGTTTGGTGAGGCTTGCACATTTACAGTGTTGCCTGTGACCTGTAGCCTGGTTGCTAGTTGAATTGATTTCACTTAATTAAGATGGCGTCTCTTTGTTATTCTTGTCTCTTTCTTCACAACATTTTAAATGTCTTCAAAATGAAGACAAATCTTCAAATCTGGCATCTCTGGACGATACCCTGAGATTGCGTAAAAAGTACTCAATTTTAGGTAGTTTTTCGTTTGCATGTACTTGTCCGGGCAATTTTTCCCGGGAACGAACCCCCATATAATATTGAAACGTCAATTTAGCCGAAAATTTCTCCTTTCATTTTGCTAGCAACAGTCCAGACGCAATAATCGCGTTCGTGATAAAATTCGAGTGTTAACTGCGAAAAATCCTAAATTTGTGACGTAAAACAAGTTATTTTATCTAGTAATGGCTACTCCAGTACCGGAAGGATTGGATGTCACGGTATGATTTCAAAAAGATACTATTTTTATCTTACAAAATAAGGTTATGTTTACATATATGCGTTCCTCATATTTTTATACAGGATCTCAAATTCAAGCTACAGAGTAAAGTTGCAATTTTCAAGGGAGATGGCAACGTCAAGAATAGCTGTAACTTGCTTGCAACAGCCAGCGTTTATGGATTAATTTTTTCCGGTACGACGGGACCAAACTTTAAAGGTCAGTAACATAAAAAACAAGTAACTTCGTATATTCAAATGACTTTCATTAAACATTTTCTTTAGTCTTACAGTTGAAGGATATCACCACGGAACGAGCAGTAGATGTGGCTGTTCCATTGCGCACAGTTCCACTACCGAGTGAGCCGTTTCAAATGGCAACCAGCTGTGACCACGAATTGTTAGCGGTTGATGTTATTTCTAATAATGTTCCCTTAATCCACATTTATTCGGTAGCATCATTTCTCACACCATCCATCAGAAAGCTACATGAAATCAGAACATCGCCAGAGGGTATAGTTCGAAGTACGCAGCTATTGTGGAATCCAGTGATCCACAACATGTTCTCGTTACGCACGGAAAACGGCGCCCTTTCGGTGTATACTTTGAAGGAGCCAACAGGTTTAGAATTTCATTCTCTGGATAAAAATGAAGGGACAATTTGTGCTTGCTGGAGCCCCAAAGGAAAGCAACTGGTTGTTGGGTTTGCCAACGGTAAGCTTGTTCAGTACAAGCCTGACCTAAAATTGGCACGGACAATTACCTGTCCCGTTGGTGTTATGGACGGAAATTTCGATGTTATCGCGTTGCAATGGTTATCAACGTACCAATTTGCTGCCGTATTTTTACCCAGAGCAGATGACAGTGTTCCGGCGCTGTTCATCGTGAATGCACCGAAAACAGGAAATCCAGTTTTTATCAACTATGACGATATTTGCTATAGTCAAAGCGTACCGCGAAAAGGGCAGATATTTTTGCAACACATTCTTCCATGGAATCTTTTGTTAATGGCATCAGCGAATAGTATGGAGGTTGGAATCTTGGGAACTACTGAGACGGGGGAAACACCCACCTGGTACCAGTGGACTACGACGGACGAAGCGCGAGCGGAACTTCCATTATCTTCGGACAAGCAGGAAACTTTTCCAGTAGGAATGGCGCTAGAAACCGGTTGCACTCACGTTCTTACCATTAGTGAGCAAACGTTTCCAGTGATGCCGATGATACATTTGTTATCAACTTACGGTTTTTTGGTGTCATTCAACATCCTGAATCTTACTCCAAATATTCCAAATATCTGTTCACCGCCAAAACCGGTCGCAGATACTTCCGGTAAATTTCAAATAATGGATAGCAAGCCGTCAGTTCCGGCTGTGAACGCAATAGCTCCTACGGTTGCATCACAAGCGGGTGACATTTCTTTTGCTGTACCAGCGGGAGCTACATCTACACCAGCTGTGGCGAAATCCAAATCATTCTTCAGTCCCAGCGAAAACAAATCTCCGATGAATCTTTTTGGAGGAGGATCTTCTACCAATTCAGCCAATGCTGCAATTGTCCCTACTTTTGGTAAGCAGATTGCTTTTGCTGCATCCCCTTCAACTACGACCGCGGAGCCAGTAAAAACGAATCCTTTTGGAAGCGCGCCTAATGCATTCGCACAAACCGGGCAGGCATTCGCCCAGCCTCAAGCTCAGTCATCTCTTCTGAAAGCAACATTAGCTCAACCACAAAAGACCCCAGAATCAGCCAAGCCCTTGGTGACGGTTCCTTCAACCTACACACCTTCGCCACAGAATCAAGTTCAACGGTCTGGTTCCAACGGAAACCTTTCCCAGCAGCCCCAGAAATCTGTTCAGAAGAAACCCGATTCCTCCGACGACACAAACACCGAGATTCGTTCGATGATTTCCGAAGAAATGCGGAAGTTCGAGGATGAGCTTTCCGCTTTAAAGCATCGTTGCAATTCGCTCAACACAACTGTTGGTTCGAAGGAAGAATGCGCCACGATCGTCAAGAACCTAAAAGAACTCCATGATTTGAGTATCCAAGCAACGGAAAGCACCGATTCTCTTACTTCAGATGTTCAAGCCTTGCGGCTGGGTCTGAACGAGGCCTTTGCTATGGTAGCCGAAGCAAATAGTAAGAACGCGATCTACAAACATCCAAGCCCGAATCAGTTCCAGGAAACTCATGCCATGTCCCAATCCAGCCGAAGGCAACTTACAAGTCTTCAGAACATGCTGGCGGTCAACAAAAATCAGCTGCAAATCGTCAACAAACATATCGATGCTCAATGGTCGACCTTTCAGGAAGCAAACCGAGTCAACTCGAAACAAAGAATGCACGTTCCAAGCTTGGAAGTACTTTATCAAACGTTATCTAAACAGCAAGAAATTTTAAATAGACAACGCGAGAAGCTGAGTTTCATCAAGGGGCGCCTCGGTATGCGCGAAAGCATTCGTGGGTTGGAAAAAGGACATCGGAAGGATCCGCATGGTGGAGAACACGGAGCAGCCATCGATTCTTTGACCGATTCCATTATTTCGATGACAATCGCTGATCAAGTTCGAAAAGATGCAATACAAATGAATGATGCTAAAATGAGTTCTTTGCGAAACGTTCTACGGAACAGAAGAATCGTAACAATCAAACCTGGCAGACCGGATCGGGTTGGCCTAAATTCCGAAGTAATTCGTGAGAGAAGAAACGAGGTTCGTCGGATTAATCTGGAAAAGGGAAAAGTTCAGACCGAAACTGTCTCAGCTCCTACCCCAGCCGCGGCTGCTCCGAAAAAAGTAGAAAAAGTTAAACCCAAGCCGAAAATAATTGAGCAGGAAGCAACGCCAGTAATTGCTCCGGTTAAATCTACCCCTATTGTAGCCGCAAGAGAAACAGTTCAAGAATTTGAATTACCCAAAGCAATGGGTTTGCCGTCATTCGGCTCTAAGCACAATTCCGTGTCACCTGCAGTAGCGACAACGGTAACACGCCCTGTAGCCCCCTCACCGACAGCGGCAGGGACATTCAGTTTTACACCTTCGACGTCGATGGTACCAACCGCTGCGACTACGACAAAAACGGCAACGGTTTTTAGTGCGTCGACGGCTACCGCTGCCGGTACGGTACCTGTTTTTAGCTTTGGACAATCAACGCCGGTAAGTTTTCTTGTTATTAATTTTCAAAAATTGAGCTTGTTGATTTTTGTTTTCAATTAAAATTATTAAAAAATGAAACAAAAAGCTATAGCAGAATTCATAGAATGTAATATTTTTGTGGCGGGGGCAGGTTATACTAAACCAGGGACTTAATTATTCGATCGCATCAAAACCGAATTTCGAACAAATAGTTATTGACATCGAGACAGAACTAAACAATTGTAAGCTATGCAAATCCCCAAATGGGAATTTTTTTTGGACAATACCAAATTTTTTGTGCATAAGGACACAAAACCTTACATAAAGTATGGTTTTTGTTTTAGTGTTTTGGATTCTCCTCGTCAGTAACTAGCACCAACTGGGTGTCTAGTTAGACGATGTATCTAAACTAGTACCCAAATTAGCACTAGTTAGTCACACGTCTTGCATGAACACTAAACAACTGGTTTATACCGAGTGATGCCTCGATAGTAAGCACAGAAGTTCTGTTTGCCGACCAGGAATATGAACCGAAACTGTACTTTGGTTTGAAGAACCAAACGCCTGGAACTATGCAAATCGCCAAATGGGAAAATTTTGGACAAATACCAAATTTTTTGTACATAAGGACACAAGACCTTACATAAAGTATGATTTTTGTTTTAGTGTTGTGAGCTTCATATTCCAAGAAATTCCCTCTCCTAGGTTGA
This sequence comes from Topomyia yanbarensis, assembly GCF_030247195.1. Classification (NCBI taxonomy): domain Eukaryota; kingdom Metazoa; phylum Arthropoda; class Insecta; order Diptera; family Culicidae; genus Topomyia; species Topomyia yanbarensis. The sequence goes on from NC_080671.1 coordinate 130,347,522, forward strand.
CGGGTTTGACGGTACTGCAAACATCTTCAGGCATATTTGAGCAGAAAACTGCTTTAAGATGGTTATTGCATTACGCCTCGATAGTGGTGCATCGAGGAGACCGAGAGGGCTTATGGGCCTTTTTTATGTTTTGTGTTGTTTCATACTCTGCACGAGCCCAAACTAACAGTCAGCTAAGAGCCTGTGCACACTGGCGTGGATGATTGGCGGGTCGCCGTGGATTGATTTTTTCTGTGGGCTCTGTTTGCAGACATTGTTCAACAGCTTAACGGCTGCAGTGGGAGTCATTGTCATTGAGCACGGCTCGCAGTGGGAGTCATTGTGTGTCGATTTATCGGTCGACCTCGTCAACGTGCACAGGCGCATTGAAAAAAAATAACAGTTGAACCCTATTAGTTGTGTTGTGTTGTAATAATTGTAGTTGTTAGTACTAGTGTAAAATTGTTATGTGCTAGTCGTATGTCTATCTGTGTATGTGTTCGTCTGAGTACTTGTGACATATGGGTCAGGGAATGGATGCTGAACTGGCTTATATGATAGAATAGTGGGTAATCCTTCTTGGGATCACCGGTGTTCAATTCGTGCATTCGATTCGATTCATTCGGATTGGATAAATGAAGGTACGATTAATTTACCGACGCACGTCAATCAGCCATTCCCGGTCAGCATAGCATGAGAAACTTCTAACGGAGTGCAATTGTTGTTAATGGTAAATATATATCATTTTCTGGCATTTAGACGATTCCAAGTAGTTTTATTGCATGTTACATGTGTGTTGTTCAATTAACCTTCCGGCAGTCGCGCTAGTGCACTGAGTGCACGCTGCTGTGAAAATCTAGCGAAATCGTCTTAGGGCACCAGCGGCTGCTCGTTCAGTGTGCCATAAGCGCGACTTCCGGAGGGTTAATACTCAATAAATAATAGCAACACGGTGCGTGATTCAGTTGGTGGATAGAAGCGAAGGGATACCCTGACGACTGGAAGGTTGAATTATTTTAGCTATCTATTTAACTAGATCCAGACCGACGCAGTATCCTATAGTTGATGGTTCATTATATATAATCTAAATTAAATATCATTCAATTTGCACATTGCATTAAAACTTAACCCTTAAAGGCGCAAAGCAATTTTTTTTTCAAATTTTCTGAAAATTGTCTCACAGTTTTAATTCGTCACTCTGATAATTTTGAGATGGTTTTCACAATGTTGTTTTAAAACAACATTGCGCATTTAAGGGTAAAGGCAATTAGCCAAAGTACTCGGATCATACCAATTTAAACCCAAATCTAAAGTAAACATCATTCAATTGCACAATGTATTGAATTTAAAATTTAAGTGAACTATCCAAAGTATTGGGATCATATCAAGTCAAATGTTCAAAATGTGCCTAGTAATTTTGAAGAACCATCATCCACGCGAACCAAACCGTCAAATAAAGTGGCTATGTTCCCAAATATAAGCAACTTAGAATACGTCCGTCTCGTTCTTTTCTTCTACTTCATTTGTCTGTTTTTGTTTTTCTTCTATTAGTTTGCTTTTCCACTACTCATGTAAACCAAAAAAATCAGTCAATTTATGCGCTTCTGCTTAATGTCTTCATTTTTTTTCTTTTAATTCGGCATGTTCTTTTTCTTAATTTAGATTCTTTATAACATTAACACAATCAATTGCATATTCTCTCATATATACTCATAATATCTCATTCAAAACGTACAAACGCCGCTAGCCTTCGCGATAACACAAACCGGGTCAAAAACGCGATCATGCAATTGTAATCATCCACACATACTCGCGATCTCACCAACAACCCACCGCTCGCGCGATCATGAGTCGGTCACGTTAGGATGTCCCTGCCCTCGTTCTTAACAGCCTAGATTCATGTCTTCAGTTGGACCAATAAAAATGAGGCTCATATTTATTAGACAACACATTCCATTAAAACGTGACAGGGAACTCTAGTGTTATGGGGGAATTATCATCTAGTACCTGAACCGTACACTAAAAACTAAGCAACAAACTCATGGTCCGCGCGATCATTCAAGAACACACGCGAATATGCATATGGCCACACAGTTACAACATCGAATTTATACACGCGAAATCACATACGTTCTGGCAGACACGACAAAACACTTTACATCACAATCTGCAGCGCAATTATTCGTCAAGTATACATCAATCCATTAACCCTACCCCAACCCACACCCTGTTCCTCTCCCATGGCGTTTTGGTGGTCCGCATAGACTATTCTGCCATTACCCCTCCGATCATCGGCCTTGGACTGACTTGCGCTCTCGTTGCCCCACCAAACGCTGCAAAATGAAAATGAAATGTGAGCTTCATATTCCAGAAATTAAAGACGCTAGAACTATAATAGCTCCTGGTTGATGTGTGCTTCTACTGCAAGTGGATAGATCAATTCGATTGGGTGGGGGACATTTGGATCCTGCTAGTTGTCGGTTTTTTTGACCTTGCGTATGAGGCTAGTTCAGGAAATGAGCGCAGGATGGGTACCTAAGAGATAGATCAGTACTCAGGACTCGTTTTTGTGATTATTTCGATTGACCAAACACACCAGCTCCTAGTCCGTTCGAGCCGAACCAGGCGGACTTTCGGTTCGAGCAAACATTATGGGGAATCGCGGATGTATCTTTCTCAAATTCTTTATGGGCAGATATTTTTGTGAGGCTTTGAAATACCTTCGCCCGTCCAGTTAGTCAGAATAATGATGATTTGCCTGATCAATATCCTAATAATCACCAATATTGACTTGAACAGGGATAGTCGAATTATGTTTTAAGCTGAACGTGAAACAGCACAGTTGTAGCAAAATGTATTCGCGTGTAAGGACTAACACTCCTAGTATTTTTACCGTGACTATTAATGGGTCAATTGATCCCCTTCGGACCTAGGAGATAAAAAAGCGATTAGGATGAGACAAGCGGATTTAATGCGAAATTCTCCACTATGACGTAAACTCCAACACTTACCATCGGAATACCATTTCCCGGAAAACCATTTCCCGGAATGCCATTTCCCGGAAAACCATTTCCCGGAATGTAGTATTTCCCGGAATATCATTTCCCGGAATATCGTTTCCCGGAATGTACCATATCCTGGATTACTATTTCCCGGAGTGTACCATTTCCCGGAACGCACTTTTTCTCGGCAATTTGTTATACTATTGAAATCTGAAGTTCTTTGAGAACATTTGCATTTAAATCTATGTTGCTACTCAAATATTTGTTTGGTTCCCTTCACAGCTTGTCTTTGCTCGCTGATCATGTTAATGAATTTGAAAAACTAATTCACATGCATATGTAATTTTATTTGAAATCATTATCAATCAATCGAAGGTCCAGAAAATAGCTTATGCTAAAAAGAGGGCGATATCAAAAAAGGACGTAATTTAATTTAAAATTAATAGGATTTCGAAAAAATGCTACAAAAATTTTAAAGAAGGCAAATCCATTTCATTGTATTTATTGTATTTGAGTCAATGAAATTCTAAAATTATTTCCATTGATTTGTTATTGTACCAAAGAAGGCCAATTCACATTGAAATTTTTAATACGAAGTGAAATTTAAAATAACTGAAGGCATTTTCAATGCACTGTTACTGTAAACAAATATTAGTGAGAATAAAAATCAATGAAAGTCCAAGAGTATTTTCAGAGAAACTTCATATAGATTAAAATAACATTTTGCAAAAAATCCGACGAAGAATGCATATTTATAAGAAGGCAGCATCTCAGACAAATACATTCACAACCTATAAATTTCAAAGGTTCCAGGAATATTTATAACTAAATTTTAGGAAATTTAGGAATTTTTTAGTTACCTTTTACCTAATCTTCATGAAAATCAATCAACGTATTCAGGGCATTTTTAGAGTACTAGAGATTGGTTATCATAAAAATGTTGCCAACGTTGTGGAGAACATTGCCTTTTTCAATTTCAAAGACGGCCACATTTCGAGGCGTTCTAAATTGATCCTTACGCATTTACATCATTCTAGAGTACGGTATAAGTATATTTTTCTTTGCGTAATCAGGAGATGAATCAAGATCCCAAAAATGGGATTCATAATACGACTTATGCAGCACAAAAATATTAATTTCAAGCAATTTGTTCAGCATTTTCCTTTAGTTTTTCGCAAAACGCTGGAAATATCATTAAAATCAACATCCCATCATTTATAGAATATCTATCCGTCTTTCAATTTCATTTCTTTCGTTTCTCTTAGTCTTAAATTTGCCGAAAACAGTCAAGAAAATCGATACAGACATCATTTATTAATTAAATTCTTTCGCACGTCGCTGGAGAATTTAATTTAGAATATGCTGTGAATATTTCAAAGCTTGTGGTTTGAAGTGGATTTGAAAAAAACGCGTTTGAAGTTTTTTATGCTTGGAGTTTACCTAAAAACGCTAGGACGGAATTGATAATACATACATTTAGGTTTTCTGTTCGCCTTCCATTTTCTGTTATATCATTTTGTTACAATAACAAAACTTCCAAATCTTAAAAATTCTTCAGTGGTGTATTATGCTTTTCACCGAAAATTACCACGCGATGAGTCGATTCAAAATAGTAAAAGAATTGAAAATATACCATTTTAACGAAATCCGCGAAATTTGGAACAAATATCAGGCAAAATATAGGGCCTGTTAGTCGGTCATGAATTTATTCACCCCTTCACTACCTGCGGTGGGAAAATTGGAAAGTATTTGTTACTATTTTGGGACCCATTTAATTCATTGATATCCCAATGGGGTGCTTTTAATTCCTCACTCGATTTTTTTAAATCCTCCCAAGTTGCTAAGCTGTCGTTCGTAAACTGTTCATATAATGATCAATTTAAATAAGTTTTCCTAACATCGCGGTATCGAAAAGATTAAATCTTTGAAATGACAGTTTTGCAATCCTGTCGCTATCTGGTTTTTTACCACAATAACGGTTGTATAACTTTTCCTCGAAAACCATTCCCCAGAAACAAAAACACCGAAGTTTTTTCCCCAGAAAGAACCATTCTCCAGAAAACCATTCCGTCGAAAGTACCAATCACCAGAAAACCTTTTCCCAGAAAGTATTTTTGCCCAGAAAACCGTTACCCAGAATGAACAAATACCCAGAAGTTCATACCCCAGAAAAAACCATTTCCCAGAAATTGAGGTATTTTAACTGAAGATGACTTATTTATTAGTATTAATATTCAGATTTGGTTTTGTAATATAAGAGCTATTGATAAAATGGTATCTTTTAATGTTGTACCATCTTCCTGGTCGGCAATTAAAACTTCTTTTAATTTTTTGTCTCTCCTGCATGTTTTTTACAGCGACACCGGTTTATCATATCTCCTTGCAGATATCGCATGTATTCCGCCGACGTGGACTGCTCTTTCTCTTTGAATGCTTTCACAACCGCATAAAGTTTAAGGTCACTGGCACCTTTTAAGAGTGCATTTAATTGGTTGTGATACCCTTCTATTGCGTTTAAGGTCTGGGTATGCCATTGAGGGTGTTGTATCGCATGGTCCATGGTGTTGTATCGCATGTGGAATTCAGGGAGAAATCTGACCTGTGCCTGTGCGTAGTGTTTTCCAACTCTTCGCTTCCCCAAAACGTACTTTTTATGTAATCGAAGTACGGGGACATTTGTTCCGGAGCTGAAGCACGGACAATACCCAAGCCTTCAGGCACGTCATGAGGCTTCAAAAAGTCCAAGGCCTGGGTTTGTTTGAAAGAGATCTGCATTTGCACGCTTTTCAAATAAATTCCAGATAATCCCAATTTTTGGATCCGTTTCCACCAATTTTTCGTTAGGTGGAAAAAGCAACCATATCGCACAGAATTGGGAACAATCCTTGCTATAGCGTTTATCTCAGCGGTTTCACAATCTGTCAATACAATCGACGGAATAATTATAATATTGTTGTAGGCTGCTATGGTTTTTATTAGTTCTAGAGCTTTTTTGTAGTTGGATTCTGATTTATCTGGAAGAAGCATGTGTACTAAGGGTAGGAACGTTCGTTCAATGCTCAATGTTTCGATTGACCCGCAGATGGCAATTTATGTAGCAGATGAATCAATAAGGTCATGACCTGTGATCAACTCGTATGCTCGGTTTATTCAAACATAGGAGTTGACTCCTTCTTTTAAACATGAGCAACTCTTTGAATATGTGTGCCAAATAGCCCTCGAAATGAAACTTGTTATCCACTCGTCTGACCGGCTTTCTCAAACATAGGGTTGATTCATTCTTTCCAGCACGCTGTGGAATAGCTGGAGCAAAAAGTTGGCTAAAATATGTAAAACATATTCGAACTATCATATTAAAGATTTATAACATTCTTCGATGTTTGTTGCACCATGTACCATCGAAATTTCAAGGGGGTTCTCTACTCTCGAGGCGTATAATTGAGGTTTTTTTGGGAATAATTTGCGAAAGATCTACTGAATTTGGTCGGTTGGATTACGTTCATTATAATAGTTGTTCTCATTGCGTTGAGTGCTTTTATATACTTTTGAGTGGTGAACGCAGTATATTACTGATTGACATGTTAACCATGTTTCGTCATAAGTATAGTTGTGTTGAAGCTCGAATATTACCGCCAAAGGGAATTGATTTTGGCATATTGTGGTTTGTATTAGTAAGTTAGTTTCTTTCCATTTTTATAATCTTGTTGTAGTTGTTAGTATAGAAACACGCGCGCATCATCGGTTGTATCGAATTCGATGGCTGAAAATGTGCTTAAATAGTTTTGAAAATGATATGTCGCCGAAGCGCCTCTTATGTATACCCCGAGCGTTTCAGTACTTTAAACGCGATTTTTCTTCGAAATCACTTTTTAGCTGGTCGGAAATGTAAGTCAAACAACTCATTTTGGATCGTTTTGAAATTTGCACAGTGTATTCAGAATTGCTATCTGCAGCGACGTACGTAGGACTAGGATTTTATATTTTTATCGCATAGTTTTTTTTAAATTTGCGTCGATTTTAATGACTTTTACAGCGCTTTTTCATTAACAAGTGCATCATTTCACAAAATCCTACGTCGCTTGCCATTGTACCAAGAATTCTAGGAAAAAAATAGTTTTTAGCTCTAGCCAGCCAAAGCTTTGTGCTCAATCATTAACCGTCAATGGCACGCAAAGCGATAGAGATTTGAGATGTCCTACAAGGTATTTAACCTAATGGAGCTCTTTTTATGTTTCTAGATCTTCAGGTTATATTACATGTCTTTGCAACTCAAATTTATTATAGTTTTGGGATATTTCCGTGGGGCGATGCCGCAAATATCGAAAATCGACGATTGTTGAATATTTAACAAGCAATAGGGTGGGTGCTCCAATAGCCGTGGTGTACTACTAGTTGCAGTAGTAGGCTAAATGCTTGATTAAAATGCCAACCGCCGTTAATTATTTCTTGCTTTGTAGTTCGCACTTAACTCGCAAGGCAACACAAGTTTTATCATAGAAATTTGCTCAAAAAACAACTGAAATAGTGAGTTTTCCTTGATTTTTGAACTCCTTTGCATCTATAGTGGGCCAAATGTACCTAGAGTTGCATGCTCCAAAAGTAATCAATGGGTTTTGCATCCATAGGAACCGGAATTAGCAATTGCGCCACTATTGCTACATGCGAAGCAAGCGGTTTTAAATGCAAAAAATGGTTCAAAACCAATTATAATATTGTTTCTATCAAATAGGAATCGAAAGCTTTCATTTAACATATAATCATCACCCGTTGATTTTTCCATCTTTTTAATGCGTTTAAATTTAAGCATAATGTGTAAATATTAAAAAAAATACTGTGAATAGCAAACTGATAACAAGTATTTAAGTACACATGATATAAATATAACGAGTTGTTTATTGAGAAAATAGAAGAAAAACTACAAGGGGCAGCCCTATGGGATTGCACGAACTGTAGACGTAGGACTATACTACTTAATGTAAAATATTTATTTTCTTAGTCTTAATCATATATCGAAACTATAAATATACAAGAATCGAAAACAATTCTATATATGGACAAGATGCGTTTTTGCAACGGTTTGTCAAGTGGCAGTGTATTCATTCATAAATAGGCTTTGTAGTATGTACCTATTAGTAGAATCAAAATACTATAGGCTGAGTGGAAATGAATCACGTGAAGGGAGAATGAATCAATGAATTGATCGAACGTAAATAATAAACTTTCGTTGTGCAATTTAGTAACAAATTAGATCTAACTACCTACAAATTCAACTCAAACGTTAAACCCAAGCGCACAAAGCACAATGAATCGACGTTGATGATGATGGCTAGAGCGAAAGAGACTACTATGTTAACCGTGTTTGCAAATGGAGCTCGCATGTACAAACTATTTTGTGTACGAATAATTATACATAAAAGTGTGCTGAAAACGAGCACAACACAAAAGATAGCATAGCACAGTCGCATTCACTGGGTAGCGTACCTCCACAGGCAGTATAACGGACTTCTAACTCAGCTACACTGGCTGTGAAAACACACAACGCAGTGACCTGCTTCGTCTGCCGCTCAACAGGCAACTGAGCTGCACTGGCGAAATCCGTCCGTTTAAATAGTCGATGATGACGTCATTCATAGAAGCGGTGCGCGCTAGGTACACAAATCTGTCGTGCTGGACTAGGGAAGCGCTATCTTCTGTGTGTAAATGCGCGATATTTTGACTAGGTTGTTCATTATTTAAATTTTTAATGCTATGATATCAAAAATCTTTGGGTTTATCTATTGGAATCTATTCTTAGAAGTATTTCGGGGCGATATGCGCAAAAAATTTGAAAATTTATCGTGAGATGGCTGAATTATATGCGTTTAAAATTGGACCACTTTTCGTTACATACCATTTTTGTAGAATTTGCAACGTGCACCCCTATATTGAAAACAAAGACGTAGTCCTACGTCAAAAAAAATTTCGGTGAAATAATTTTCTGGGTTTTGGTACTTTCTGCGGAACAGTTTTCTGGGTTATGGTTCTTTCTGGGTGAAAGTTTTCTGGGCTTTGGTACTTTCTGGGAATCAGTTTTCTGGGAATTAGTACTTTCTAGAATATGTGTTTCAGGGAAAAAAGCTTCGGTATTTCTTCTTCTGGGGAATGGTTTTCGAGGGAATGTTATACAATCCACAATAACCACTCAAGATCAAAAAATTTAAAAATATTTTCAAACAAGCTTTCATGTTCTAAAGTAGGTAAAATCTCCTAGAACACAATTAGCTGCATAGCAGGTCTTCTAAAAATAAGTTTGGTCGGTGAGGCACGAGTTTTTTTTATTTTCCGGGAAATGGTACAGTAATGTTTCGATTATATCACTATGCGTTTATATCAATACTCGTTTATATCACCCTCGAATATATCACGGTTTCATCTCGATTATATCACGCTTTTTGAAAAACAGATAAGGCACACTACGTTTTGATCCAATTAAGCCACATGTTGTGTCCTGGCACTTTTAAGATTTTTTTACAATTGATTTGCTTATTTACATATAGGGTAATGAGCCTATTATTAGGTTTCGGATTATTTTGTTATGGGTTTATATATGATGAGGTCGGTCAAAAAGTAGAACTTTTTTATTCTTTTATCTTAAAGTATAGATTCTTAAGAAAGTGTTTTATATAATTTTTATAGAAGTATAAGTAGTAGAAGCAAAGTTATAGCGCTGTTCATCTTGTTCCTTTAAGTGAAGACAGGGCGTGGCGCGAAACTTTAAACGTGAATAATCTCGAAATCACGTTTTACCAAGACGTTGTTGCAAGGACTAGGATTGCCGAAATATTCTTCGACCGATTTCAATTTTAGTTTTAAATTCTTCGTAACTTATTTGACGTGTCCTTAAGAGACCGTCTGGAGGGACCGTTTGGTGTAGCAGGTAAACAAATCGACTTCTTTTTTTAAATTGTTAGTTATCCGCAAGAAAATCTAACAAAGTAATGAGAAAAACAAAATACGTAATATATGGTAGGTATGCCTAGATATGCATTTTCTCTTGAATCGATGTGAATACTTTTCTTTTGAAAGGACAACATCAACAATTGGTGATGGGACTATTTCTATGGATGTTGAAACAACGAGAACTGAATGGTAATCTCTTCGTATACACTGATTTTAATAGTCAAGATATTTGTCCAAAACCTTAGTGTGACAGATTCCTTTAAGTTTAGTTTTGGGTGGTTCAACTATTTTAAGAAACGGTATGTGCAACGTAAGGTGAAGCTGTGTGGGGAAAAATTATATACTGATGCCATATCGTTTTACCCAATGCGTTGAACAAAGATGGCAGACGCTGCCAACGGCTTCAAATGGGTAGTGTGATTATAGAAGCACGGCAAAAATAGGCCCATTACCCTACTATCATTTATTCTTTTGACTAACTTGACTTTTTCATTACTTTTTGTTTATAGAAATACATGGGTTAATGATTGCATGTAATTTTTTGGTTTGATTTGAATATATCACGTTTCAAATATATCACGCTAAAATACAGACCGACCGTGATATAATCGAAACATTACTGTATTCCGCAAAATGTTTTTTCCGGGAAATGATACATTCCGGGAAAGTTCTCCGGGAAACGATATTCCGGGATATGGTACATTCCGGGAAATAGTTTTTCGGGAAGTGGTATTCCGGGGAGCGGTATTCCGGGAAATGACGTACAACCCTTATGAGATGGTATAACGAATGTTTTAGAATACTACTATTTGGCGACGCTAGTGAGCAAGTCAGATTTTTGACATAATGTATCTTAATTTCCAGATTTGTTTTAGCGGGTTAGAGCTTTCGGCAAAGTTGCTCACGAGATCAGAACCTTCGAGGTGGCATATCGACTAGTATGGGATTCTTTCACTAGGAGGCACTAGTGAACGTGAGCATGTAATTTTTTTGAACTACTGTATCTCAAATTCCTGACTTTTTGGAAGGTCGTTGTTTTCATTTCCTTTCGAACTAAAACCGAATAAATCGATGATATTCCGAAAATAGGCACACCAAATTGTTAGATGGCCCTTCCGAGAATCTAGATGTAAGCCTCAATCACTCTCAAAAAAAAAATTATCCGGAATCAAATTTTCCCACGAAGTGTTCACAGCTTCAACAAAGAATTCACAAAAACAACTCGCATCGATATCAAAATTGCAATGTAAAATGTGAACATAGACAGATAAAAAAGGTATTTCAGATTTTAATCCTAAATGGCAGGTCATTGCTTAAATGTATGAAAAAAAATCTCCCGTCGCATACATCAATGAATTTTTTTTTTCATTCCAGAGCTTCGGTCAGCCGACTAAAGCTAAAGAAAACATCGCTAAGGAAACAGTGCTATTCGGAAACACCACCATTAAACCGGTCACAGCTGCAACCAAAAATGTTTCAACAGACAAAGAAAACCAGGAGCCCACACAGAAGCCCACCCCATTATTTGGCTTTGGTAGCACAACTATTCAGGCCGTTTCTAAGGTGGACAGTTCTTCAGAACCAAATAAATCTGTGCTAACCTTTGGGTCTAACTCCGCCGCGAACAGCAAACCATCCACGTTCTCGTTTGGAGCTCCTGCCGGTGGCCCACCTAGTTTCAGCTTATCGCAGTCTGCTTCGCCAGCCCCCGTTTTGAATTTGGCTAAGGAAAGGGATTCGGTACCAAAAAAAGTCGAAAAAGCTAGTGCTGAAATAAAAACGGATGAGCAAACTCTTGCGTCAGGTACAGATGATACCAGAGCAGGCAAAGAAAGTGTTAAAACCGCATTCCCTGCACTAACAAATTTACTGAAACCTGTCAGCCATGGCGTAACGGACGCCTCTAAGTCTTCCAACTTGTTTGGAACTGAATCCAAAACTACACCTGCACCTATATTCGGGATTCCATCGACAACTCCAAGCACCGGGCTTTTTGGAAGCATAAAAAATACAGCTACACTTCCAACTATCTCTTCTTCTAGTAGCATTCTTACCGGAGAAGCAACAGTGTCAACCGCTTTCAGTGCGCCGGTTGGCACTACAGAGAACACGACCACAACCGCTACAGTTACAAGCACAACGACGACTATGCTCGGTTCCATAAAATTACCCACTACCACTAGCACCTCTTCAGGATTGTCGTTCGGTAGCATCGGAGTCCCTGCAAAGCCGACAGATTTGTCTATAAAGTCGGATGTCGCATTTGGATCGGCAAAATCTTCATTTATATCTCCAGTGGTTGCAGCGGCGACGGTCACTGCTTCCAGTGCATCATCCACGACAGCTACTGCAGCTACTCCCAGTTTCTCGTTTGGATCTGTCACAATGCCAACAGCAGTGTCTTCAAGCGCGATTAGTCTAACCACCGCAGCAACATCAACCACTGACACAACAACAAACTTGTTCGGAGCCTTCAATATTTGTTCTCCGGTTGCAACAACTGCAACGAAGTCTCCCACGGGAAACATATTTGGAAGTACTTCTTTCACAGCTGCAAAAACTGAAACCACTTCAATCTTTGGTACCAACTCCGGCGGCATAACCACCGCTTCTACTTTTGGTACGGCAGCCACAGATGCTTCCAAAGATTCTGCCAATGTTTTCGGTAACACTCCAGCTGCTGTTGTTAGCACGTCACCTCAAACAGGATTGTTCAGTTCGGTGGTGGCAACCAGCAGTGCGGGATCATCAATGTTTGGCGGTAGTACGGTTACAGCTGGTTCGCCGTTCATTGCTACTGCACCAGCTCCAGCTGGCGAAGGTCTGTTCGGATCTGTCAGTACACCAGCAACGGGTACTCAAGGTAAGCTTTCAGTTATGCTTCTGTTGATGAACACGTTAATAAGTTCTGCAAGACATTATTAAGCTGAAAATCTTAACTATGAAGGCTAATTATTCGAAAGAATATTTAATTCTGCGTCCAACGACTGTTTGATTATAAAAATCTGTCGAGAAATAGTCTATTTTTCTTCTTTCCAGAACTGTTAAAAAATCGAAGAAAAAATAGCGGAGCTAATTTTTCAGTGTCGCATGTCCCAAAATCTGTTTTGCTATAAATCAAGATTTTGGGGATATGCAATATTCCACAAAAAAAACTTGTATTGTTCAATAACTATAATTTGATAGATTGTGTAAATGATTTTTCTTTGCTATGATTCGCTATTCACTCTGAAGCGATTCTTAAATAATGATTTCAATACACTTCCGCCGTTTACTTATTTATCATTTGAAAGGTCCCATTTTCGGAGGTGCAGCCACTAGCGCCCAGCCATCTGCAAGTGCATTCGGATCGATAACTGCTCCAACGGCGACAACAGCTTCCAATATCTTCGGCAGTGCTACTAGTGGCACAATGTTCGGTTCGACGGGCACTACGTCGACAACGGGTGGATCATTTTTCGGAGGAACGGCCTCCTTCAGTAATACTAGCGCGAGTTCAGGGAACATATTTGGATCCACTGGATTCGGTTCGACAGCATTTGGACAACCATCCTCACCGCAATCCGGCCAGTCAATATTCGGCGGAGCGAGCAATTCTTCAGGCTTCGGTAGTACCAGGTAATTAAAAATAAATTTAACTAGCAGCAAAAAAAATATGTAAACATATTTTATTGATTACAGCTTCGGAGCATCCTCAGCAGGAGCATTCAGTCAACCTACCGGTGGTACTGTAGCGCAGGCTGGTTTCGGTTCGCCGAACGCATCCGCTTTCAATAAGCCTACTTTTGGAGGACCTGCAGCTTTCGGTGGAACGCCCGCATTTGGTGGCACACCTACATTCGGTGCAACACCTGGTTTCGGTAGTCCACCTGCGTTCGGTAGTAAACCCTCGTTTGGCGTCACTAGCGGGTTCGGTCAAGCACCGCTGAGTCCTTCTACGCAATCAAACAACCTTTTCGAGCAGCTAGGATCATCTACGTCCGGAGTATCCTTCGGAAATCTTGCCCAGCAACCGACGCAGAAGTCACCGCAATTCGGTGGATCGTCATTTTCGAGCTGGAGGTCGTAGAGCCTGGATAAGCAGGTAGAGTAAGCTTAAAAACTGTGTATGTTATGTGTTATGACTATAATGACAGCTCCATTTTATTTAGTTGAGGTTTTGTAGTTTGTTTATAGAGAAAGTCCACAGTATGTTCGGATGATACTGAACTTATGTAACGATTTTTTTTTTTTGAAATTAAAATCACACGACTGGTACATTGCGAGTTTAAAAATAAGCATATTTCTAGGCTCGAATAAACCAGTATAATATTGTAACTCAAAATACTACGCAAATTATGTGAGTTACTGAGTGTGATTGGCTTCATAAGTGGTCCAATCCAATGAGAACCAAGCGCCATTTAAACAGCACCCTCCAAAAGTGCAGAAATGACATTGCGACCACCGGTGACTTGTACGCGTGTGAAGAGTCGAATTCCAAGAGGAAAAGATTCTGATCGGTATGCGCATTTAAAGTGACCATTAGGTTCTTTACTGAAACAGCTAACCTCACTTTTCTTGACAGTTCGATTTTCAGACAACGTTCCCAGGGACTTCCGTATCTTCCCCAGAAAACAAGGGAAATGTTTTTTTGGGTTCATCGTACGAAGGGCCTCGGTAGACGTGAGGCTGTCCGATATGATGAAGTAGTTATCTGTGGGCAATGTGTCATTGATCTTTAGGGTATACTTAATATCAGCTGATTCTGCAGCGAAAAACTGAAGTAGGATCATTGAGCTTGAATGAAGCGGTGATATTATCATTGAAGATCCCGAAGCCAGTGGACCCATCGAGATTTGATCAGTGTAGAACATTTTGTCATAGTCGAATTCTCGGATTTTTTTATAAAGCAAATTGAGGATCATATGTGGGGGAATATGATCCGGTATTCCGCGAATCTCTTCCATCATGGATGTGTCGAAGAATACAGGTGTCTACGAAATGAACACGGTTGGGGTTATACGAAGAAGGATTCATGCTCTGTGCCATGTAGTCGAAGTACCATGACATAAATCGATCGATAAATAAGATCACCAAGCGCCTTTGTGCAGTGTCAGGCAGATTTTTCAGCAAGTTGAATTTGATTCTGTCTAACCCTGGGAGAGATCAAGTGAGAACTCCACCATCTAAAACGGTGTTTTGTTCGCGGTATCGTTAGGAGACGCGGCGCGGTACGTTTTCTGTACCGGGACAGAGTCCAGACAGATCTTCTTGGCGAAAGGGAATATCCAGCGGTTTGAATATTCCACGTTCCCGTTGGTACAATAACTGCGTTTTTTGGCTTTCATTAGAACGTTCATTCGCCTTTCTATCGACGCGTACTATTGATAGGTAACGGTTAACCCATCTTCCCGGAAGGCCTTATATGCAGTGGACTTCTCCGCGTACAGCTCTGAGCACTCTTTGTCCCACCACGTGGTGGGAGACCGTCCGTGAGTGTTTGCACCGGGTACTGGTTTAGTCTGAGCTTGAGTCGCGCTGTCGAGAATCAAGCCAGCAAACAACCTGTACTCTTCCTCCGGAGGAAGCGCTTGAGTGGATTCGATTTTAGCGGATATCGCGGTCGCGTAACTCTTCCAATCAATGTTCCGTGTGAGGTCATACGAGACATTGATTGTTTCTGATGGTCTTGAATCGTTAGCAATTGAAATTACGATGGGCAAATGATCGCTACCGTGGGGATATGGGATCATCTTCCATATGCAATCTAACTGTAGCGAAGTCAAGCATAGACTTATCCAGCTGCGTATTGTGCCATTTTGATGTTTAAATTGGGAGGAAAACAAATAATTTGCACGGCGATTTGGGAGGAAAACAAACCGCTTCTTGGCTTAAGGGGAGGGCGGTAGTATAAAAATGCGAGATCTCAGTGTGCGTATTTTAAACGTCAAATAACTCAATAGCGGTAAATCCAACGCGCTTGCGCGTGCTAGTGGTGTAGAGATCCGTGTTTTGTCTCCCGTGTTTAAGATGGTCACGTTGAAATTGTCGCAAAGATGGGTTCCAACCTGAAGACAACCCCATACCGTACCATGCAAGTTAGTCTCCTAGGATTAGCTGCGGAATTCTGTGATATTACAAAGGGTTCGGAGCCCTGCCGAGGCTCTAGGAGGAATGTACGTTGAAGTAATGCTCAGAGCCGTAGTGTGACCCTCTGGCGCCCTTGGCGCTTTATTTGACACGGCATTTGCAAAAGCTTTTTACGCCAGTTTCTTTTTTTACATTGCACGTTACAAAAATCCTTAAGACTAATTTTAACTATACTAGTAATTTGTCTAAAACTAACACTGAAATCACTTTATTGTTTGCTTTTTTCCTTACATTGTTGTATTTCATAATGATCTAGTATTTTCGGGTGCATTTATTTACTTTTTTCTGTTATTGTCTAAATTTAAAAACTGAATATTCTAGGACACTTTAATTGGTGAATGATTAGCCTTGGATGAGAGTATGAGGAGATGAATTTAATTAAATTTTGATAGACGCTGTTTTTAGAAAATGATAGATAAGTTCCATGTATAGAGGATCGCGATACGCCAGGATGTCTCTAACAGGAACATGGATTGGTCTTCCTCGGACTTGTAAAGAATCTACTAATTGTGATCTGGCTTCACGATATTCAGTGCAGGACCAAACAACATGCTCAATGTCATGGTAACCCTCTCCACAAGCACAATGATTACCCAATGTGGTGTTAACTTTGTCATTCTTTTTAGTTCGACTTTCGGACAAAGATTTCGTATGTACATGGAAATGGCTCTGCTCTCCTAAGGCGGTGGCCTCAAAGGCATTTGCAGTATTATCAAAGAATATACCGTGGTAAACATGAATCCCATCGAAGAAAGACCACAGATGTAAAGGCTTAAAAAATTTCACGGGCCCTATTCTCACAGTCACGTCACCTAGTGACTACAACAAAATTTACTCTAGTCACTAGGTGACGTGACTGTGAGAATAGGGCCCCACATAAACATGTGAAAACAACATACGTTGTATAACATTCTACTGACACAAACTCGGAGCAGGTTTTTCAGTTCGATAGAACCAAGTTCTTTCGTGAATTGCGAGGGTCATAGTAATGTTTCAATGCAGTCGGTTATTTCTTCATTTATAGGTAATCACATAAAAAGTTTTGTTGACTTGACAAAACAGTTTCGGTTAAAATAGTTTGGAATGTCATCCCAGCATTCTCACATGTTTGCAGGTTTGTCCTTTGGCTTGTCTTTTATTTTATTATATCTTCCGTAATTTCTGTCTCTGCCTTCGTATTCTTTAAGTTTTAATTTTGCGCCGGGTTTTAGGCCTGGGCATAAATAAACTCTCCTGAAAAGATCCAGGTTACGACTACCCGATCAAAAACATTGATTGAGCTCGGTTGGACCACAGATAACAGACGTTTAGGCTCGATTTGAATCGTGTGTAAATACCCGCTGCTGAAATTCCGAATAAATCAGACGTCTGAAACACGTTTGGCAAACGTTTGTAGATTGCGCAGTGATCGATACAATGCAGTTAGAGTGCAGCTGTCAAACACGTGTAGCAAACAGTTGCGCAGATGGCAATAGTGAAACACGGATTTCCAACGTTTATCAATTTGAAAGTTTACACAGGTTTTTGAAGAAATTTTGTTCTAGCCTAAACGGTTATCTGTGGTTGGACCATATTTGCGCTTATTTTGAACCAAAGATAATCAGCTAAATGTTCAGCTTCTCGTTGGAATTCAATTTTCCAAATCCGGGAGGAACTCGCTTCGGCTTTATGGCAGCAATTTCATTCGATTCATTAGTTGTAGATGGAAGGTGTCTTGGGGAAGAAAGATTTCTCCTCTTCCTGGATTCTCCCGGATTAACAAAGATGTTCCTTGTGGATCCTTAAATTCTTGCTCAGCACGAGCCAAAAGAGCAAAGGACTTTTCGGATATGACTGATGGCGAAGTATTCTTTAGCATTTCTACTTTAGAGAACGCTTCGAGTGTTCCATAATTTTATCCTCGGGCTGCTTGTACGCTTTAAGACGATGCGGGGAGTCCTCGCAATAAATACACTTTTCAGTATCTTTGCCGCAAGAGTCATACTCATGCTCTCCCTCGCATTTGCCACACCGTTTCTTATTGCTACAATCGGTGGCTTCGTGAGCCAACTGTTTGCAATTGCTGCAGTTCATTACCCGCGGTACAAACAGGCAAACAGGTAGACGAACCTTATCCAACAGTACATAATTAGGAAAAGAAGACCCGGTGAAAGTTACCCGAAGCGATCCTGATAGAGAATAAGTTTTGTTTCATTCTCTGTAGTTTTTCCTGTATACAATTGCATTCTAGAATCTTGACCTGTTGAAGTGAAGGGTCCTTAAAGTGGCCAACCTTCGAACTTTAGACCCGGTTTGGCGATTACCCCATCGATATCCACTGCTTTAGACGGCACGTATAATCTTAACTGTTTCGTGGAACGCTTACAGCAAGCAATCTAGTTTGCCTGGTCGAGGTCACTCACTATAACACGTTTCTTATTGGCTCGACCACGTGTTATCTGATTTGCAGCCGGGTAGTGAGCCGTCAGCTCATGTGAGATCTTTAAAATATTCAGCGATTTCGTGTTGGTCCGGAAGTAGACCACCTAGGGTCCATGTGAGCTGGCTGGATATTTTTTTATACGAGAAGTATTGGAAGATTCAGGGGAAGGAATAATTTTGGGGATATCCGGTATATCCATGGGAGTATCAGTGGGTTTATCATTCCAATCTGATCTTCTTTCGCCCTCGGCCATTTGGGCACAAGGATAGCACGTGGTGCAAACGAGAAACTTAACTTAAGGAAAAAGCAATCTAGAAAATAGAGGCCCATCGGGAGAAAGGAAATGAAAAAGTATTTGTCGTTTTTTGCTTGAGGCAGAAACTCACTCAGTTTCGGGCCTAACCTTGGTTAGTGTCTAGGTTCTCAATCGCAAACGACATTAGCTTCTATAGCGGTGTATCCGGCTAGTTATGGTTGCCTTAATAAACATCTTATGATCCAAGAGCCTAACGACCTGTTCATGGTATCATCCAAACAATATGTGGAATCGTTAGACTGTATAGGTTAAAGTTCGTGTATAATTTTTTTTTATTAGGGAGTGCGTTTCGAGCTCCTCGCATCAGAATCCGGCGACAAGACTGAGCACCTTTTCTTGTGGGACATCAGGCAGGACTAGGGGTTTGCTCAGAAACATAAATTGTGTCGATCCGGCTCAGAAACATAAATTGCGTCAATCCGGCGCTAGCTTAGTCTTGTTGCTAAATCAGTGTCTGATGATAGAAACTTGTAACGCATCTACATAACTAGTTGGTTCTAGGGGAACCCAGGGGCTATTCGGACTTACATAAGAAAATCGCCCATTATGGTGGATAGGTGAGAAAGAATTTATCAATCAAAGGTCCTAATTGTTAGTTTGAATCCTCAGCTACATTTTCGAACCATAGCGACGTTTTTCAAAACTCTACGTTTTTCCATCCATTTACAATGTAGGGGTAATTCGGACTTCCCTACGGGGCAATTCAGACCGTCTTTCTTTTAAGTTGTTTTTGCAATGGAATTATGTTTATCTAGGAAATCTTTATTGGAGAAACTCCTTAAATCTTTATTTAAGAAACAAAAAACGTGTTAAAAAATTAATCTGAGTACCGTAAAACAGGGTATCTTTGATCACCGGGGTAAGTTTGATCAAATGAGATTTTTTTCAGTAACGTGCGATAAGATGATTCCCTCTAACAAAATCATCGAAACGAAAAACAAACCATATTCTCAACATGTTCAGCATCTAACAGTATCGATTATTTTGTCTTTTCATGTGTTCAAACAATACCTTGTATACTAATGAAATCAGTCAACTTCAACTAAACTGATAATTTTTTTTTGAAACCGTAAATATTTTTTTAGAAACGTAAATATTTTTGTCCAATAATTCGTTTCAAAAATCCGAGATTTTTGTTATCTATTTCATTTCGAATATTTTCCTAAAAAAGTTCGATAAAAGCCAACTATATCCTACTACGAAAATAGCGTATTGGTAAATCGATTGCCTTGTACGCAGCGCACCTGGGTTCGCGTCCCGACCCCGGGCATAGGGTTAGAAATTTTTCACAAGAGATTTTTCTAACCCGAAGAGGCGAATGACCTTAAGCTTAAAACCTCTATAGTCGAAACAAAAAAATAATATCGGGCCACGACATTGCCTGCAGATATGCAATTTTCACAACATTTCAAGAGTTATCTCTTCTTTCGATAGACATATTTTATTGATCAAAGTTACCCCAAAAGCAACGAATGAAAATTTACAACAAAGTAATTTTATTTTTATCACAATAAAATACCCAACTATTTGAACATTTTCAATCTATGACTACCAATACTTGTTTTGAAATGAAGATAGTTATTCGAAAAACTTTGGAAAAAGTGATCAATGTTTCCCCGTTTTACGGTAGTCACAGCTATCGCTTGCTCATCATGTATTTACTTTGCAGTGGTGTGTGCACTCGCGTGCGCAGTCGCAAGCCGCTGAACGGTGGTTGATGACATAGGCCAAGTCCGTGCGCAGTCCCATATTGAAAAACAGCAAGACGAGAAAAACGCTGTTCAAGATTTACAATTTCATTGAACCTTATGTTTGGGTATTTTTTTCAATATTTTCCAAACAAAACTGGTAATCTTATTTGTGCATTGTGATTCGGTGGTGATACAGAATACAATCGAACAGATAACTCATTTTCGACAAAAATCCATATGGGACTCTTATGCTTTTATGGGCAGTAAAGGAAGGTATAAAAACCCTCAAACATTGAAGATTTTTTCCTAGGCCTGAAGGGCCGAGTCTTTTGTACCAATCATCTCAGCTTAATAGATTGAGTAAATTTTGTTATCGAGAAGGAATCATGAACAGACACCGTAGCCTGCTGGCTCGTAGTAGATTCGGATAGGTAGTAGTTGAACCTACCGACTAAACAAAAACCTCTTGTATCTCGCAATCCTCATCCATCCGGTGCACCGTTAGGTACTAGTTCAGTATGGATTGTGCTCTTTCTCTTTTTGTTTTGTGTTAATCGTTCATGTTTTTATCCTAGCTGCCTTTCTTTGCTTGTTGTCTAACCTTCGCGGTTTATCTGACCTGCTCTGGTCTGGTCTGCTGCAACCTGGCGAGATACAAACCGATCTGCAGGTGTCAACCATAATGGTTTACATTTCTTCACAAGCACATTCGCAGGCAGGATTTCTTATTCTTCCGGACGCTACTCGTTTCTATTTATTTGCTAGCTGGTACTGAGAGTTCCTCGGCGGCGGTATTTCACCCAATACCCATGCCCGTTTGGGCGATCCATTTAGCTGTCAGCCACTCCGGCGAAGTGATCTTCGGTGGTTAGCTCTCGTTGTAGCCCGCTGACCGACATCTGCTGTGGAACTGGTCTACTAACAACTGTTGCTAATATCGAAACTTCTCGAAACGTGAGCCGATCAATCAGAGATGCCGACCAACTTGACATACATTCCTTTCCAGCCACCCTCGCTAGGTTTCTTCCTTGTTTTCTTCGTCGATTTGTTTCTAGAGTGACTCAACTCAATGGCTTTTTATGTGTCAAAACGGTTTGCAGTATATTTTTTTTGCTGAAAAGGAAGTTAATAAATTTTTAAAAGTAATTAGAAAACCCTCATGAACCCCCAATACCATCCCCATGCGCGCGGGCCTGGAATAGACGGTCCGAATAGCCCTGTACGCCCATTTCACAGAAAACTGGCGAGAGTCTTGTAAATATCTGTTATCACCAAAACAAAACAAAAATCCGTAAAATAGGAGCTTAAATACTTACCTGCTATTTTTGTCACTTTTATTTGTTACTTTAATCGCGACTTTACCATTATAATGATTTTTGTTTTGAGGATGGCACAGAAATGAAACACGTTGTATCTCCTTTGGAGCCATTTTAGTGGATAGAGGGCTTTACCAAATTTGTGATGAAGTGTGACGAGGGAGAGGGTGGCGTCAGTTCCCACTGAGACGTCCAAAAAATTGTTTCAAAATCGTTCAACACGGGTCCAACGATGGACGTTCGTTGAACGGTTATTTGGACGTTGTCCAAATTGGTCCAACGAACGTCCTTCATTGGACGATTTTGAAACCAACCGTTCTTAGAGGGTTGTTCCCAGTTAAACTCATTCCGGAACCGGTTCGGATTTCTGAATGGATTCATTATGAATTCCAAATCAAATGCAACAACCGATTCCGACTCAGAATCGGTTGTTGCATTTGATTTGGAATCCATACTGACTCCATTCAGGATTCCGAATCAAATTCCGAATGGTTTGACCGGGTTGTACGACGTAGCATCAGGGATGCCAGGTACACAGATTAATCTGTGTTTCACAGATTTTCAATGTTCTGCACAGATTGCAATGTTATTTACAAAGGCGAGGTTAGAGTTTTGTGACGAAATGCTACGAAGGGGGATGAAGGGTCCAAAATCGCTGAAAAAAGCTTCTTCATTTGTGTTAGGCCCCTTTCTAAAAAAACTGAAGAATGAAATTCTGTCGAAATTAATGTTTTAGAATAGCGGTTCCACAAATATGTACGACAGACAGAAAGTCTCACGAATTTCTGAGAATTCGAGGGGGTTCGAACTACCCAGTCTCAATAGTCCCGGGTTTCCCTAAGTTTTGTACCGTTTACGCGGAAGCAATTTCTCCTTGGTAGAGAAAAAAAACAGTGTTTACCTTTTTTTCTCCATCGTTCTACCGTTTCTGATACAATTTTCTCAGGAGAAACATTAACAAACAATTGCGTACCAATTTTTCTATTCGCCTGCCACTGTGGCTTACTTTAATCCCTGTGTATAGAGAATTGAAAAGGGAGTGGGCCATTTGGCATAAGGTCAGTTGGCATAAAGGGCTTTTAGCATAACGGATATTTGGCATAATTTGAAGAAGTGAAAATACCGTGGGTCAGTTCGCATAATTATTTTTAGCTTCAGGAAGACGATCATTTGACATAATTTTGCGAAGTTATGACACTGAAGTTTATTTGGTATAACGTAGATTTGGCATAATTGTTTGCATCTTCGATCATACGGCACACATCTGCCGTACGCAAACGTATCACTCCTCCAGATCAGGAAAATTCCTGCCTTATAAAATATCTCCAAACGTCTTGACCTTTCCGCCGGTAAGTAGTCGCTTTTCAAAACAACGTTTCAACAGCTAATATTTGCTTACTGTCCTTATTTACATCATGAGCTGTTTTTCGTATTATATATTCTGTCAAGTTTGCTTAGTGTCTTAGTCTCAACTTATTGATATATTTATACTTAGTGGTTTCAACGCCGTTCTAGTCTTTGGTGCGAAGCTAGTGTAATGAAACTTTGCAACATAACCGAGACGGCAGGGCGAGGTGGCAGTCGACCCGCCGTCGGAAGCGGTGGCCCCTCACAAGCAAATAAGTGATCCACACGTTTGCCCGGATTAATTAAACATAGGGGTTATGAATCATGACACCAAAATACACACGAACAAGCATTTATCACAAAAAACACCCTGGTAACTAATAACGGGTGCGCGACGTTTGGCATAGATACATTAGGCATACCCTGTCAAAAAAAATGCGGACAAACATGGTCAGGCGATTTAAACAGTTTGACGTTTAACTCAACTCGCCTGTGCTAATTGCCCCTAGGAACAAATGCAATTTGCGAATGCGATTTAAAGGCAATTACAACACGTAGACAAATTTTCTGGCGGCTGAAAAGGACTTGGTTGTATTTGCGTTTTTCAAACATGGCGGTTCATGTTTGGCTTAAGTTTAAAATAGTTTTTTTTAACGATTGGCGTGTTCTCGCTTGTATTTTGTTTGTCTAGTGCACTTCATTTAGCCAACGAATGTGGGAAATTGTGGAATCGTGTGTAAATATAATGGAACAAGATATCTGACCTAAACTCTTAATAAAAGTCAGATTGTGGTAAGCTTTGGTGTGCAATGCCAATTTAACCATTGATTCTTCCTATAATTTGGTGGTGATTACCTAGTGTAGTGATAAGTTTATGTGAGTAGATAATGAATCCGAAAATAAGTAATATTTGTAATTTGTAATGGCGCGTTCCCTGGGCGATTTGGGGGCGATTTAAGGGCACGTAGAGCGGCTAAAAATGACAGCGGCAAATCGCCCAAATGTTGCGTTTGAAATAGCCCCCTAATTGCCAGCAATTTGCTGGCAAATTGAAGGGCAATTAGCGCATCCGAGTTGGCAAATAGCCCCCCGTTAGCCAGCAACTTATCCTTTTTGACTGGGTAAGTACGTTAGGCATAAGTACGTTAGGCATACATACGTTAGGCATAATGGACGTTAGGCATAATGGACGATTGGCATAATATACGTTAGGCATAATGGACGATTGGCATAATGTACGTTAAGCATAATGGACGATAGGCATAATTCACAAAAATATAAAAATAATCGCAAGGCTTTCGTTAGAGATTTCGTTTGTTTTTTTAGGTTAGGAAAAAATGAAGCATTGCTATACCATAGCTTCGCATAACTCTAGCGAGACTCCAAAATGAAAAATACCGTGCGAGATATTTAACCCTTACAAGTATAGAGCTTTTTTTTCTATTTTTCTGTAGACGAGATGAAAACATCCCTTCAGTTTTGATACAAGCAATTTCTTAGCCTTTTAGATGTATTACCAATATAGCTGCATCCAAATATTAAAAAAGCAAAATAATGAACAGACTGTTGTAACGGCATTTAATTGGCAAGGGACTGGAAGGTGAAGTATATTTTTCAATATTAAGAGCCATAAAGGGCGAACATTCAACAGGGCATAACTTTTTTACAAAATTTTGCACACTTTCTCATTGTTGTGTATTGTTTACATGCTGTCAAACTCGAAGTCGTGTTTTTCGATTCAACGAAAGTGGAGGTGAACCAACGCGAGTCGAGAGAACAAATTCTTTCCAAACACTTGGAATTTTCTTGACCTGTCGCAGTGGTAGTTGGGAAAAATGTTGAATATTCACCATTCAACCGTCTCCAGAGTGTTGAAGCGGTTCCAGGAGCGGTTGACATTGGACCACGGCAAAGGAGCTGGAAGAAAACCGGGACCGGAGAACAAAAAGACGGAGGGAAAGCTGAAGCGGATGATTAAAGCAAATACCAACGTCTCAAGCCGTGATTTGGCTAAAAAGATCGGCATATCGCAGAGCTACGTCCAGAATGCAAAGAAGAGAGCTGGATTACATACATACAAGGTACAGAACTTCCCAAACCGCGATGCGCGGCAACAATCGACGGCTAAAACTCGGGCACGGAAGCTCTACGAGAACATGCTGACAAAATATGGCTGCTGTGTGATGGACGACGAAACGTATAGAAAGGCCGATTTTAAGCAAATTCCGGGGTTGGAGTTTTTCACCGTCAAGAGCAAGTTCTATGTGGACGACAAATTTAAGAAGAAGAAAATGTCGAAGTTCGCCTCCAAATATCTCATTTGGCAGGCCATCTGCTCTTGCGGACTGAGGAGTGAACCTTTCGTGACAAAGGGCACAGTAAATGGCGAGATCTACAAATCTGAGTGCCTCGAGAAGCGCCTTTTGCCGTTCTTGCAGCAGCACGACGAAGCTCCGCTATTTTGGCCAGATTTGGCATCATGCCACTATTCTAAGTTTCCTGGAGTAGTATGAGGCCAATTCTGTCCATTTTGTTCCAAAGGACATGAATCCGCCAAACTGTCCGGAGTTGCGCCCGGTGGAGCAGTACTGGGCAATGATGAACCGGGAACTTCGGAAGAGCAAGAAGACAGTCAAAGACGAGAAGGACATGTTAAGAAAATGGAAAAAACTGAGAAACTGGTACCGGATGACACTGTAAAGACTTTGATGAAGGGCATCAAGCGAAAATGCGTTCAATTTTACACTCAAGGCTCCATCGATTAATTTTTCTTTTGATTTTTGAAGTAAATATATGTATAAAACTACCCTAAAATTTTGGTTTGATTTTAAACATTATAAGAAAATTTGCATGACATTTTCGGTGTCGCAATAATTTCGTGTTCGCCCTTTAGTACTCAAGGGAGAGCAAGAAATTGAAGATCGGTTCCGACAGAATGAAATACAAAGTTACTTTACGCGCGTCCGGGCATACCGCAGACTAAGGTAATTCGCATTTCTAATGCCAGAAGATCCTGACTCCTGCGGTAGCAGACAAATGGTTAAGTCGCCGGGAAACTCTAAGCTTGCTCATATGACCCTTTCCACGCTTTTTTAAACTTTCTTCCTTCAACTCCTTGCTCCATCTTGAGTACTAAGGCTCTTAATATTGAAAAAATATACTTCACCTTCCAGTCCCTTGCTAATTAAATGCCGTTACAACATTTAACAAATTGACTCAATAAGTTGTTAACAAAAATGGGAAAAAATAATGAATAGACAATAAATTTTGGATCCAATGGAAACTGGCAGTGTTATGTACAGAATCCACATTAGGCTACGGATTCTACGTTTGTGACGATACCTTTTTCGTTTCATCACAGTACAGGAATAAACTCTCTCTCACATCAGAGTTTCCGTAGTTCTATTTGTGATGGCCTCGAGAATACAATCACTGTGTTTAAGAATATGGGAAATAATCAATATAGAACCAGTAATATTCGTATATTCGTTGAATGAATTAGTAAATTGCATCATTCTTTCTTTCATGAGCTGTTCTTCTAGGTTATATTTTCTTCTTGGACAATTACACTATGCATGCATGAACAACTAGTCTAAGTTAATCCTTACATGCCCAACTTTTTTCTAGCGTTCACAGGGTTCAAGAAACACGAAAAAGTCGCTTTGAAAGATGCTTCTTTTGCAGTGCTGGAAGCTGCTCAATATTTACCTTCCGGTGCTAAGCACAATTCTCCTAGAAAATTTTCAATATTCTATATGCTAAGAAAAGATCGTCGAAGATACGTTTTAGCAGTTTTCATTAATAATGGAAAATAATGAAGATATATCAAAATTTCATTTATCAACGCTAACTGTCAATATCTTTGGTGGTACTGCTCCAGCAGAGTTATATCAGACTAATAGCAATAACTTCAGTTCTAAGTTCTAATAGTCCCAGTTACTGGTCTTCCTTGTTTTTGTGAGTAAATTCTACCTAAATCAAAAGTTTTAGAAGCTTAAAAACGTTTTTGTTTACAAACCACCCACCCCTTACCACCCGAGGCTGTCACCACCAAAAAGTTATTTCCTTAAAGGATACTTCAATATGATAATTTATGCCTAACGTCCATTATGCCAATCGTCCATTATGCCTAACGTCCATTAGGCCTAACGTATATTATGCCTAACGTCCATTATGCCAAACGTCTTTATGCCTAACGTCCATTATGCCTAACGTACGTATACCTAACGTCCGTATGCCTAACGTATTTATGTCTAATGGGATACACCCACTAATAACTTTGTCAATAAATATATCCGTACCAAACGACCATTATGCTAAATGAATGTTTTCTCGGATGTAAGCAATACCATAACTCAAAATTATGCCAAATGACCTTCATTATCGCCAAAGTTAAAATTGTTTCCCTGAAGATAAGAAAATTATGTCAAATATTCTTCAGTGTGATCATTTCTCAATATTATGCCGAATGTCCGTTATGCTCATTTTACGCTTAATTAGAAATTATTCCAAATGACCTTCTATGTGATCAGTTTTCAAAATTATGCCAAATTTACATTATGCCAAATAACTGTTATGCCAAATGTCCGTTATACTATATGACTTTGTGACCCAGACCCAACTGAAAATTGAAACAATTAATGCGAACCTAAAATAATAACGATTGGATAAGGACAGCGAGCTCTGCTTTTCCGCCGCAGTCGGCCTTCGGAGGAATAATGTAATTACTCCCATTTTTGTCATAACTATAATTTTATTACACTGTATATCATATTTTTATATCGTCAAACTACCTCAATGCCATTTCGTTTTACCGTCCGTCCCTAGACTGACCAAATCATTAGCAACGAGCCGCAAAGCTTTCGGGAACGCAACATGCTCGGCCCGGTGAATTCTTTCCGTGAGTGTCTCTTCTGTATCGTTCTTCAGAATGGGTACTCTTTCCTGCAGAATGCTGGCACCAGTATCCACTCCCTCGTCCACGTAATGCACCGTACAGCCAGATTCGGTATCTCCTGCTTCCAATGCCTGTCGTTGCGCATGGATACCTTTGTGCTTTGGTAGTAATGCCGGGTGAATATTGATAAGACGTCCTTTCCACTTTCTGACAAATCCTTCCGACAGGATTCTCATAAAACCGGCAAGGCAAACCAGATCGACATTGTGCCTTTCAAGTTCTTCCGACATAACGGCATCGAATTGCTCTCTGGTAGGAAATTTTCTATGAAGGATCACTTTCGAATCAATGCCAGCCTTCGCAGCTCGCTCCAATCCAAAGACTCCACTTTTGTTGGAAATAACTAGCACAATTTCTCCTCGAATTCCGAACGCGGTACTCCTAGTAGCATCGATCAATGCTTGCAGATTACTTCCAGAGCCTGAGATCAGCACGGCGATGCGTTTCTTCGGCAAACAACAGGTGATCTGAGATTCTCTCAACGATTGCGAAAAATTTATTACTTTGACTTTTTCCTCGGTAGGAGTACCGGAAACTACCCTACCAATTACTGTTGCTCCAGTACCTTGCAGGTTTTCTAGTACAAATTGAATATTTTCCTGGGCAACAATGAGTGTTAAGCCTACACCGCAATTGAATGTCCTTAACATTTCTCTTTCAGAAACGTTTCCAGCTTTAGATAGCCAACCAAAAATTGGTAATATGTGGAAGTTTCTCGAATCGATTTCTACCCCGGTATACGGCGGAAGAATTCTTGGGATATTTTCGGAGAGACCCCCACCGGTAATGTGCGCCAATGCTTTTACTACATTATGTCTTAGCAACGGTAGAATCTCCTTCACGTATATTCTAGTCGGCGTGAGAAGCTCTTCTCCGAAGGATTTTCCCGTGGCGCTAAACGGGGCTACGTCATTGTATGTGACCCCGGCATATTCCAAGATTTTGTGAACTAAGCTATACCCGTTGCTATGAACACCAGACGACGGGATTCCGATTACTAGATCGTCTTCCGTCACTTCCTTGGTTCTGGGCAGCATCTGATCATAGTCTACAACACCAAGTGCAAATCCAGCTAAATCATAACTTCCATCTGCGTACATTCCAGGCATTTCGGCTGTTTCACCGCCAAGCAAACCGCTGTTACTCTGTGTACACCCTTTTGCAATTCCGGAGATGACTTCCGCCGCAACTTTAACATCCAGTTTACCGCAAGCATAGTAATCCAAAAAGCTCAAAGGATCAGCGCCATTACATAGGATATCATTGACGCACATAGCCACCAGATCAATACCGATCGTCCCATGAGCATTTATTTTCTGAGCTATTTTCAGTTTTGTTCCGACACCGTCAGTGCCCATGACTAGTACAGGATCTTTAAACCTGCCTGCATCTTTCAGTCGGAACAGACCACCAAAACTGCCCAAACCTCTGAGACATCCACTTCTGCCAGTTGATTTAGCCATTGGTATGATTTCCCTTACCAAATCTTCCCCGGCAGTAATATCCACCCCACTTTCTTTATAAGAAATGGAACACTTTGGGCTTTCCGTTCTATACGGTTCCGATGCTTTGGCAATAGCCTGATTGAAGCTTTTAATTATTACTTGGGGAGATGTCACAGATGCACGACGTACAACATGGCCTAGTTTGACACCTCCGGAGGGTTTTAAGGCTTCCCAAGTTTTATCATCGGCTGGTACCAATAGCACCATACCAATGCCGCAGTTGAAGGTTCTCATCATTTCCAAGTCAGGGACATTACCGTATGCCGCCAACCATCCAAACACTGGCAAAATTTCAAAATTGCTTGCATTGAGTTCGACGCCGAGACCGCTAGGAAGAACTCTAGGAATATTTTCTGATAGTCCACCTCCGGTTATGTGGGCTAAAGCTTTCACGTTACCCTTTCGCAGGACGGGTAGGACAGCTTCAACATAAATCCTTGTTGGTGTCAATAATTCTTGTCCAAACGTGCATCCGTTGTTGCTGAACGGTGCCATATCCGTTAGTTTCAATCCATTTGATTCCAATATTTTGTTAACTAAACTAAAACCATTGCTATGCACACCACTAGATGGTATCCCGATCACCAGATCACTCTCCCGTATATCCGGAATTTTGGGCAGCAAAGCTTCGTGCTCTACGACTCCCACACAGTATCCAGCCAAATCATACTTGCCTGCTGCATACATCGAGGGCATCTCTGCCGTTTCTCCGCCCAACAAAGCACATTTCGATTCTCTACAACCTTCCGAAATACCCTTGACTATCAGGGACGCAGTCGGGACATCCAGTTTACCACAGGCAATATAGTCCAGGAATGCCAAAGGTTCTGCTCCTTCGCAGAGGACATCGTTGACACACATTGCCACCAGATCAATTCCAATGGTGTCCCAGAGGTTCATTGCTTCGGCAATTTTGAGCTTAGTTCCGACACCGTCCGTTCCCTGCACCAGTACGGGATCCTGATAGTGGACACGCTTTCCCCAACTGTTCTCATAGGTTACCTGTAAAGAATACGAATGTGCGAAGTTGTTTAATAACTCAGTTGTTTCTAAAATATTATTGCATTATTGCTATATTACTTCTTAAGGAGAAAATTGGTTTAAAACCATTATTGTTGTATTATTACATTACATTACATATAACAAAAAAGAGATTGTGTAATGCTAAGCACACAATCGAAGTGCTGTTGGATTACACTAAAGACTATTATTTCAAATATGCTAATATTAAACAGCTTATACAAGAATGGGATTTAGTTGGGTTCCAGAAAGAAACAAATTGCGTCAAATTTTGGAGTTCGAGTGGTTTTGCTCATAATTGGTTAAAGTAGCCCAACCAAGTATCACTTTCTATCCTTTTTTTAGATAATAATACTGCGAGACATAAAAAATCTTTTGGGAGCAGAATAACAAAAAAGGACAAAAGTTTAAGGTCCCAGGAACCCCCGGCGAAGAATTTGTTTGAAAAAAAAATTGTTTAAAACCAAAGTTTGTATGGAGAACTAAGGTGGTTTTATAGGGAAGATATCAATGAAAATAGTCATCTTAACTGTTGTTACGGCATTTAATTAGCAAGGGACTGGAATGTGAAGTATATTTTTCAATATTAAGAGCCATAGTACTCAAGGGAGAGCAAGGAGTTGAAGGAAGAAAGTTTAGAAAAGCGTGGAAAGGGTCATATGAGTAAGCTTAGAGTTTACCGGCGACTTAGCCCTTTGTCTGCTACTGCAGGAGTCAGGATCATTCGGCATTAGTCATCTTAAATTTTCGCAAAAGGTCTTATATAAATGCTTATTATGAGTCTATTTTATACTTCTGCTGGAGTCAGACCTACAATCGAGCCAAGTGAACGACAGGCCTCTCGATCTAGTGTGCATTGTGTCGAGTACAAAGGAAGCGGTGGATTGTTCTTGTTACCATGAGTGAAGTTTACGAAAAAGGTCTACTTCGACCCAACGCCGAGGTCATTGACTTTAAATTTTGTTCAATACGACCGAGTTTATGTGAAATATCTTCTGAAGGTGAAAATGCAGCTCAAGTTCACAGGAGGTCGCGTACCGTTACTATCCACATCTTCGCAATGCAGTATAATTATCATTCAACACGTTAATCGAAGCCGTGCGTTTTGTTTTGCCAAACAACTTGAAACACGTGGTTGAAAGTGACAACGTTGGAAATAAGATTCTCGTGTACAGCTAGGTGTTTTTACGCTTTACGCGGGTACCGCGTTAGTTGGAAAATTTGCGTAAAAAACCACGTTTATTGGAAAATCCGCGTAAAAAACCGCAGCAAAAGAAATTCAGTGAACTGGAAGTCGTCATCTTGAATTTTAAAATGACGTCAAACATCGACCTTCGTCTCCTACTCGTCACAACCATTCCAAAAATACCCGTATTGGTTCGGTAATAGCGAATTTCGCTAAACCGGAAGTCGCCATCTTGGATTTCAATATGGCATCAAAAATCAATTTCATGCATCCACTCATCAAGACTAGAAAAACTCTAGAAAGAGAATTGCGGAGACTCCATTTTGAATCGATTGGATTCGGGTATTGCTGTCAAAAAACGAATCCAATCGAACGCTGTCTATACTTATAACGTTGGACGTGATGCCACACAACGCCGGGGCATACGTTGCCAAAAATGCTGTTTTTCTCTTCGCAGTTCTCTTTCTAGAGTTTTTCTAGTCAAGACCATTCCGAAAATACCCATATTGATTGGGTTATAACGAACTTCGCTAAACCGGAAATCGCGATCTTGGAATTCAAAATGGTCTCAAAAATCGATTTCTGGTACCTATTCTGCAAGGCCGTTCCGGAAATACCCATATTGATTGGGTTATAGCGAAGTTCGCTAAACTGAAAGTCGCGCTCTTGGATTTCAACATGGCGTCAAACATAAATTTCTGGTACCTGCTCGTAAAGACCATTTCGAAAATACCCATGTTGATTAAGTTAGGCTTGGAATATTTCGCGAAACCGGATGTCGCCATCATGGATTCCAAAATGGTATCAAAATCAATTTCTGGCACCCGCTCGTCAAGACCATTTCTAAAATGTCCGTATTGAGTGGGTTATAGGGAATTTCGTTAAACCGGAAGTCGCCATCTTGAATTTCAAAATTACATCAAACATCGACCTGCGTCTCCTACTCGTCACGACCATCCCGAAAATACCCATATTGATTTGGTTATAGCGAATTTCGCTAAACCAACAGTCGCCATCTTGAATTTCAAAATGGCTTAAAAATAAAGTTCTGGAACCTACTCGTCAATACTATTCCGAAAATACTGATTGGGTTGATTGGGTTATAGAGAATTTCGCTAAACCGGAAGTCGTTATCTTGAATTTCAACATGGCGGCAAACATAAATTTCTGGTACCTGCTCGTCAAGACCATTTCAAAAATACCCGTATTGATTGAGTTAGACTTAGAATATTTCGCTAAACCGGAAGTCGCCATCTTGGATTTCAACATGGCGTTAAAAATCAATTTTCTGGCACATACTCGTCAAGACCATTCCGAAAGTACCACATTGATTGGGTTATAGCGAAGACTACATATTAAGAAGACTGATATCTCTTTCCTTCCCCCATACAAACGAGAAGCGACAGAGGTTACAGCGCCTCTATTGGAGGAAGGTAGGAAGCTTAATGTAAAAGTGTATATGTATGTGTGCATCACTCTGGGAAGTACCACCTTTACCCGCAAGTGGCGTGGCTGTTCCTGTCTCCAGATTCTGGACAGAGTTGCCAGTCTTCTTGATATACAGTCTTCGGTTATAGAGAATTTCGCTAAACCGGAAGTCGTTATCTTGGATTTCAACATGGCGTTATCTTGGATTTCAACGTAAATTTCTGGCACAAACTCGTCACGACCATTCCGAAAATACCCATTTTGATTGGGTTATAGCGAATTTCGCTAAACCGACAGTCGCCATCTTGGATTTCAAAATGGCGTCAAAATCAATTACTGGTACCTACTCGTCAAGACCTCTCCAAAAATATCTATATTATTGAGGTGCGAGCCATAAGGAGTCTTTCAGACCCGCCCTATCCATCTTTCCATAAATCTTTCAAGTCTTTCGCATTCAAAAAATTTTTATTATTTGAAAAACCGTGTTAATTGCAAAAAATTTTCCAAAATTTGTCCAAGTTCTTGCATTTAAAAGGAATATTTTTGTCAGAAAAACTAGGATTTCAATACGTGAAATATTTAATTTCTTATTACATTTGGATTAATAATTAATCAAACATATTTCTTTCTACAGTTCACTTGATGAATCAAACCGTCTTGCTCATCAGGTCATTTTATTTACAAAGGGCGATCGAATCCGATTAAAGAAAGCAGACAGAAAACTGCGATGGAAAACCGAACTAATATCTGGAACTGCTTTAAAATTTGAAAAGGTTTTTTATTGTATGCGGTAAACAACCAAACCGATGCTTAAAAATCATGTTTTAGACAATACAGTCACATTTCTTATATAGGACAAGCTTTATAGTTTTATTTTGCCGTTATTGTAATTTTCCTAAAGTACACATAAATGTAGCGAATTCAGTTGTCTTAATCATAGATCGAAGCAAAACATATACAAGAATCGAAAATAGTTTTATGGATGGACTTAGATGCATTTTTTGCAGCGATTTTTTGAGTAACAGTGCATCCATTCATAAATAGGCTTTGTAGTATCTATGTATTGGTAGAATCAACGTGGGATAGGGTGAGTGGAAATGAATCTCGTGGAATCAATAAATTGATGAAACGTAAATAATAAACCTTCGTTGCACTTTCTTCTATCCATTCGCGTGAATTTGTTGCTAAGAAAGTTTTCGTCTCCTTAGCCTGTCATGGAGATGACAACACAAAAAAAACCAAAGCTTTCGCTTCGCGCAACGAAAGCTCAAATTTCTATCATACACGAAACACTTGGATATACCTACACATTCGCCTCAAACAATAAACCCAAGCGAATGGTTTACCGTGCTTGAATCAAAAAGCTGTGCCAGTACATCGTATCCGTACTACACGAATGGAAGATACGCACCAAGCAAAATGAGTCAACGCTGGTGATGATGGGTGGAGCGAAAAAGACAACTATTACCGCGACACTGGCTGCTGGAGCATGCAGCGCAGTGCTCTGCTCTGCCTGCCGCCCAAGAGGCAACTGAGCTGGCCCGACCAAATCTGCTCTTTTAATAGTCGATGATGACGTCATTCATAGAAGCGTTGCGCGTTAGGTACATAAATCTGTCGTGCCAGACTAGGGAAGCGCAGCCTTCTGTGTGCAAATGCGTGGTATTTTGACTATGTTGAACATTTTTTCAAGTTTTAATGCCATGATATAAAAAATCTTTGGGTTTATCTATTGGAATCTATTCTTAGAAGTATTTCTGAGCGATATGCGCAAAAAATTGAAAATTTACCGTAAAATGGCTGAATTATAAGCGTTTAAAATTGGACCACTTTTCGTTACATACCATTTTTGTTGAATTTACAAAGTGCACCCCCATATCGAAAACAAAGACGTAGTCCTACGTCAAAAAGTCCTGCATTTTAAGTCATTTCATTTGAATTTTTTTGCAGAAACCGCGTTGATTGTAAAATACGCATAAAAAATACCGTGGTAATTCTAAAATCCGCATAAACAACCTCGTAAAAACTGAGCAAAGGCCGCGTCAAAAACCTGAGTGTATACAGAAAATGACTACAGTCGTGATTCGCTGATTAGGCCACGATAGTAGTGTAAAATAAAGACGC
The DNA here is from genome assembly GCF_030247195.1 of Topomyia yanbarensis. Taxonomy (NCBI): domain Eukaryota; kingdom Metazoa; phylum Arthropoda; class Insecta; order Diptera; family Culicidae; genus Topomyia; species Topomyia yanbarensis. The sequence continues at coordinate 130,382,883 of NC_080671.1, forward strand.
TGAATCCCTCTGGATAAAGACTCGCCATCTCTATCTTATTCTTCTTATTTATCTGTAAGTGTCATTCCAATCGAGCTCTAGACTTGTCAGAAACACTCAATCCGAAGCAAATCGTTTGGAAGCCCTCTGGAACGAGGGCCATTGACAGCACTGTTGCCACAATTAAATCTGTACCGGGAGTTAAAAAATCTTTTCCATCTGTACTCTTCCATAGAAAAATCTGTACCGGATTCTGTACCCAAACAATAAGGTTGTTTAACCCTTAACGGTGCAAACCATTTTTTTTCAAATTTTCTGAAAATTATCTCTCAGCTTTAATACGTTACTATGATAATTTTGAGATGGTTTTCGCAATGTTGTTTTAAAACAACATTGCGCAATTAAGGGTTAAAAATCATATTTCTTATACATATTTTCCATTCGGGGAAATCAACCAGACATTCTGACTCGGTTGTTTTATTTGAGCTGGAATTCCGCCAGAAACTAATTAACATTCCGGTTGAGTTTAACTGGGTAATGTCAATATCAGCTCCAGCCTAAATTATCTCTGCCACTTTGTTTGCAGTGGCAGCGAGAAGCTGAGATGGGGCTGGTAATATAAATAGGATGCAAGAAACTTGCTTGCAGGAATTCAAATAAAGCAGGTCAGAGTCTGAGAAATTGGCCGCTAGAATATTTTTTGCAAAAACCGTTTTAACTGCCAAAATTCTACTAAGTTCTTTGCATTTAAAAAGACTTAGAAATTTTTTTCAGGAAAAAGGTTGTTTTTTGCATTCAAAAGGACTTTTTGCAAAAACCGCGCTAATTGAAAAAAAAACCGCATTTATTGGAAAATCCGCGTAAAAAAACCTCGTAAAAAATCTGAGTGTATTTTACGATTTCTAATATATTAATCACAATTAACCATCCATGCTCAAGAAATAGCTCACAAAATCATAAAATTTTATTTATGTACTCGTGAGCTGGTTCATAACTACTAGTATATTTGTCACGACTCACCATTCGTGCTCGTAAAATACATACAAAATCGTAAAATATTATTCATGAACTTGAAAACTAGTTCTTGATTTTTATTACATTATTCACGAACAATCTTGTGTGCTTCTGATAGAAGATCATTTTTATTTTAGTGAAACTCTGCACGTCATCTTGCAATTTTACGTGAACTACTTTACAAAATTTGAAATATTACATAATATATAAGAAAATCATAAGGACCTCGAGCATTGTTATTCATTTGATAAGGTTTAGTGTGATGTTCGAACAGAAAACGAAAACTGCTCTGAGTGCCAAAAATACATTATAGAATCACAAAACGTGCTCGTGACATATTTCACAGATCACGATAACGCGAATAGGTTGCACTTTTATGATCCAGTTCATATTGGCACAATACTCCAAGTGAAACGAAAAAGAGCAACTTAAAAATAACATATCACGATAAAACGAAGAGAAATGATGGATATCATGATAAAACTGCTAATGTCAAGAACATGCGTTACAATTCTCCACTTGTCAAATTCGATATCGAATAACGTGAATATAAATTACGAAAATCGCGAGTAATATTCTGAAATCATCGACATAAATCACACAACCAAATTACCAGAAAACTCATGAATAAAATATCACGACAACGTGAAGAAAAATTACGACTTAGGTCCTGAAATCATGAACATCGTTCAATTATCGACGATTTTAGTTGATGTAGTTAATACAAAACAGTGTATCTCCAAATTATAAACAAGAACCATAACAAAAATTGAACATGTCCAAGGAACAACCACATTTGAACATTTCAATGTAACGCCCTGAATGTTTTTGGCGTGAACTAGTTTTTTGGAAACATAAATTGTATCAAATATTCATGATTTCAGAAACTTGGTCACGATTTTCGAAAACGGCCCAGTTCATGAAATCGTTATTTTTATTAATTTATGAATAGATTCGTTTTTGTGTAGATAGAACTTAATTTCTCGACACGAATTCAATCTGATTTGAAATACGAACTTGACATGTGCTTGAGCTATTTACGTTCCCAATGAGTTTATGGATTATAGTCTCTTCTATTCTAGTTTTCTTTGGCTAACAAAACTGTCATGCTCTTACACTGACACGTATATGCAGACATGATTAATATTTAGTTGCTTGTAACACAGAAAAGCCTTCATTCAGATTAAATCGCCATACAAACCTCGTTTAAGCGAAAAAGTCCTCCAAAACCGCCCAGACCACCCAGTACACCAGATCGTTTGGTTCCTCTAGCCAGTGGTTTGATTCGCTGCACCAGTGCATCCCCAGCATCTATATCCACTCCGCTAGCCTTGTAGGACAGACTCACGCTGTTGGGCAGAAAGAAAAGAAAATTTGTGTCTCGAGCCTTGTGATGATCAGCTACTAAATTAATGTTATTTTTAGTTTTGTAAAAATTTCTGTGAGGTATGATAGTTCACAAATGTTTATTCGAACTGTTCTGTGTGCTTGGCACTAGACTACAACTGTAAATGATCACCAATAAAATGTAGTATCTACGAAAAGTGATGAGGAAAAATTGACACATTACTGTTTAAATGCCTTCTGAGCGATGTCGGTTCGATGTTGTGATCCAGCAAACTGTACATCGGAGCAGGCTGCTGTGGCCAAAGCAGCGGCTGTTTGTAGATTTGTCTGTAAGACCACGTTGATCAGCACTCGACCCCCGTTCGTTACGAAATCACCGTCGGCATTTCTTCCTACTCCACTGTGAAATACCAGGTGGTCTGGTCGTTTGGCGACCGCATCGAGGCCTGCAACGGATGTGATAACGAAATTTAGTATATTAATGATGAGAGCGATCAGCAAGCAACGTTTTATGTTACGTTATTCCACAGATAACAGACGTTTAGGCTAGAACAAAATTTCTTCAAAAACCTGTGTAAACTTTCAAATTGATATACGTTGAAAATCCGTGTTTCACTATTGCCATCTGCGCAACTGTTTGCTACACGTGTTTGACAGCTGCACTCTAGCTGCATTGTAGTGATCACTGCGCCATCTGCAAACGTTTGCCAAACATGTTTCAGATGTCTGATTTATTCGGAATTTCAGCAGCGGGTATTTACACACGATTCAAATCGAGCCTAAACGTCTGTTATCTGTGGTTATTCTTATTTTCTGTATTTATTATAGAGGTTTTCCACATTCGGTTCATTCATTATTTCGGAATTGGGCTAAAATGTACTCAAGGGTCTTAATCGTTCTGTCCAACAAAAAAAAAACTTTTAACAGACAGACAAGGGTACCAGGGTATCTATCAATTGAAAAGCTAGTAACTATGGATTTTTTTTAACTAATTTAAACACTTTTGGATGTGTTGGATTCAGAAACTCAATTCGCTTTTAGAAGTTGTAGAAATGAACCAGATAAACGCATCTGTTTTTCTGTATTCCGCATTTCCTGAGGGTTGTTCGAGTACTAAGTACTGATTTGTAAATTATAATAAAATCCTAGCAATATAGTTATTACAATACTTAGAATTGTCTCAGAAGTCTGTTATTTATTGTTACGAGAACATATAGCTGCTTGACCTCAGAACGACCATTCAGGTTCCAACGGGAACCTGCTCCGGAATGTTCGTTTCGGGGTCAAATCGCTAAATGGTCGCATGACCATAAGATGCAGTCTTCTGAGACAATTCCAAGAATGTAGCTATCTATATTGTCAGTATCCCATTGAAATTCACAAATAGTATCCCAATACTGGAACATACCTTCGGAAATCCGAGTTCCCGGAAACAAACTGTATTGATCCGGTCTATTTTTGCAAAGTCAAAAAGTGTCCAAATCGGTTAAAAATGTCATAGTAATGAGCATTTCAGTTTCGGCCTGTTACGGGGTAAAAGTATCCAGAAGCCCTTCCTCAGGCCCCGTCTTCCGCATCGTCAATTTTATTCCCATCATAGCTATACTTGGTGATGTTTTAATACTAATATTAAGCTTGGGGAAGAACACTGGAAATTCTTGTATTGATATCTGAAAAGGTACCCTGTACCCTGTCAGACAACGGTAAAAATTATATGGTAAAAATGACGCCACTAGAATATGTACGGTGTGAGAGGCGAGGGACTGCCCTACCTATGATCATTCTCAGGGATAGACCGTTCCAACATCAAATTATGGTCGATAGTCAAACTGCAAATGACTGGAACCCAATATGCAATATGATACGAGATAGGTACGGTATAGGTATGCGGAATGCGAGAGTTTTGGTTTTACGAATGGCAAGATCGACGTTGCTTCACTTCCCAAAAAAGAGATTATTAAAAACGAAATAAATTGAAACCTAATGTTTTGAGTATAGAAACTTATTCTGTTACTATGTTTTAAACGCCGCAAGGTTGTATTGTATCGATTTTGTTGGCTATTTTCGGCAAATATGAGACTAAGAGAAACGAAAGCAATCAAATTGAAAGACGGATAGGTATTCGAGAGCGAATCGGTTATAAATTTAGAACGGAAAACTAGGACTTGGCAGGCATATGGACATGATCGAAAGGAAGTGTGAAGAATCCTTTGCTTTCTGTTAAGTAGGAGTTGGGCGTTGCACCAGTCTACCGGTTGGTCGTTGAAAGAACATAACTCATCATCATGTTTTACCGCCGACACCATGTATTTTTATCATATTTCCATTCAACATATTTTCTGCACTGTTCACATTTTATGTATTTTATTAATTTTTTCCAGTTTATATATTTTATTCAGCTTTTCATTCAATGGTCTAACTTTTTTCTGTCTTTCACGTTATTTATTCAAATTATTGATTTGGCACTATCGATTTTACAACTTTTTCAATATTGTTTATTTTTTCAGTTGTCATTTAATTGATTTCATTTAGGTTTTTTCTTCCCTTTAGTCATTTTATCAATTCTATTTACTTTGAATATTTTATTCATTCTATTTCTTTTTTGCCTTTTTCAATAGAAAGGTATTGTAATTGCTCTGAAAACCGACTTTATAACGGAGGCCCGGAAGGTCAAGTGATATATACCATTCTATTCAGTGCGTTGTTTTTTATATTTTTTTCAGTTCATGCAGTTTCATGAGTTTCTATTTGGCACTGATTATATTCAATTTTTATCAATTAATGTTCAATCAATCATTTCATCCAATTTGTTAGTTTGAATTAATTTAATTTTTTCTATTAATTGTATAACTTTCTTTAACCTTGTCTAAATTTTCATCTAATTAGCTAAACATATTTATTTTTTATGTCATTCGAAATTTAAATGAATCACTCAACTTACATTAGAAATTTGATCTTTTTTAATTTTTTGCTTTATTATTTTTTTTAATTTCATGTGTTTTATCGAATGTTTGTAATTTATTCAGTTTATTCGAGGTTTTATTCGTGCAGGACTCAAAACTTTGTCATCCCGCCTAAAATAGGTTTTGTCCCACCTTTTTTGGATTGGTCCCAGTGGGATCAATCCAAAAAAGGTGGGACAAAACCTATTTTAGGCCTTAGATGTCATTTTAGAGCCAACATTTCTTCGTATGATATGTTCACAATATTATTCTGCAACTTTTTAAATAGAATGTTTTTTGGTTGGACTAAAATAGAGCACCCGAGCAAAAAAAATGAATAACTTCTTCTAAGATACCACAGACTCCAGACCTCATTTTTGAGGCATAGTTGTTTTTTATAAATATGACCGAAAAATCAGTTTTTCGACTTTTCCATGCTAAAAACCTTAATTTAATATGTTCTACAAACTTGCAGGTATCACTAAAATACAGCTTTTTGTTGAAGAAACTAATAACGTAAAATCAATATTTTGGCGTGTAAAACTATTTTTCATATAAATTTGATCCATTTGCATCAAAGATTACTGTTTTTGTGCACTTTTGTGCAGCCAAATTATGGCTATTCTGATACTCTATTATTTCTAGAATAAATTTAAGATTACATAGAAACAGGATATAATTGGACGCACTGTTTGGATTGCCATTCATATACGACGGTTTATAAGATAAAATGTGTTTATATTATTTTTAATGTAAATACATTATTAGCTAATATCAAAATATTATATTTTACACGCACCTACCAGCATGAAAAACATATTGAGTTGATCAATTACGGTTACAATATGGAAATGTGAAAAAATATAAATTTTGAAGTTAAACTGCCAAAGAACAACGATTTCAGCTCAAAAAATAAATCTAGAGTATGTATATGGTATTTTCAACAAAATTGTTGTACAAATTCCTAGGTGTCTTTGGAAAAATATTCACAATATAATTCAATCATTTCTATTTTTTAGATGGTTGAGGACTTCAGCAAAGTTGTATAATATTCTATTTCGAACATTTTTGTTGAAAATACTATATACATACTGTAGAATTATTTTTTGAACTGAAATCGTCGTTCTTTGGCAGTTTAACTTCAAAATTTATATTTTTTCACTTTTCCATATTGTAACCGTAATTGATCAACTCAATATGTTCTACATGCTGGTAGGTACGTGCAAAATAAAAGGTTTTGTCAATAGCTAATAATGTATATATGTAATTAAAAATAATATAAACACAAACATGAAATTATTGCGACGCATTCAACAGGGCATAACTTTTTTACCATTGGGTAAAAATCTACAAAATTTTGCACACTTTCTCATTGATGTGTATTGTTTACATGCTGTCAAACTCGAAGTCGTGTTTTTCGATTCAACGAAAATGGAGGTGAACCAACGCGAGTCGAGAGAACAAATTCTTTCCAAACACCTGGAATTTCCTGGCCTGTCGCACCGGCAGTTGGAAAAAATGTTGAACATTCACCATTCAACCGTCTCCAGAGTGTTGAAGCGGTTCCAGGAGCGGTTGACGTTGGACCACGGCAAAGGAGCTGGAAGAAAACCGGGACCGGAAAACAAAAAGACGGAGGGAAAGGTGAAGCGGATGATTAAAGCAAATCCCAACGTCTCAAGCCGTGATTTGGCTAAAAAGATCGGCATGTCGCAGAGCTACGTCCAGAATGCAAAGAAGAAAGCTGGACTACATACATACAAGGTACAGAACATCTCAAACCGCGATGAGCGGCAACAATCGACGGCTAAAACTCGTGCACGGAAGCTCTACGAGAAGATGCTGACAAAATATGGCTGCTGTGTGATGGACGACGAAACGTGTATAAAAGCCGATTTTAAGCAAATTCCGGGGTTGGAGTTTTTCACCGGCAAGAGCAAGTTCTATGTGGACGACAAATTTAAGAAGAAGAAAATGAGGACTGAGGAGTGAGCCTTTCGTGACAAAGGGCACAGTAAATGGCGAGATCTACAAATCTGAGTGCCTCGAGAAGCGCCTTTTGCCGTTCTCGCAGCAGCACGACGAAGCTCCGCTGTTTTGGCCAGATTTGGCATCATGCCACTATTCTAAAAGTGTCCTGGAGTGGTATGAGGCCAATTCTGTCCATTTTGTTCCAAAGGACATGAATCCGCCAAACTGTCTGGAGCTGCGCCCGGTGGAGCAGTACTGGGCAATGATGAAGCGGGAACTTCGGAAAAGCAAGAAGACAGTCAAAGACGAGAAGGACATGTTAGAAAATGGGAAAAAACTGAGAAACTGGTACCGGATGACACTGTAAAGACTTTGATGGAGGGCATCAAGCGAAAATGCGTTCAATTTTACACTCAAGGCTGCATCGATTAACTTTTCTTTTGATTTTTGAAGTAAATATATGTATAAAACTACCCTAAAATTTTGGTTTGATTTTAAACATTATAAGAAAATTTGCTTGACATTTTCGGTGTCGTAATAATTTCATGTTCGCCCTTTATTCTGTGTCTATGTAATATTAAGTTTGGTCTAGGAATAATTTGGCTGCAAAAAAGTGCACAGAAAATTTTATATGAAAAATAGTTTTACAAGCCAAAATATTGATTTTACGTTATTAGTTCCTTTAACAAAAAGTTGTATTTTAGTGACCCTTGTAAATTTGTAGAACATATTAAATTAATCAATTAAGGTTTTTAGCATGGAAAAATCGAAAAACTGATTTTTCGGTCATATTTACAAGAAACAACAATTTTGCCTCAAAAATGATGTCTGACGCCTGTGGTATCTTAGAAAAAGTTTTTCAAAACATAATATTCTACAACTTTGTTGAAGACATCGACCCTCTAAAATTTTTTTTTGATATATTTTTTTTTTACTCGGGTACTCTACTTTAGTCCAACCAAAAATATTCTATTTAAAAAGTTGCAGAATAATATTGTGAACATATTCTACAAAGAAATGCTGACTTCAAAATGACACCTAAGGCCTCAAATAGGTTTTGTCCCACCTTTTTTGGATTGGTCCCACTGTGCTGCGTGCCTACTTCGCATGAGTTCTGCAAACTGATGAATGTTCCAACAGCTATATGTGTAAGAAATGTCTCGTCTCACTGCCAAATGGATTAAGTCGGTTTTTTATTTTATTCCTATTATTCATTTTATTCAATTCAATTATTTTATACATTTTATTATTTTCTAGTTTCCAGTTCATATATTTTATTTAGCTTCTGCATTTTTTTAAATTTCATTAATTCTCTTCAGTTATCCTTCATCCAATTTACTAGTTTGAAATAATAAATAACGATTTTATAACGAAAGGTTATGCACTCTGAAGATGGTCAACCTAATCCCAGCCAGTCAAATTTTTGAAGTATACTGAAGAATACTTCTAACGTTATAGGGCCCCGTTTCGAAAATTTCGGCCCGAGTTTTTAAACATAAATATCTGCCGTTATACTGAATGAAAAAATAAGATTTTTGAGCTATCTCATTGGAAGCATGTACAACAATTTTGTGTCTAATTCCGAAGTATGCACAATTACTAGCAATAATGGAAATAATGGGTTTTGTGAAAGCAGTAATTATCTACTCCATCATTGGCCCGTACAATTCTACCAAGCAGCATGTATACAATGATTACACACCACAGTAAAAGCAGAATGCAATTTTCTTTGCGTTGGTGACGGGGTGGTTGGGCGTGAGAGATCCCGCTCTCTTCCTCTTTCAATTATGTGTGTCGCGTTCAGATAAATTCACCACAGTCCGCGCTCCAAAGTGCACTGCGTTGTATACACTAGAGTATACATTGGAGTACGCTCTTTGGTTCGTTTTCCGCTGGCAAGCGGTAGTGCGGATGAGATTGACGATTTGATTGATGGTTAGTGATCGGCGTTTCGAAAAATGAAATCGATTTTGCTACATCGACTTTTCGTATATAATAAAAATCGGTGCTGTCAAACATCGGACCGGGAAAGATCGAATGAAAAAAATCGATTTTTCGAGACAAAAAGATCGATTGTGAGAAAATGGTATATTTTTCAATGGAAATTTTGAAAAAAAAAATCGATTTTGCCAGATCGTTTTTTAAAGTTAACAATCGGGCCGAGAAGATCGGATGCAAAAAATCGATGTTTCAAGACAAAAAGATCGATTTTGAAAAAATCGCATCGACTACGCCCATTCCTAGGTGGGTACGTTGTGCGAACAATATGATGTTGGCTTATTGGATGCTGATATTATAAGTTTCTGCTTATGAAATGATACGAATTGCTATAAACCCAGTTTTCTAACAATCCTTAGAACCAGAATTATTATTCAAATTACCTAGCGGGTTGAATCGTTGGAGTAAGCCTAACATTTGAAATTTGCCACGCATTGCAAGTGATGACCTCTCAAATAACGCACCGTCCTCCCTCTCTTTCCCATCAAGCCCCTTAACAGATCCCCCTCAAACGACCACCTCATCCACCCTCTTCAGACTCACCCCTGGTTCGTTCCAAACACCTTCACCTATTAGGTATACCAGGTTAGGTAGGGATGGTTCGGTTGGGGGTTATTTATCCCCTTCACACACACACTCCCGCATGGTAAAATAAGTTACAAGAAAGACAACATTGAGCTAATGCTGATTAAACTAATTAAACATTATATATTTTTGTTTGAAGTAGGGACGGATCCGGAGTAAAATTTCCTAGTGGGTCTGAAATTTAGATTTTGAAATGAACACATTACATAACACGCAATATCCACATTTAATAAAACCCAGCGATAAATTTGGTTTGAACATTTGAAACAACTTTAAAATTGAAACTAATTTAAAATTTCTTAACAAGGGAACGTCCAAAAATGACGTAGCATTTTTTGAGCGATTTTAGTACCCCCCTCCCCCATCGTAGCATTTCGTCACAAACCTCTAAGTACCCCCTGGTAATTACGTAGCTTAACGGTAACTGCCCCCCCCCCCCCTGTCACCGTAAATTTAAAAAAAAATAAAAAAATTTAGTTTTTCCCCTTTAAAAAAGCTACGTAGCATGTACATGACCCCCTACCCCCCTGTCATCACACATCATCACAAAATACAAAACACCCCCCTCCCCCATATAATGCTACGTCATTTATGGATGATCCCCAAGTTGAAAATTTTCGACGGAGTTCGGACCCCCCGGACCTTTTTTTCGTGCAGAACACGAAACAGTGAACTTCGCTGTTCTGCAAACTAATGAATGATTCAACAGTTCTACAAACTAATGAACGATTCAACAGTGATATGTGTAAGAAATGTCTCATCTCACTGCTAGGTGGATTAAGGGTTTTTTCAGTCGGTGTCCCAGATTTTAAGAAAATAAATTAAATAAATTTATTAATTAAATATGTAAAGTGAATAATATGGATACAATTAATAAACTCCAAAAAGAAATAGAATGAATAAAATAAAATAAATATAATTGATAAAATGAGTAAAACGAACAAAAAAACCTGAATGAAATGAATTAAATGACAAGTGAAAAATTAAACGATACTGAAAAAGTTGTAAAATCGATAGAATAATTGTGCCAAATCAATAATTTGGATGAATAAAATGAGACAGGAAAAAAATGGACCGTTGAATGAGAAGCTGAATAAAATGTATAAACTGGAAAAAAATATTAAAATGCGTAAAATGCAAACAGTGCAGGAAATATGTTGAATGGAAATATGATTAAAATACATGAAATGAACAAGCTGAACTGACTCCAAAGAACGAAACGAATAATATAGATAAAATGAACTCAATGAATAATATGAATGAAAAGAATGCTGAATGAAGCAATTAAGTAAAATGAAATGATCATATATTTAAAATTAATCAAACATTCCACATGAATAAAATAAGCAAAACGAATAAAATTCGTGAAATGAATAAAATAAAGAAATCAGTGCACAGAATGAAAAAAAAAAACATAAAGTAAACTAATAAAAAATTCAAATTGAGAACCATTGTTTCAGAAAGTTCTGAAATATTTGTGAAAAATGTTTAAAAATGCTGTATTACTCCCTAAGGAGAAAATTGAATTAAAAATGTCTTTATGCATGAAGGGCACAAAACTTCGACTTCGGCTTTTCAGAAGAATGGCCAATGCCAATACATCGGGCTGACGCTAAGTCCAAAATTGGGAGCACTACTTGTGAACACACTGAACAACTTTTAACTTATGATGTCCCGTAAGTGAAGAGGTTTTGTTTGCTGATGAGACATACTGAAATTGAACCTAGTTTTCAGCTAAGCAGGCGAATGCAAGCAAAATGCTATATTATTCCCTAAGAAGAAAATTGGTTTAAAACCGTCTTTATGCATTAAGGGCACAAAACCCAACTATAATTATAGGTGTTTGCGTTTAGTCAGAAAACAGAACCTCTTCACTTACGGGACATCGTAAGTTATAAGTTGTTTAGTGTGTTCACAAGTAGTGTTTCCAATTTTGGACGTCAGCCCGGCACATTGGTCAAGTGCTGTGGTTCTGAAGAGACGAAGTCGAAACGCAAACACCTGGACTAATTATAGTTAGGTTCTGTGCCCTTCATGCATCAAGACGGTTTTAAACCAATTTTCTCCTTAGAGAGTTATATAGCATTTTCGACATGATTTGAAATTTGTTTCTCTTTCAAATTCAACCTATTGAAAATTAGCAGTTATGCGGTGGAGATACCATAGGTCACATTAATCATTTTAGTATATTCTCGAGATAGCGATGCCGAATAATCCAAAGCACACAACATCGAATTACGCAACAATGGGATCCTGGGAAACAACGTTTCACCGATATCAATGAACAAATTACTGTAAGTCAACTATTCCCAGTGTAAACATTTTAATATTTCACATAGAATTCGATGACATATATTCGGGTTTCATTTGGAAGATAAGCTAGAGTTATTTAAATTCAAAGCTACTGAACTCGTCGATGATTTCTACACTTTATACAAATACAGTTTTAGAGAACATACCCTTAATTATGCATCCCTTGGTTGAAGTATCTGGATAGCCCTTACTAGCCATGACAACTCCAACAGCACTAACTCCTTCGCGCCAGTTAAGCTTCACTCCTTCCAAATGATCATCGCATGTAGCTTCCATCACTTCAAAAAGATCACTTTCAAGTAAGGGTAAAATGACCTGAGTTTCTGGATCACCGAAACGGCAGTTGAATTCCAACGTTTTCGGTCCGTTGGGGGTAAGCATCATTCCAGCATACAGCACTCCTGCAAGCACGTGATTGTAGATGAAAGCACAAATAGAAAACAAGCAATGCAATGTTATCAGTTCGTGAAATGGGAAGAAAAGCGAGAGTATAGTTCAGAGCAATTGCCATTAGTGACGCTTGTTTACCACCAATCGAAGGCAATACTTGACCTCTCTACTGTTGACCTCAGCTTGATCAACAGAATCCTTATCTGAATGCAATACGAAACTACTAAGCAAAAACTATAGTTACTGACCGTTGTATTGGATGCCTTCCTTGCGCAGCCCATCGACCGCTCGCTGTAAAACTTCCCGAGTAACGATTTCTAGTTCATGTGTCTTAATAATCGGGCAGGGACAGTATGCACCCATTCCGCCGGTGTTCGGGCCACGATCATCATTCCGCAGCCGCTTATGATCCTGGGAGGGCAGCATTACACGCACGGTCTTGGAATCAACGAAAGCCAAAACGGAAATTTCTTCGCCTGAAAGTTTCTCCTCCACTACTACCGTGTCACCGGCAGAGCCGAACTTTCGTTCGCCTAAGATTTCGTCAACCGCAGCACATGCCTGGTCCTGGTTGTCAGCAACAATTACACCCTTTCCGGCGGCTAAACCACTGGCTTTCACTACCAGCGCTTCGTAGGAGGCGCTTTAAAGATTAAATTTAAGTTCGTGTCAGTAAGTTATTTAGATTACTGGAAGATACTAGCACTAAAACTAAATTTCCAATAACGAAATGTTGTCCTAGTTCATATATTACAGGCGGTTTACTGACCTTCGAATGAATGCCTTTGCGTCGTCTGCCTTAGTAAAGGATGAATAACGAGCGGTCGGAATTCCATGTCGATGCATGAAATCCTTGGACCAGTTTTTATCCGCTTCGATCCGAGCACCTTTCTGTCCGGGACCAAAACACTTGATCCCAGCAGCCCGCAGCTTATCGGCTAGTCCTTGAGCGAGCGGGTCTTCTGGTCCCACTGCTACCAGATGTATTGAGTTGTTTTTACACCAAGATATAATGGCCTAAAGTTCGGGAAGTAAAATAGCATTATCAACTTTTATTATGCGGATACTGTCGGTCGAAAATTGATTAAATTATACTAACTATACTAATACTTTTATTGCCAATTAACCTGGAATTCAACCCTGTATTTGCCGACACAAACTATATGAAATACTAACTTCGAAATCTTTCACGCTGACATCACCAACCAGGGTAACTTTGTCTAGTTGCTCGATCCCAGGACTACCGGGAAGCGCATATACATTGGCCAGTTTGGCACTCTGGGCGAGCTTCCAGCATATGGCATGTTCACGGCCACCACCTCCAATAACAAGAACATTCTTCCAGGCAAGACTCATGTTTCACTTGTTTCTGTTGCTCAGCGCGCGAAACTTGCAATCTATGGCACTTTACAGGATGTTGATTAAAAATAACTAAATCACAAAAACTCAGTGCACTAGAACGATTGTCACTCGATTAACACTACTCAGCTCGATCATAAGTTGATCATTGAGCTGGCTCTGACACCGGCGAATGAGCTGATCAGTTTAAAGGTTCCAAACATGTGCGCACTGTCTAAACGATTAAAGTGATATGAGTGGAACGGAGCGATGCGCTGTGATGCGGTACCTATACGCTTATGAGTATCACGCATGGAGTAATAAACACAATCATCATACATACATTCAATCACTGGAACTGGAGTTACACCCAGAATGAAAGGTACCCTTGAATATAACAAAAAACTACCCAAGTGGGCTACCCTGCTTTTCCATGAACAAGACTAAAACATATTTAAATGTACGCTCCTTTTATAAAGAAAAAAATTAGATGGTGTTTGCTCCCCGGTTTATTGCTTGTATTGAAAGTCGAGAGCTAGTTCAATAATGCAGATTTCAGTTTGCAAAAGAAAACCGGTTCTAGCACTTTTCAGGTTATTTTTCGTCGCTGTCCACACTTCTTTTACATGCTCCAAATCATCCGAATCAGTTGTATATGGAAGTGTTGGTTGCTTGTGTTAAGGGTTTTTTTTCAGTCTGTTTAGTTGATACGGCACGGTAACAGTGCCGACCACATTTAAAAACTAAAGAACAATTTTTAGACTATCTTAAAATTACACTGAAAGCCATTCGATGAAAAAATAACAAAACAAATTTTTGTAACTAAATTTTCCTTTAATTTTGCGAGACTCTCAAATAGTAGTTATTAAAAAGGATTATTAATTTTGAGTCAAGACGCACATCATACAAAATGACAGCAAACTAGCCTTACTGAAATACATCAAGCTAGCGACAGCAACTAGGTTCATACACGCTGGGCATAACGGTTATGCAGGTAGGTTGTTGTCTCAGCTTGGAAAGCTTGTTTTAGCCTGGACCGAAGACTTCATATTAAGAAGACTGATATCTCTTTTCTTCCCCCATACAAACGAGAAGCGACACACGTTACATCGCCTCTATTGGAGGAAGGTAGGAAGCTTAATGTAAAAGTGTATATGTGTGTGTGCATCACTATGGGAAGTACCACCTTTACCCGCAAGTGGCGTTGCTGTTGCTGTCTCCCGATTCTGGACAGAGTTGCCAGTCTTCTTGATATGCAGTCTTCGCCTGGACGCAACTACCTGTACCAAAACATAAATAACAGAAATTCAACCTACTTCATTGTCGATTTTAACAAGTTTATCTTTAAAAACATTTAAATAAAGGGATGAAATTGATTGATTTTTACATGTATACTACTGTAGGTTGAAAGTATTGCGAAAATTGTCAAAATCTTTCTATTTCGGATTTATTTGATTATATCGTAAAATTTCAATCATAAACAAATTTCGAAATATGCAATATAATTATTTTGCATCTTTTGAGATGCCAAACTAGATGTGAAATAAGTATGATTTTTTTGTAGTGCTGGCTAACTAAATAAAAAAGAAATAAAAATTGTGTCTTTCATCCGAAATTGAAATCATCAATCAATTACCAACAATCCTTAAATTCCTTTGGCCATTTCGTCTCTTGAAAGAGTGCAGTTCATAAAAAGATAATATTATGAGAAACATGATTCAATATTATATTCACGTGCAAATTACTGAATTTAATTCCATCATCCGTCGGTCAGAGAAACAAAACGTTTGAAATATCCTATATTGTGTTTTGCGATGAAGCAGTTTAAATCAACAATGAGATCAGTTGAATTCCATTCGTTTGTGTCTTGGCTGAAATGGTAATGTAATCGCATATATTGTGTCCGGACTGAAACAAACGTTACAAGCTTAGAAAAGCGTTTCAAGCTTTACTTCAGGTAGGCTTTTCAAGTTTTGTGCTAGGCTGAAACGTTCGTGTCCAGACTGAGACTGACAGCATCAAACCAACAGCGCTGGATTATTGTTTTCAGCAAAAACTTATTTCGCCCAAATATCAACTAGACGAAACCAAAAAATCAACTAACATTTTGGCTGAAATTGTGATAAAACGGTTTTCCGTGTATGGACAATTTTTAGACTATCAGAAACTAGGAATTCAATCTACATGGGAAACTCAACTAGGAATTCAATATACATGGGGAATCAATTATTATGGGATGGGAGAATCATTTGAAAATAAGTACACTTTAACTTTTGTTTTTGGGAAAGTGTGAATTAAGGGGTTATATACAACGTTGTGACTCAAAGAATCGAAAAACTTTTAATTGAATATTCTAAAATAAAATACTTCCGATAACATCTGTGCGTTTACGTAAATGAAGACCACGTTCCCAAAATTATAGATAATTAATTACGTGTTCATGAAACTATTTATGTTTTCAATAGACTACTTCGCTTCAAAAATATGCATGGCATTAAATTTCAATATTTGTTTGGATTTTTGTGGTAGTTCAAAGGACTTTCTTAGTTTTTATTATGATTCTTGTTCATAATTTGGAGATACACTGGTTTGCATAAACTACGTCAACTAAAAGATACGACATTTAAACAATAGGGGAGAGTGAGGACACTGGATCCTTGGGGATATTTGATTCCCATGCCATATCGCATAATCTAAACACAAAAAGTTATCACGATATAAAAAGAAAATTTCATCTTTAGTGGTTTATGATGTTCAAAAAACAAATCAAATGTATTACATTTGTTTTGGAAAAGTTGCATCATATTTTTGAAAATATGGGTTAAAATTAATCTCGAAGATCTTTATACAATTTTTTGAACAATTGTATGAGATCGTCGAACTAATTATTCATGAATACTTTCAACTACGAATACTTTAAAAAGGCTTTTGACTAGAAAAATATGTTTTTCGAATGCATAGTTATAACTATATAGTGTTTTCCAGCTCATATCGGTAAACATACTCGGAGAGCACATTGTTAGATCTATTGCCGTGGCCTTTTTGATCATTTGTAAAGGTATAAATGTTTTTGAATGGTCGTTCAGTAGAATTATATCATTGTTGTTAATGTGGTCTAGAACTATTTTTCCTTTTGGATCTTGATAATCGTTCCCCCATATAAAATGGTGAGCGTTAAAATCCCCTCCCAATACTATTTTCCTGTATGGTTTTAATGAATCGAAAATTGAACTTAAATCGGAATCTAGTAAGTTGTTCGTAATTCGTGGTGAAATGTACACTGAGATCATGACCATGTCCAAAGAAAATAATTTAACTGCTACTGCTTGAGTGAATTCTGATAGTATGGGAAGAGTGATCTCTTCGTAAGCTATATCTCGTCTTAAATATATCGCGCTACCTCCGTAATGGTCGTCCCTCGACTTAAGAAATTTGTGGTATTTATGTATATTACATTGGTTTGTTTTTCCCTCGGCATGATGCTGTACCTTGATGTGGTCCGGGGGCTTTTCCACCAAAGCAGTATTACAGTGATTATATCACACAAACTTGGGATACGATTATTTTCTTTTTAGTTAAGCTACATTGTGATCAATTTTAGTTATTAAACCTGGCGACCTTTATTATCCACAGCCATGGTCAAATACTATACAATGTGGGTTTAGGGCCCAATTTTCTCTGTAGGTACCCTTCTTTTGTTGCTATATTTTCAATTAGATCCATGATAACACTCACTAACACAAATTGCTTATTCTCTCATATACACTAACAATCTCTCATTCCAAACGTACAAACGTGGCCTACGCGTTAACACAAACCTGGTCACAAATACGAACGCCCGCGATATCGCCAATATTTAAACACCCCGATTGATTAGGTGAACGTTGGAACCTAAGAACCTAAACTCGCGCAATCATAAATCGGTCACGTCCGGAAGTCTCCGCCCTTGATCCTAGCAGCCCAAATTCATTCCTTTAGTTGGACCAATAGAAATAAAAACTAGACAAAACGTCCACGCGCAATCATTGAATAATACGCGAACATGCGAATGGCCACACGCTTATAAAAATAATGTGTCTACGCGAAGTTACATACATACTAGCACACGCGACAAAAAAGTCCATATACAAACGCTCGAGTCCTTCGCGATCATCCACGCACGACCACACCCACGATCTCGTTAAAAGCATAACACCCCGGTGACTAAGTGGATGGTTTAGCACTTATAAATTAACAATCCCTATTATCTTTGTTTGAACTATGTCCGTTATTTCTGGAATTTGAAGAAATGCTGAGTAAAAGCTCATTACGTTCGCTTTAGTGTTTCGGTTGGCAGTTTCCTCTGCTTTCTTAGTGGCCTCGGCCACAGCGTGTTCCCATCTCTCCTTTTCGGTGACGGCAAATGGATTATCATTGTTTGTACCATTCTTGGCTTTGTCTTTGAACGATTTCTGGTCGGGTCTTAGCTTTTCTGTTTTAAATGATGACACTGTGCTATTGTTATTGGGCCTATCCAATCTTTTTCTTTTGTATACTGCTTCATCCTCAGTTTGTTTTTCTTTTCCCAACTTGTATTGTATTTCACGCTTTTTCCTTGATCCTTAGTTGGGGCTCCAGATTTAAGAGTAAGGGTTCTTTTAACGTACCTGCCAGCTGCCATCTTAGCGTAGCTCTCTGTTATCGTTGTATAATCTTGTATATTTGCTAGAAGGTCGTATGAGTTATTTACTGGAAACGGGTTGGCCAGTTCTCTTGCTTCCACGTACGTTAAAATCTGTCGTGCCATCATGGTATTGATGCTTGCTTGTCTTTGACGCTCTTGCAGTAGAAGCACTTAACTTCATTCGAGCAGTTCGTAAAGTCGTCATCGTCTGGCTCATATATCTTTGAGCATTTACCACATCTTGTTTTTGCTCTGCAGTTACTGGCTTTATGGTTAAATCGGTGACAGTTTCTACAGAAGTCCACCCGTCTAATGAACGGATTAACTTTGCACGTCATACAGAAAAGTCGCAATTTTTCTGGTAGAGAATTTGTCCTGAATGTAACGCTCACTCTATTTATTGGAATTTTCTTTCCCTCTTCAAATCGCGTGAGACGGGTTACGCCAACCACGGTGGCATTGGACGATTTCCTTTAGTATCTCCTCCGTATCGATATTTGTAGGTATACCGGCTAGTACACCGGAAATGCATACCACGTGTCGTGGTATGTATGCTCGGTAGCCATCTTCCTTCATTTTTTCGTTGCTGACAATTAGGTTAGCTTTTACCATGTTATTGAAGAACACGATGATTTTGTCCCTACCAAGATATTTCATCTCCGTTACGTTGTTGCGAAATGTATCGATTTTCTGTAGTTGTGATCCCAGTGAAAATTTATTAATCCTGTTCGTTTTGTCTACCTTTTCTACGTACACTCTGTATGGAGCTGGGTTTTGTGCTGTGTAGGTGAACGATAATTTTTCTTCGGTCTCCATTTTGTCGGCCCCACGTGATTCATCCGGATCTGGAGGTTTTCTACCTCCGCTTCCTTCCGCCATGTCTTTGTTTTTTCGCGTTCGCTTTTCCTTATATTGTCTTTGCCTTTCCTCAATTAAACTAATCCACTTCACTTCACTTTTACTCAATTAAACAGCCTGTAAATTTTCCGCACTCAATCTATATCTTCTCAAGATACTGGTCAGTTTAACACAACATTTCGCTATCGCGCTCTCGCGTCGAATGTTTGCGTCTGTAAATATAGCATTGAATATTTCGTGAGCTAGCTTCTTATGAGTCAGGCTCTGCTTCAATTTGATTCTGCGTTTGTATATTATTAAAGGGAAACGAACCAGGAAAATATTTTTCCATCATGATACTTAGTGTTTCTTGGGAATCAATGGTGAAAGTTCCATCGTCCTTCTTCAAACTACCTAACCCGTTTGTATGATCGTTTGAGTTTTTTGTAGTCTTGCAACGACGGGAGTTTGTTTAACCCGCTCGCACATCAGTCTCCAACTCTTTCTTCGCGATTTCCTAATTTCTAGGTTATATGCCGAAAGAGACTTTTTATACTCTTCCCACTGTCCAGTCCGTTTAGCTCGGTTGAACAGTTTCCTAGAAACTTTCCTGAGTTTTTCTAGGGCTTTGTTCCACCATGGTGCGTCTTTATTGGATGTACGCGTTTTAGCTGGACAGCTTCTATTATAAGCATCCATGAGTTTAGATGTTACAATATTTGAGGAGAACTCCAATTCTTCTTGGGTTTGGATTTCTGCGTCAAAACATGCTTTTGTGCTCAAAAGTTGAGAGCAGAATGAATCCCAGTTTGTGTTTTTAGGATTTCTGTAAACTTCTGTTAAGTGTTTCTTCTGATTTGTATTCGAAGAGTATATGCATGTGGTCTGATAGGGAAATTTCATCAGGCACATGCCAGTTTATGACGTTTTCAGAGAGTGTTGTACTTGACATTGTTAGATCCAGCACTTCCTCGCGAATCGCATTGATAAAAGTAGGTTTGTTTCCTCTATTAATATATCAATAATGTTAGATAATATATATATATATATATATATATATATATATATATATATATATATATATATATATATATATATATATATATATATATATATATATATATATATATATATATATATATATATATATATATATATATATATATATATATATATATATATATATATATATATATATATATATATATATATATATATATATATATATATATATATATATATATATATATATTTCTATAAGGCACTTACACCTTTCGTTGATATCACTACTTCCCCATACTGTATGATGAGCGTTTGCATCGCAACCAATAATGAACTGCTTATTTCTTTTCCTACAGTAGTCAACAAACTCAGTAACTTCCTGTGGAGGGGCTTAATCTGATTCCCCTTGGAAGTTAGCAGAAGCGACTATAATATCAGTCCACCCTCTCGTTGTTGGTATATTTACCAGAATAGCCACACGTGCCATATTCACCGAGTTGTCAAATATTATCTTACCCGTTTGTGTAGATATTCCTAGAATGTTGTTTTTCAAAGCCTCGACACGGAGATACATCTTGATTTAGGGATTTCTGCTTTCAGTCACCTCTTACGACCTTGGAGCAGTAACCCAGTGGATCCATTCTTGGCTGAGATACTTCAACCCGCCGGATGCCACACGGCCCATAGGCTGTTTTTTTGCCAGAGAAAGATAATATACTTATCAGCCTCCTAGTGGATCACAGCCAACACGACAGGTTCGTCCATACTCAGCGAAAGTTGAAGACGGAAATCCTGCAAAACTTCAGCGAACTTCCATCAGCTGAAAACCTTAGCAAATCCCTAAAACCGTTGAAGACCCAGATTCTGCTAAACCTCTGCGAAAAAAATTCGGTGTGTGGAGTGAACAGACCAATGCATCACTGACATAGGAATGCAGGAAGGGCTTC
Source organism: Topomyia yanbarensis (assembly GCF_030247195.1). Classification (NCBI taxonomy): domain Eukaryota; kingdom Metazoa; phylum Arthropoda; class Insecta; order Diptera; family Culicidae; genus Topomyia; species Topomyia yanbarensis. The sequence goes on from NC_080671.1 coordinate 130,404,209, forward strand.
ATACTGGGAATTTCGCCCCCATACTTCTCATGCTCCGTTCGTCATTGAGAATATTTTAAACCCCCTCAATAATTTTAACCATAGCACGAGGCGCATGACACTATGGAATGGGGGTTCCCTGTTTGGGGGTTTTTACCACCGGAACAGGTAGTCCGTAGTGTAATTCTTAGCCGCTTGAAACAACCACTACCGACACTACACGGCTTATCTAGGCTGTTCGGAGAAGGAAGCTGACATTGAACGACGGCTTCCATAGATGGCCGAACAGCCACTACAGCAGCGTCATTAATAAACAGCGAAAAAAGCAGCGGTCCGAGTGTACTACCTTGAGGAACTCTAGAGCTGTTCGAAAAGCAATCAGACTGAGCAGTGCCAATACAAACAGTAACTTGACGATGAACGAGATACGATCGAAGCCACTCACAAAACCTAGTCGTGTTAATAGTGTGCATGGCCTTCGGGCAGTGCAGACGAGCTTATGGAAAGACCTGGGGTCTCAAACCTAAATTATCTATTGGATCTACACGACAATTGTACGTTCAATACTTCGACTAGTGCTTTCACCACAACTCCGACTGCTGCCCTTGAGGCCCTTCTAAATATCAAACCATTACACATACACCTCGAACAAGAAGCACTATCATGTGCATACGTGACGAATGAAAGGTTTTAGTCACGTAAATAAAAAAAACTATCATGTGCATACAGACTGCAGCTTGCTGGACTTAGGAACAGTAACCATGTTGATCTTGCTACCAGTCATACACGATTGTGGTCACAAATGGTTACATGGGGTGAAGATATTATTGCTCTCAGCAAGTTTAGTTTAGTCACATTTAATATTCCTTACAGGACATCCCATGTGAAGATTCCCTCTCGAGAGGATTGGTTGTCTGGCTGTATGGAGAGACAACAACAAATGCAAGTTCTCTGTTACACTGACGGTTCTCTGATGGAGAGACGTGCTGGTATCTACTGTCGGATAGCGGAACAATCTCATTCTGATACTGTAGTAGATACTGTACTGTATTCCAAGCAGAAATCTTCGGGGTGGTGTGCGAGGTACAATCGGCCCTTCAACAGAGCTTCTCCGGCAATGTCAAAAACTTCTGCAATGATAGTTAGGGCGGCCATATGAGGCGAGTAAAAAACCAGGACAATCGAAAGGGAACTGAATCCCCCCGTTACCTATCAATCGACTGTGCCTTCTCCACAGGAGATCTTGGGTCGGGCAGGCAGAGCTTCGGCAGTTAAAAAGTTCTGTTGGTCTGGGAGCAAGAGCTCTACCAGAAAATTTTTCGTGGGAATTCGATCGCCGTGCTTTTTAGGATTTACACACACACGCGCAGTTCTTGCTACACCACTACCAGCGAAAGTTTCATGCTGTTGTTGAAGAAATCGGATGTCCTGAATTGAGCAAATGTGACAAATTATTATGAGATCGTCTGGTCAGGAACAGGCGAGGAGTTTTCAGCACTAAATACACATCATTGAAGCAAAGCAGAAACATCAACGATCCCAAGTAGCTTCCCTGCGCTATATCTGGCAATCTCGAATGACAACCATTTTCTCTCGATCTGAGAGCTAGGATCGAAACAGTTGCAAAACCTACCGTTGATTCCAAATTTCTCCATTTTATCGATTGCTATATCAAAACCGGTGGATAGGTTGGTGTTGGTAGTATCAGTTTGAGCGCGACTTTCAATACTCCCTGTTATGTAGTATACTTGACTTTGTTAGTCGGTGTTCACCGTCCAGCCATGAAATGCGCGAAGCCATGTAAATCACTTAGTCCGCTTTCACTCGGTTTATAGTTTTCGTCCATGCTGTCCTCTTGATGTTGTATGGGTTTTCGCGATTACCTGGTTTGAGTCGTTTGTGGGACCAACGGGTCAAGATCGTGTATCCGTATTTTTTGTTATTTACTTTATTGTCGGGGCTGCTGGCAGTTGATTGGTAAGCAGCATCACAATGATCGGACACGCTGTGTGTAGATTCTGTTGTTCCAGCATTCGTTGGTGGCTGAGTTGCAACTCCGGTTGTTGGTGATTTAGTTAATGTTGTTGGGTTTGCTCGCAGTTGATGTTGTTTCATTAGAGGCTTTCGCACATGGTTTGGCACGTAGGGATCTGTCCTTCATACGTGCACAGCGTGATTTGAGATTTGCTTCTCACGATACGAACACCATTGGATATACCTGGAAAAAAGTTTCTCCAGATTTCAAACTTTCACCGTTACGTATTTCGACATCATTAATGAATTTGTTGGTTGTACGCTGGGATAGATCATGCAGACGCACACCAGTCTTATCATCGTCAATCTAAACGGGTATCTTGATTCTAACATTGTCATGCGCAACGACATCTTGCATGTTGTGTCCCATAGCCAAACTTTTCGCCATGACCAAGGTTTTAAATGTTATCAGTACCGTATTGACTTAATTAATTGTTCCACTTCGCGAACACAAGGGCGGATTGGACAAACGTCCACTGTTCAAATTTTGCTGCTGAGTTTCAACTTAAAAATTTAAAAATTCATTTTCAAATAAACGATCGATACGGCATCAATGAAAGTAACGGTGTATTATTTTCCACACTGGCTTGGGACAACTCTTATTTTTCGATTGCTTTACTGGCGCGGTACATATAGACAGCAGACTGTATGTAGAAACGTTCGTTTGATTCACTGCACTGTTAACAAGCAGCGCGATTGTAGCTTCCGATCCGATTGAGATGGAAAAGTAGACTGATTAGGAACTGGTATTGATCCTAAAGGGGTTCCATATAATTACCAGCTCGAGAGAGCGCTCAATAAGGTTATGCCACGACAGTTATTGTTGTTTCGTCATTTTACTTTTTATGAAATTGATTTCCAGTAAAACGAAAAACTGCCACTTGCAAGAGAACTCTAGAAGAAGCAGAATCGCCAAAACTTCGATGTGTCTTCTTAGAGGTAGGTACTAAAGGAAATTTTTCGGATCCCGGAATCATTGTTTTATCGACATTGATAGCGGCCAGAGTTTGGTCCACTACTGGAATCGGTTCGATTTGTTCGATTGCCAAATGTTGTTGCAAACAGACTACAGCTCATTCATATGATACGCCTCTTTCTCTTTTCAATTTCCATGTAGAAAAAGTAAGTTGGAAAAAGAAATAACGAGGTACTATCGAGAGATTAAAAAAGGCATCGGATTGTACAATTGAGAGATTCGAGTGTATTAAGTTTTGTTTGTCGTACTCTGGAGCAGAGTGAATAAAGCGAAAACTCAATAATTAGAAATATAACGGGTGTTCAATAAAAAATGAGAATGATTTCAATACCTTTCTGTAATTAAAGAAAAGAGCGTAAATTCTCTTCTCTCCAAGAGAATTGCTCTCTGAACTCCCTATATATAGGAGACAAGTTTCTTTTCGCTCGGGTGCTGTCAGTTCAATCGAAGATGGCGTCGAAACAGCAAGTACTCAGCGAGCGTGTTGTGCGGTTTTACGAAACACTTGGCCATCGTGGAAAAAAGTTTACGGTAGACCACTTTCGAGACGAAAACGTGCCCGTGAGTACAGTTTACTAGATCCTGGCATCCCTGAGCATGGAGCGGAAGGCCGGTAGCGGCCGCCGACGAAGAAGAAGAAGGAAGTATTGAAAAAGCTGTTCGGGCGAAACGAGTTTGCGTGATGCCGGCCTTGATTCACCGAGCCCTCAAGATGGAGGACATCATCTGTCGGAAGAACACTCGGTCCCCCGACGACACGGATGAGAAGATAGCGATCGTGAAATCGCAGTGCCGGTGGATGACGAACAACTACCGCGAGACGTCGTTCGTGCTACTCTCGAACACCCACATTCCAGGAAATGACAGCTACTATTCCAGCGACAAGTTGGCCACACACCCCGAAGTAAAATATAAGTTTAAGCATAAATTTGAAAGAAATATTATGCTGTACATCGCCATATCGGACAGAGGGATTTAAAACCGTGGTTCAAGCCGAGCGGTCCGGCCATCAATCAACAAGTGTACCAGGAAGAGTGTCTTGAGAAAGTTCTTCTGCCGTTCTTAAAAGAGCATCATGCGATTGGGAAGTACGTTTTCTGGCCGGGCAATACGTCTTCCCATTACGCCAAGAAGACGCTGGAGTATCTTGAGCAGAAAAAATACCGTACGTTCCGAAAGAAAGAAACCCGACTAACTTGCCCCAGTGCCGTCCCATTGGGGTTTTTTCGGCTCCCTCTGTGCTTTAGTGTATAAAAATAATTGGCGAGTCAAGGATACGAAGCAGTTGACCACCAGGATCCGGAATTGTATCCGGAAGAAGGACGTCAGTGCCGTCCAGTGCTCTTGTAAGAGCATCGTGACTAAGTTGCGTCGTACGGCTGACCAGCGCCCCTTCGCTAATATTCTGATTTCGTTGAAGAATGTGTTTTTGTTTTCCAACAACATGACTGAAAAAACTCATTTTTATTGTACACCTGTTATTAGGCTTATAGGAGAAAAACTAGGACAAATCAAGCCTTTTCCTCGACTTCCCAGGATGGTATCAGTGAACAGTCAGTGAAAAAATGAAAGGGTTGTGTACAGGACACGACCACGATGACATTAAAAATGTAGCTTTTTTCAAGAGCGTGCAAATGAATTTTATCTATCACACATATCGACTCACGCTCTTGTTCACTCGCCTGTTTTCATATGTTACAATTTGCTATATACCCTCCCCGTCAAAACATAATTTATTGAAGGTCTTTTAACGGTAATCTATTAATTAATCAAGTATCTCACTAGGTGATTGGCATTATTTGGCTGATCCATCTAGTAAAAATAGGCTGGTCTGTCCAGAAAATATATTCAAAAGAAAAGTTCCATATTGAGAGCTGTGATGAGGAAGCCCACGCCCGCCAACGGAAATATACAGATTCTCCATGAAATATGAAATTTCATTTTCCATTTAAATTTTCAATAATGTACTAATGAGCTTAAGTAAACAATCTTAAGATTAAGTAGTTCTTGATCGATTAGTGATTGAACAAATGAAATTATTTGATAAATTACATTGTTATACAACGTTCGCACTACCAATTAAAACGGGTTTTTATGCTATCTTGGTGACATTTTTCTTGTTGCTAATTATTAAAACGTGTTATAACTCTGTAGTGTAAACATTGTATAATTAAACCAATTCTGCAGCGTTTTATGTTATATAGGCGTTTTATGTGGTAATAGGACTGACATAATTTATCTTCAGTACAGCGGTTTGTTTCATAATTTAAAACAGATTTATTTTAAAATTAAAATTGTATACCCAACCGTTCTATTTGTTGTATACTTTAAAACGCAATTAGAACTGTGTTTTAAATACATAGGGTAGGACAGATATTCTGACTGGATAAACTGGGAAAACAATTTTAAGTCCAGTAACGCTTAAGACATGGCTTGAATTTGAATCGAAAAAGAACACCCGCTTAAACTGCTGCTGGGACGGTAAGTTCTGTTTTAAAATTTTCCGTTGTGTGCAGTACGAAACAAAAGTATTTGAAATTAGAAAACAAAAAGTTCTGCTGGGAATGTGATTGTTTCCGATGCAATTACACTCAGATTTTTCACGCAGGGGATACAGGCCGTGTAAATGAAAACCGCGTAAAATTTTAAAAAAACGCGTTAATGAAAACCGCGTAAATTTCAAAATCCGCGTAAAAAAACCTGAGTGTACTCTCCTATATAAAATACTACGCTGCTGAACAGTGCAATAACTACAGAAGCACGTTGTCAGATGCCTTACTCATAAAAAACATATAACCGAAATATGAAACATGAAAACCAATAGGCTCTTTACCCTACGCAGCTACAAAGCGCCGTAAACATGGATTAACAAGTTACAACGCACACGCATGCATAAAAATAAATATATTTTTTTCAAACGCAACACTCTTAAGCAGCACACACCGTATTGAATTAAATCCAAACCACCCCACCCACCCACTTTGCAAATCATTCTGTGACACCGTGCTGGTACCCGAAAAATCCGCACACGGCCACCGCTGCCGAAAATGCATAGCGTCTACCGCTTAGTGTAGTGCCTAGACGCTGCAGCCATGATCTTACCCGTTCGACATAAGAACAAAAACTGATTCAAACGGGTACGCGTCACCTCTATTTATAAACTAACCGTATATGGTTTAGTCACTTAGGTGCGAGTGTGTGCGAATGCCAACGTTGCCGAAAATCGATAGCGCTTATTGCATCGCCCGGAGACGATGTTGCTCATATGGGATAAGAGCAACAACTGATTTAAACGGACATGCGTTGCTTCTATTTATGACTTTTCGTTTGTGATTGAGCCACTAACCTACCCTCTAATGACGGCTGTGTCTGAGAAATCTGCATCACGAATGGTAATTTTCCCGTTTTTCGTGAACTTTTTAATTTTACCAATTTTTAAAAGTCTACTTTTATTGGGGAGATATTAAATTATTACCAATATTTAAGTTAGGTGTTTCTGAATCGGTTGGTGTATGAATGATTAAAATCCATCTAGTAATATCGGAGTTATAAGCGTGCAAACCTTACATAGTTTCGTTACATGGGAGATAGTTTAGATTTTAGAATGACACCTAGCCCCAGATAGTGGAGTAAGACATTTTTAATGTCAAAACCAGAACATGTTCTGGGAAACCAGGACGTATGGTCACCCTAATGCTAGGCTGCAAACAAGGCCCTTAGCTCAGACAAATCACGGTCCAAGCTAGTGATCGCGTGCGGTACCCAAATCGAATAACCAATCATTGTCAACACTATCCACCTTGTCTAGGTTCCCGGACAGTCCGGTAAAGGGCGAACACGAAATTATTGCGACACATTCAACAGGGCATATCTTTTTTACCATTGGGTAAAAATCAACTAAATTTTGCACACTTTCACATTGATGTGTATTGTTTACATGCTGTCAAACTCGAAGTCGTGTTTTTCGATTCAACGAAAATGGAGGTGGACCAACGCGAGTCAAGAGAACAAATTCTTTCCAAACACCTGGAATTTCCTGACCTGTCGCACCGGCAGAACGGTTCCAGGAGCGGTTGACGTTGAACCACGGCAAAGGAGCTGGAAGAAAACCGGGACCGGAGAACAAAAAGACGGAGGGAAAGGTGAAGCGGATGTTTAAAGCAAATCCCAACGTCTCAAGCCGTGATTTGGCTAAAAAGATCGGCATGTCGCAGAGCTACGTCCAGAATGCAAAGAGAGCTGGACTACATACATACAAGGTACAGAACTTCCCCAACCGCGATGATCGGCAACAATCGACGGCTAAAACTCGGGCACGGAAGCTTTAGGAGAAGATGCTGACAAAATATGGCTGCTCTGTGATGGACGACGAAACGTATATAAAAGCTGATTTTAAGCAAATTCCGGGGTTGGAGTTTTTCACCGGCAAGAGCAAGTTCTATGTGGACGACAAATTTAAGAAGAAGAAAATGTCGAAGTTCGCCTCCAAATATCTCATTTGGCAGGCCATCTGCTCTTGCGGACTGAGGAGTGAGCCTTTCGTGACAAAGGGCACATTAAATGGCGAGATCTACAAATCTGAGCGCCTCGAGAAGCGCCTTTTGCCGTTCTTGCAGCAGCACGACAAAGCTCCGCTATTTTGGCCAGGTTTGGCATCATGCCACTATTCTAAGTGTCCTGGAGTGGTATGAGGCCAATTCTGTCCATTTTATTCCAAAGGACATGAATCCGCCAAACTGTCCGGAGCTGCGCCCGGTGGAGCAGTACTGGGCAATGATGAAGCGGGAACTTCGGAAGAGCAAGAAGACAGTCAAAGACGAGAAGGACATGTTAAGAAAATGAAAAAAAAACTGAGAAACTGGTACCGGATGACACTGTGAAGACTTTGATGGAGGGCATCAAGCGAAAATGCGTTCAATTTTACACTCAAGGCTCCATCGATTAACTTTTTTGATTTTTGAAGTAAATATATGTATAAAACTACCCTAAAATTTTGGTTTGATTTTAAACATTATAAGAAAATTGGCATGACATTTTCGGTGTCGCAATAATTTCGTGTTCGCCCTTTATTCCTGGCAATAAATAAGCTGACGAATTGCCCATAACAGGTGCAGCGACTGCCAATTTCGGCAAGTTGGATAAGAGAAAAAACCGTTCCTGGTCTTCGTCAGAGCATCTCAATTATTGGAGAAATCTACAAACTTGTCGCCAAACAAAGGCGTTTCTAAAACAACCGTGCCCGGTGCAAACTCAGTTATCACATCGCAAGTATTCAGCGCGCTGAGCTATTTTCATGAGATCGTTGTGAATTCAACTACGACCTCGTATCATCTGATATGCAACTGCTGAGCAGCAACGGAATTGCTTTTCGAGCTTTTGGCTGTTATTTTACCATCCTTTCAATTCTACTTCCTTCCGTCTCCTGATCTTTTCCTTCCGACCAGAGAAATGATGAGATTACACGAATTAAACGAATCAATTCTAATAGGTATAAAGGTTATTTGCGTATGCAAACTTCTGACGCTATCCATTTGATGTCAATTGTCCAACACATTCGCTAAAATATAAAATTGGGGCACTCAATTCGAACTTTCATTTCGCTCAAGCACGATTGTTCCATAAAGTTCACCCAACGTTGGACGCATTTCACCGATTGTAGTATGGTACCCACTTTTCCATATTTTGCTGTTTAGATTAGTAGTTATAATGAACGATTTCCGAATTCGGAAGCGATCAAATAACATGTACATTATGGCAGGAATTCTTCGGATTCACCGAACGTTAGTTATTCGTTTTTTTGTGTATACAAAGTCTTCTGATACATGCAGATTGTATAGTAAAATCTTATATTTTTTTAATGTTTCGCACCTTTATCATACAGTAAAACAGTTGGCCTTCACGGCTAATTTAAATAATCGGTTGAAATGTCTGCAAGCATTGTACGTACGTTGACATGGCTTTGAAGGAATTTTGAGTAGTTTTCAATAGATTTTGTTTTTCCCGTAACCGATTGTATCCGTGTGTGAACAGAAAATTTTCTGCTAGGTCAACCTTTTGCATCAGAACTTTGTATTTCTTCAGTAAAGTGTAATCGTAAGCAATATCAAAAAAAGTTAAGAATTCTTGAAGCGAAATCATCCATTAGAACCTATTTATTAGCATCGCGTTTAATAAACTAGCTACCGTCGCATCGTAAACCCGTGGGAACCGTCAGGTCCGGCTGGCATTCTCAGAACATTGTTATTACTACTGAGTGCGCCGCCATATGCTGATACAGGTACACCGTGATGGTAGTTACTGATCGATGACGATTGTGGAGGCATTCCGAAAGACATCAGCTGCTGCTTCTGATGATGTTGAGCTTGCTGGTGGAGTTGCTGCTGCTGCTGCTGCTGAAAGGTGTACGCTCCTGGACCAGGATGGGGTGCGTGTTGGTGGTGATAGTAGTGATGATTGCCCGGCTCCGGTGGAAGTTGATTCCGTCCACCGCCGGAAGAATGTGGTTGATAGTAGGGACCAGGATGCTGCTGAATGTGATAGTTCCCCGGAGGAGGTCGGAATGAACTTTGGGGCCGAATTTGTCCGCTCATATTGTTATTGTTAGGATTGTTACTTATTCGAAAGCCATTCGGGATTGGGGCGCTTTTCCTTGGCCTGAAATTTTTCAAATTGTAATAAATGGGGGAACAGAATATATGAAAGGCCAGAAGTAAAAATCGGAAGGAAAGACCACGCTTCGTAAAACGCTTTAATTCTATTAAACTGTGCAAGCCGACCATGAACTTTGAGCGTAAGATTCCGACGGGGGTTCTTAGAAGTAATAGTTAAGAAACGGATAAAGAAACAATCTCTTAATTGAGTTCTTTTCTTTATCCGATAGTTTATGCTGGTCGACTTATTATGAGAAAATTTTCAACGAATCTTATAACCAAGAACCTCCACACTCTAGTTTTATGCTTACAATGTGTAGCATTGTCCAATGTTCTATATACCCTTCCGAAATTTAGGTTCGACCATCTGTGTGATACTCACTGTTCCACCGGTTGATTCTGCTGCTGTTCCTCCTCGTCATGGGCTGAACCTAATATTCGCAAACGAGCTTCTGCGTACTCCTGTTTTCGCTGATCGAATGATTTAATTTGAGCCTTGGGTTTACTCTCAGCGGTCGTCTTTTCCTCCAGCACAGTCGATTGAGGCCGTCGAAGAATTTGCATCTGTGGTCTCTGCAGAATCATTCGTGGACGGAGTTCTTCCTCCAGCATAACGGATAAACTGCTACTGTCAGTTCGTCCAGTGCTGTCGATTTCACCGATCGTGGATGTTTCGCCAGGTTTCACCGAGTCTTCATTAGCAAGTTTGCTTAATCTTGAAGCCAACTGTGGACAAACATGCTTTCCTTATTATATATTCATAATTAACCTATTCAACTGGTGAAGCCATTATCCCACAGGAATGGTCCTATTCTTGACCTGAGTAATGGTAAAACCAACAGGTTACCGTGCGATTAACTAATAAATTACAATTACTCTGAGTTTCTATTAAAAAAAAATCGACGGTTTCGAAAGGGTCAATTTCTGGTGAACGTATAAAACAAGGTCGCAATTTGGTGTGGAAAATCACGACTACCTGCGCACAGAAATATCTACAAATTTTACCATTTCAGGATAACCCCAAAGGGTACATTATCACTACATTCCACTTAACTAGAACTGCGAAAATGCATGATTACGCTACTCAATGTGACACTGTTGGCAATGAAGTTTGGTCCACTTACTCGATCTTCGTCGATTTCTTCCCAGCTGTCGACGAGATCCAGGCCTTTGCTAGACATTTTGCTATCTCCAGTCAACTGTTTCTGCCGGTCCTGCTGCTTTCAGATCGATAATTTTAACAATTTCAACTACAGTAAATATTGATTTTGATCCTTCTTTTTGGTGAATAATAATATGAGAAAAATTTCTAAACGAAGGAATTTCCAAAGATGCACACCGAGAAAAATTGAAACGAGTGACAAGGAACATCAAACTGCAATGACGTCTGGCTGTCAACTTAACACTATAATCAGGGGTGCAAAAATAAAGAGCGAAGGGATTCCGAAAACTAGTTCACCTCTTTACCGACTTTTGAAGTACCCGAATAGAAATGCACAACAGTATTACAGCATTTTTATTGTTACATTACAACGAAAAACAATGTTATTCTGGAAAATTTACAAAGGAAATATAATCACATTTGTTGTTTCTACATCCAATTTCATTGTAAACTCGATTTTTACATGGAAAAGGGGGGGTCGTTATGGGATGTAACAATAAAAAAATTCATCTTTTCCCATACATCCTGAAATGAAAAACATCGATTTTCATTGTTTTTCTGTTGTAGATTTTGGAGGCATGAAGGACTGCATCATAAGTACATTGATGCTACAAGAAAAGTTGAGCCGGAATGCTTGCTGGTTCTAATTCGTATTCTAGCTCCAGCTACTCAACCGATTCTAGTTATGTTGTTTTCGCTTGAGGCAGAAATTAACTCAGTTTCTGACCTAACTGCTCTCAAACCGTTTGTTTGAAGCCAGTTTCGAACCTAGGTTATGCGCCACAGAATGAAAATCGGGTTGGGTTCTAACCTGAAATATATTTCGGGTTCGCTCACACCACCGCTGTTTTGCGAGAACCCAACTCAGTTTCATTAAAAACGTCTGTTTGAAGCAACTAACCCGGGTTATTTTTTAGGTTCTCAACCGAAAACGACATTAGTGTACAATTAGCCTGTGCACGCTGACGAAGTCGACATAAATATTGACTCAACGGTCAAATGCAACAGTACATTAATCAAACCTCAATTGATAGGATAGGCAGAGCGAGAGAGTAATGTACAGGTTAGCGGGGCGCGAGGGGCAGTTCACTCCCCATTCAAAGTGAATTGAAAATATACGATTGAAAAAATATACGAGTTAATACACCTTAATACATTTAATACGTTGACAATACACCACTACACTGAAAATACGTTACAGGCGGAAGATTTTTTCAATGCGCCGAAAATGCGATAATACACAAAAATACGTATTGCCGGAAACATTTTTCAATGCGCCGATTACAATCCAACCCAGTAAACCAAAAGGCGGCTAGGCGGGTTAAACTGGATGCTAGCGATCGGTAGGCTATTGAAACTTTGTTCTAGGCTACCCGCCGTAACTTGCCGTTTACTGTAAAAGTAGTGTGGGAATTCATCAAGTAGTACACTGTGAATACAAGCCGTACAAAAATTACATTAATTTCATGGTGGATATAACTAATTCAGTATATTATATTAGTTTTTATTATAACAAGGCGCAAAGTCCCTCTACACAAGGTCCTAGCATGCGTCAAAACTGTTAGCGGTAGTGAACAGAGACAGACAGCCTATAAAACGTGGTATTGATGACGTAGACGATACCATTCGCTCATAGAAACTGTGACACATACGAGCGCAGAGGCAGTTTTCGTTTTTACGCATGCTAGGACCTTGCTATATAAGGACTTTGAACAAGGCGTATGTTATTTAAGCAAGATTGTTTACTTTTCTTCGGAATGCGAACTCAAAGCAAACGAACTCAGAATCAGTTGAATGATTTAAGTAAGATACAGGCAGAAATCATCAAAAATTCCTATTGGTTTAACTGGGAGGTACAAACATCCCGTACATTTAAAAATACTCCGTGGGTACGAGCACAAGTCAGAAATTTTTTAACAAAAATTTCTCGTATAATTGTCTTTACTAATGGGTTAAAGTTTGTCTTAAATAGTCAAACCAAGCCCACAAACTTGCAACTAAATTGACAAGAATCATCTCAGCCAAACCGTCAACAGGTAAATTCCGGTTTTTGAGTGCGTCGACGTGCTTGGAACATGTATCGATTAACTTCCGTAATTCTTCACCTGATTCACCCGTCATCTTTGGCAGGCTAAGTAGCGCATCAATGTGCGTATCAATTATGAGTCGCTCATCTTCGTATGCATCTTCTAGCATTTTCCATGCAGCATCGTAATTGTTATTATTGATCACATCCTGGTCGATTTTACCTGCTGCGTTGCCGATGAGAGAGTTTTTGAGATGATACAGTTTAATCGCGGGTGATTCATCAGGATATCTTCGCATAATCGTCTGGAACATGCATTTGAAGGCATACCAGTTCTCGAGATTTCCATCAAATGTTGGCAGCGGCACCTGCAAGTGTGGTGCGGATGAGTTCACAGCCATCGAAGGTTGAGGGTGGAATGGAGCTGCGTTTACACTGAGCAGCGCTTGATTCGCTTCGGCATTCTTCCTTTCATCCAATTTCGTCTAGATCGTGATATACAGCGAGTTTAACAGCTCTTCACAGCGGTAATATTCTGCCGTATGCTCATCCCGTTGTTCGCGTGGTGCAATATTGCAGATCTACAGATAAATTTTCTCCGAATCTTCGTTGCACCGGCCGATGGTTTGCGACTGCAGTTTTAACCAGTATGGAGTTCACGTCCTTATTCTTTACTCCTTCCCGAATTCTCAGAAGCTTCTACAATATCAAATCACGCCGATCGACGACATTTTCCATTCTCTGCGCCATTTTCTTGTCGTTTTCTCGCTTTACCTGCGCCGCTTTTTGGAGCGCTACAGGGGCAAGACTTGTTCCCGCTCCAGTCAAAGCGTCCAGTAGATTTTTAGGCGAGGGGCAAGCACTAAATCTTCAATACGACGAAGTGCCAAAAGTCTTACATAATTAGTTACTTTAAGTGCCATAAAGTACATTAAGTACCGCAAAGATTCCAAAAGTACGTATCAAATTCATTGTACTTGAATTACTGAAACGATTTTAAGTACAGCATCTTCGTACTTTAAATACGCAAAATATTTTAATTACCATCAACAATATTTTAAGTACGTACACATCGATATTAATTACATTAAGTACCTTATTAAGTACAACAGCAGAATTTTTAAATACCTTCATTACTTACTTTAATTATATTCAAAATACGCTGGTATTTTCAATACGACGCACTCAAACCAGCTAGTGCTTGCCCCTCGTTTTTAGGGGTTCTGATTCGTAACACTTTGGGAGTTTCTTCGTTTTCACACATGGAATTAATGTTTATTATTTATTTGCACAGGTAATTCGCTGATTGTTCTTGTCGTTTCAGGTTTAATCGTGCACCGAACACGATTCAAAGGATTCGCTTCCGCATTACGCGTCGCGTCGTTGGCAAGATGGCGTACTTTTTGCACTTGGTGCAAAATCGAATCAACTACGTTTCACCATATTCCGCGAGAAAACCATCACTATATTCCGCACATCTACCATCTCGTCGGATTACATCCGGCTCGAGGGATCAAAATGTTTTATTCGATAGCTGTTGAATTGGCACATGGGTAGTTTTCGCGGATCAAATTAAAGATTGCGTGCATATAGTTCAAAGCGTATATTATAACTGATTGCTCTCTCTCTCTCTCTCTCTCTCTCTCTCTCTCTTCTCTCTCTCTCTCTCTCTTACTCTATGTCGCTGCCGAGGGACGATTCGATAATAATTAGTTTGCGCGATCAACCATGAAGGCATGGATGTTAATTACCAACAACTATAAGAATTATAGTTGAAACACCATTGCAAATTATTATATAGTTTCACATAATAAAAATGTATACTTTTTACCAGTGTATAATACACTTTTTATTAAGTTATAAGTGTTTCGTTAAGAAAAAAACCTTTAAAATAATTTTGATCAGCTTAGGTGTATTGAATACTTCACTGTGCGTCATTCGTTCTTTCGATACAGCGCATAATGCGCGCACCTCTTGGTTCACTAATCTTGATCTTGCTCTAATCTATCAACAGGCCTACGCTGTCAAATTTCCGTTAGATCGTAAACAGCGTTGGCCGGGATGGATTCGCACTAAATGTAAGCCTGAATGTGATCAATAATATATAAGCTAATGTGTATTAATTTCCAGGAAATTTATAACATTCGTTTTAAATAAAATGTTCTATTACGAAACGGTGTTATAGAATCAGAAATGACGTCCCGGTCAGTTGCGAGACGCAACATTATAAATTTCATTTGTGGCACACTAGATCGACGGTAGCAAACAAAAGGCTGCGTTGGCATGGAGAAATCAGCGTCAGCAGCAAAACAATAGCTACCAGCGATGGCCGTAGATATTAGCGAAAGTGAAACCTTTATCGGGACATAGAAGTCGTTCAACAAGGGTGGAAGAAACTCGATCGTTGTGAAAGTCGGCTGGAGGCAACTAGAGCTGCTTGGACTACCGAAAACGAACTGGGTACGCTATATGCGTAGAATTCCAAAATGTGTGTGTCGTCTGGAGCAGCAACAAAGCAGCCAGTTTAAGCGAAACGCGGAACTTTCCAACAAACGAAATCTTCACCACCTATGAACACTTGTTTTGTTTAAATATCCTATGTGTAAGATTGATTAGTTCCAAATGAGCTTTAAGTGTTGTGCAACCATGGTCGTGAATCAATCGGTGTAGTGATAGTAAAATAAAGCCCACCAACTTCATTGTACTGGGGGGGAATGTTGCGCATAATGCGCGCACCTCTTGGTTCACTAATCTTGATCTTGCTCTAATCTATCAACAGGCCTACGCTGTCAAATTTCCGTTAGATCGTAAACAGCGTTGGCCGGGATGGATTCGCACTAAATGTAAGCCTGAATGTGATCAATAATATATAAGCTAATGTGTATTAATTTCCAGGAAATTTATAACATTCGTTTTAAATAAAATGTTCTATTACGAAACGGTGTTATAGAATCAGAAATGACGTCCCGGTCAGTTGCGAGACGCAACAGCGGTTCGCATATGTTTGGTTTCAGACACAAACTGAATTTTGTTTCTATGCTAGCTCTGAGCGGGATCATCGTACAAAAGTGCACAAGATATAGATTACGCAGTTCACTTGGGCTCGAAAATGTAAACTATACCAAACTATAACAGTTTGCCTTCAAACTGTTCACATAATAACAAATGAATGGTTTGGTTGATGGAAGAATTTATATTTCCTCTGCACTCAAGCATGATTTTCAGTGAGTTGGAATTCTGCATGAAATTTCAGTCAGTTGGGAAGTGAATTAATGGGAGAGATGATGGAATTTAACGTTGGTTTCAGTAAATCGGGTCATTAAATGAGAAAAAAAATATCTTTTTTTTTATTACATACATCGATAAAGCTGATTTTCGTGATTACAACAATGTTTTTTTCCAACTCAGGAAACGTGAAAATACAATTTAAATTTTAAATAAATATATTGACAGTCTTGATTTGACACTATCAGAAGCATTTGACATATCGAATTTCACGACAAATGATTCTTTGTCAGAAAAAAATGAATACATGTTTTCCCTGTTTTCCCGCAGGGTTATTTTTATTTGACATAAACACCATCCAATGCATATAGTTTTTTTTAAATTTTGGGTGTTGTTTTGATAGAGTAGTAAACAACCGCAGTTTTCCTATGTATGGTCAAATACAAATATGTTAATACGGAATGCTCTGATGATTTTTCAAGGACTCGTTTTACGCTACCCTGTACCTGGAAAGGTACAATGTCAAAGTGACAGTATTATTATTGAAACTGGCAACGCAGAACGCCAAGCTGTTTATTATTGTATCCTAGTGATATTTCTGTTTTTCGTTTTTTTTATTTACGTGAATTTAAAGTTTTTCTTTCTCGCGATGTTATTCGTTTGCATTTTCGACATTAAATGTACAAAGGCACCGAGGTTGTGTTGATGTTGGGTTGCCTATCAGCGCTGGCCAGTTCCGCCCTGTGGCTGCTGGTAGCAACTTTCTTCAATCAGTCGATTTCCGGAACGCATAGCATCGTAGGTTCGACTATCGGTTTCAGTCTGGTCGCCCGTGGAATGCAAGGACTCAAGTGTAGCACACTCGGAACGATCGTCGGATCGTGGTTCATTTCACTTGTGCTCAGCGGTATGATAAGCGTGATGTTCTGGTTCATTCGTAGATTCATTTTGAAAGCCAGAAACCCACTCAAGCCTGGGCTGTTATCATTGCCTACGGAGCCACACATGGTAGTTAACGTATTCAGTATTGTGCACGATGGACCGAAGCTGCTCTACATGGATAACATCCCAACTTGGATGCCGGTAGTTATTAGTGTTTCCGTAGGACTGTATGGTTACTGTACTCGCGCAGCGTTTTGTCGTGCCTTGGCAGAAGAACGAGATTCTGAATCAGAAGAAAGTCACACGCACTGAATTCATTTGTATTTGGTATGGTTATCTATGTTTACAGAAGATTTATTTTACAAAACAAAAAAATCGTTTTTACGTATCACAACGAATTTTTTTTTAAATAATGTTATATCACAGAGAACAGACGTCCATCTTCAGCATTCAACTTGTGTAAAATCTCTAACGGTTTCGAAGATAGTTGGGGTATCCAAACCAGGTGCGCTACTGTCATGTTTTTTGTGGCCGAGTTCGACAGAATTGACAGCGGCTATTCCTCTACCCAGTCAAACTAGTCCGGAACCGGTTCGGACTTCCAGCATCAATTCCAGCTCAAATACATCAACCGATAGACTCGGAATCAGTTGTTTTCTTTGAGCAAGATTCCATACTGAATCCATTCAAGATTTCGAACCGGTTCCGGAATGGATTTGACGGATAGTTGGGATAGGTTGGTGTGGCGGCGCTAATGTTTGTCGTATATTACTTGAAATGTTTACACACGTTTTTTAAATATTTTTGTTCGATCATGGATGTCTGTTGTCTGTGGTTATATTATGTATATTGGACCTAAAATTTATCGAATGGATTGGAAAACTATATATAGCTTAATGACCCGATTCAACCAGAAATAGGGAACTGAATTTGCAATTTCGCGCCACTAAAACCATGACTAAAACAAAGATTCAATAGCCTCGTCTAGTCGCCTTTTCGTTTACTGGGTAGTAAAGCTTACTTTCTTTTTTCTTTCGGCGGAATGTTTCAAATTAGCGTGTATTTGCGGCACAACCCTCTAAGAACGGTTGGTTTCAAAATCGTCCAATGAAGGACGTTCGTTGGACCAATTTGGACAACGTCCAAATAACCGTTCAACGAACGTCCATCGTTGGACCCGTGTTGAACGATTTTGAAACAATTTTTTGGACGTCTCAGTGGGAAATGGTTTTGCTATATACACGGAAACGAAAAACTACCTAAAATTGAGTTCCTTTGACTCAATCTCGTGGTATCGTGGGGGAACTTAAAATTAGGTAAACCGTGTTGAAGATAGTTTCCATTTAACTACGGCAAAAATTACAACTCATTGATAGGTTTTTTATACTCAAATTTAAGTTGAATTTACCTAATTTTGAGTTCACCCCAAACAACTCAAAAGTACCTTCCTCCACGGAAGACCTCGACTGAGTCGAATCTCTCTTTTTGTTTTTGACAACACTAACGGCCAATTTCTTCACTGGATGAAAACCGGTTTTCGCAGAAAACCAGTTTTCAAGTTGCTGGTAACCAATTAGCCGAAAACCGGTTTTCAACGAAAACTGGTTTTCATCCAAGTGAAGAAATTAGGCGTAATAAGTGCGAAAGCGAGGCACAACTCAAAAGTAAGTTAAAAGAACTTATTCTGCAGGTTGTTTTATTTAACCGTGTAGTCGATATCGTCGAACTAGATAGTGAGTACCGTTACCAAGTTTACCGCCAACCAAATTTCCAAAATAGTTCGCTCGTTCAATCCAGTTTCCAGGACCTCCTTGCTAATCGTTAAATCAAGGGTAGAAGATTGTCGTGCAACCGCGAGGAGTGTTTCGCTGAAACAATTCAGTGTTTCTTGTTGCCGTGCTAATAGTTTAATGCGAGGTGTAATATAAAGTGTAATGAAAAGTGAAGGAATGCCTTATTAAAACACGGAATCTTGTTCGATAAAATATCTTTTATATTCTATTTACAAACTTTTCATCGTTTTCGTTAAGTTCGGATGTTTTTTTTTTTTCAATGCATGCGATTTGTTTTGTTCAAAAGCTCGTCTCAATTCTTAAGAAATCTGCGCAGATAGAAATCGCGTCTCATTGATTTCAGTTGTGCCGTTTACAAAAAAATAGTGCGTGGTCGTGTAATGTAATGTCTAAACGTTTTTGTTAAACGATCTAGTTAGCCAAGAGTGTATATTTTTAAGTTTGATGAGTTAACGGTTAGAAGTTTTACTGCGCGGCCCGGACTAACGACAAGATGGCAAGCAATACCGAACCAGATACGCAAACTCAGGTGACAACGCAACAGTCCGGTCTCTGGAGCCAGATTGAAAGTCAACCGGTGGAAAACGTTATTTGGGGCAGACTGTACGGAAAGAATTTAAAGATCAAAACGCTCGGTACTAAAAATCCACTTCCACTTATTTCCAGAGCTGCTTCCTGCAGCTATGGTACATGATTTAAGTTTTTCACAATATTATGGTGATATTAAACTAGATTGCAACCCTTTCTTTTCCGAGAAAATGTTAAATTTGATTTTAATATTCGTTTTACAATTTTTGTTTTGATCACTACACCGGTGTAGCCGGTCCTATAGCAATCAAGCTTGGATTCATTTGCTGCTGAATTTCGTTTCAAAAAGCACTGCTTTAAGGTAGCCGACCCCGAGTTCAAAAAAGATCCATGTAAATGCTAATTTTGTTTATCAATATCCAACTGGTCAAAGAAAGGGCCAAGATTAATTGAAATCATGCACCGCATTTTAGACGAACTTGAAATTAAATAATAACATGATTTACAATTCTCAGATCTATGCAATGAATCTTTCCATGTCGGCAGAGGCGAGGACAATGATCTGTGCGTTGGCAATGATTGCTTGCCGAAGAAGATACTAGCGCGTATCTCAAAAGTGCAGTTTTGTTTGCAAAAGGACATAGTCGATTTGCAGAACCCAACGTACATCGTGGTAAGTAGATGAGCAATATTGGGATTTTTGTTAAAATAAAAGTCGGAAGGACTGTGTGGTAAAACTAAAAAGGTTTGCAATTTTCATTTATGTTTTCTGTTGTTCGTTTGCAATGATCGTTTTTTAACCATCCGCAAGTCAAAAAAGTTCCATCTTTTACATATTATATCCTTTGTGTGATATACAGTCCTGTACTGATAGATTTTCGTAACCAATAAAACAAATTACAAATTAAATTACAATTATTAGCTGAATAAAATAGTTTTGTTTTCTATGGTTTACATGATATTCTCTTACGATGAAAATTTCACATTTAATGTGATTCGATTAATATGCACTTCGATTTTTTAGATCATGTTGAATTTATTAATTAATTATTTATTAATACACATCGATAAAACCTTTCCAATATATTCCTAGACGATATCTTGTTGAATTGAACTTATTTTTTGTTTCTCCAGGACAAATCCCGCAACGGCACATTCGTAAATGGTAATCTCATTGGGCTCGGCAAGCAGATGATCATCAAAAATGATGACATCATTGGCTTATCCCATCCCATGTTTAGAGCCTTTGTATATAAAGATCAATTTGCACAAAATGATTTAAAAGATCTGCCTAAAGCTATCAGTGACACATACTATGTGGGTCGGAAATTAGGATCCGGAGCTTGTGGTGTAGTTCATCTAGTCTACGATACCAAGTCCTGTACGCCATATGCAATAAAACACGTCAAGAAGAACGGTTTAGCCGAAAGTAGCAGGCCTAAGGTGTTGAACGATCCTCAGCGCGTTATGAATGAGGTCAACATAATGAAAAATTTGGAACACGTAAGTGTCCTTCGACTAACGGTGTGTGCATCTGTTCACTTTTTTTTACTTTACAGCCTTGTGTCATCAAGATGCACGATATTGTTAATACTCCAGATTCAGTTTACATGGTACTGGAGTACATGAAGGGTGGCGAGTTGTTGGGACGCATTCTCAGCAAGAAGGGCCTTTCTGAGAAAACCGCTAAGCTCTACTTCCTTCAAATATGTCATGCAGTGAAATATTTGCATGCGAAAGGTAAGTGTTCGACAGAAGCGTTCTACCTGCTACCTGGATTATGTTAAATACATCCTAAACCTGCTTTGGGATATATTTGATCGAACAAAGAATGGTATATATCTCATTGTGTTTGCATTTCCCTTTTACGCAACCTTCTTTCGAAACTCGGCTCAGGTAGAACCGATTAGAGTTCATTGATCAGATAGATTCTCATATAGAGTTTTCGATTGAAAGAACTGGTGTAGTTTTCTGCACTGAAATTGCACTTTTCTTGCAGAAGTGTTGTCAAAACACCGACACCATGTTCCATTGATTGGAACTGCAATAAAAAAGTGCAATTCCAGTGCAATTTCGGGGCAGATATTTGGCACCGAAAATTTTGTCGGTGGAGCCAGTGCACTCACTAACACCAACAACGCAAACGTCAAAACAACCCAGCCGTGGCCGCTAACAGATGTTCTTGTTGACATTCGATGTGGATCATTGAAAAATTATACGTGAAGAACGCTTTTTTCTCGAAAATTTTAGTTTTTGTTATTTGTAATTTTATTAGTGTTAATTGTTTTTCAGGTCAAGGAAAAATAACATTACATATTTTACAAATGGAAGGACTAATATACACGTCAATATTCTCTGGTTTTTGATAGCCTTTTCAAATCTCGTTTAGTGATTTCTTGAAGCAGGTTATTGTCGGTTAATTATTTCAATTGGAAGTGCGTTCCAGCTAAGGGCTCCGTAAATCAGCACACTTTTTCTGCTGCTGGCTGTGTTCATTGGGATGTGGAATAAGCTTGTGCGCTCCGAGACGCTTTTCTGAAGATGTTCCAGGATATGTCCGGGGTACTATTCGTAGAACCCGACTTTAAAGCATCTTTGTAATTCTTTGAGCTGAGTTGATAAACCTGGAACATACCGTGTCACCGTATGTGAGATAAGGTATGATGACTGCTAGCATCAGCTTCTTGCGTGTGGGTGTCGAAAGGACAGATGCGAAGCGGCGGAAAGTCCTTAATGTGCCGAATACTTTCTTTGTGATATTATTCACCTGTGTTGCCCATTTTAAGTTGCTGTCCATTTTTAACCCTAGATTGGTGACTTCTTTGGACAGCGGGATAATCTCTCCGCAAAATGAGATCTTGCTTTGGGGTGTGATGTTACCTTGTTTGTAGAAGATTACAGCCTGGGTTTCGCGTGGGTTAGGGAAAAGTTTGTTGCTCGCTGTTCACTGTTCGATTGCGTTGAGATCAGCATTTAATATATTGATCATATTTTCTACATATTGCACCGGGCCGGAAATGTAGATTTTCATGTCGTCGGCGTACAGGTGGTATTCGCAGCGTAGAATTTCAGGCATGCTATTAATATATAGGGAAAATAACAGTGCACTGAGGTAGAATCCTTGGGGAGTTCGTCTGTAAGTACTCTCTCCGCTGACTTCTTCCTATCTTCTTTGACAAGCTGAGTACGGTGCTTCATGTATGATGTCAACAGGTCGCATGCATCAGCATAGAAACCAAACTCTTCTAGCTTTTTGCGGAGTATCCGGTGACTTACGCAGTTGAAAGCAAGCGACAGGTCGACAAGAACCATCACAGTACAGTTGCCTTTGTCTAGGTTGATATAGATATCGTGTACGACTTTTGTTAGGGCGGTGCTAGTACTATGACGTTTTTGATATCCTGATTGATGTTTGGCAAGCAGCTGTACTGCCAAGATATGCATAACAGTCTCACCTGCATAGGAAATCCATAGCAAATGGGACTGTTATGCGTATCACGGCAGTGTAGTTGACGGTAGTCCAGAAAGCTATAGATCTGGTCGAGCAGAATTTTCTCGAATATTTTAGAGATGGCTGGGAGGACACTAATTGGTCGATAGTCTTTTGGCTCGACGTGATTGACAGATTTCGGAATCGGCTATGAAGGCCGTTTTTCAGATTTGCGGAAACCTGCGACTATCGATTATCGCATTGAAGAGGTGAACGAGGATCGGACTGATGTGAGGGCCTAATAGCTCGACAAATGAGATAGGTTAGAGATGGTCGGGTGGTTTCAATTTTTTCGAACCTGAAGTAGCCCTACACGTGTTGAGTTATATCTGCCTATGGCGAAACGAATTGCTGGCGAGTAGAATCCGCATTTATATATTTATTATTATTGAATGTCGGATTTGTAATGTTCTGAGAAACTTATAAACCGTCGATGTCTTAACCGGAAAGTAGGATAAATCGGAAAGTAGGATGGGCGCATTAGTCGCCTTCCAATGCGCACACCTTGGCTAAAGAGTCCGCCTTCTCATTGCCCGCAATAGAGCAATGTGACGGGACCCAAACCAAGGTAGTCTGGTAAGATTTTTCAGATAAAGCACTCAGATATTCCCGGATTTTCCCCAGGAAATACGGTGAGTTCTTTCCAGACTTCGCTGCACTGATGGCCTCAATGGAAATGAGACTGTCCGAAACGATGTAGTAATGGTATGCGGGCAGGGTGTCAATGATCCCGAGAAGATAATTAATGGCAGCTAATTCTGCGACGTAAATTGAAGCAGGATTATTGAGTTTGAATGAGGCAGAAAGATTTTCGTTGAATATACAGAAGCCTGTGGACCCGTCGAGAATTGATCCGTTAGTGTAGAACATTTTGCCGCAATCGACTTGATGGTATTTATTATAGAAAATATTTGGGACCACTTGTGGGCGAATGTGATCCGGGATGCCACGAACCTCTTTCTTCATGGATGTGTCGAAAAATACAGTTGGATCAGAAGTATCTAAGAGATGAGCACGGTTAACGTTATACAAAGATGAATTGATGTTCTGTGCCATGTAATCGAAGTACAAGGACATGAATCGGGTCTGAGAATTAAGTTGGACAAGCCTTTCGCAATTTGCAATCATCAATAAGTTTAAAATATCGCATCGAATGAGCAATGAGAATGAGATATTTTAAATGAGAATGAGAGGTCCCAGAATCGATTTTTTAGCGGAAGGACGCCCGCCAGCACTTCGAGACTCATCGTATGGGTCGATTGTATGCAACCCAAGGCAATGCGCGAACAGCGATACCGGATTCTCTCTAGTTTGATGAAATGTATGTTCGCAACGGAGCGGAAAGCAGAAACATCCGTACTCCATCACTGATAGTATCGTTGTTTGGTACAGCCTGATTAGGTTTCCTGCGGATAGGCATCCCATCATGTTCCGGTTATTGTACGGAGAAAGTTGTACCTTTGTTGGCACTTCTGTTTCAGATACCTAATGTGACATCCCCAGGTTCCTTTAGAGTCGAACCAGACCCCGAGATATTTGAATGTTGAAACCTGAGCAATAGTTTTATCCATTAACTGAAGCTGTAGTTTCGCTGGTTCACGCTTCTGAGAAAATACGACTAGCTCAGTTTTCTCCGTAGAGAACTCGATACCCAGCTGGAGAGCCCAAGCAGACAAATTGTCCAAGGTATCTGCAGTGGTCCGTGCAAGTCGACGGCTTTGGGACCTGTAATAGAGACCACACCGTCATCTGCAAGCTGACTTAGCGTGCAGGAATTGACAAGACATTTGTCAATGTCATTCACGTAAAAATTGTATAGGAGAAGGTTTAGACATGAGCCCTGGGGAAGGCGAATGTAGCTAAATCGTGATGTCGATAAATCACCATGCGAGAAATGCGTGTGTTTTTCAGATAACAGGTTTAGCAAAAAGTTATTTAAAATTGGTGAAAGACTTATCATAAAGAATGTTGATGAAAACTGAATCGTAAGCCCTCGTGATATCCAAGAATACTGATATGTCATTTTAATTTCTGTTGAGAGCAACGCAAGGCGATCGTTCGTCCCTTTGCCTTTGCAAAAGCCAAACTATGTATCTAACAGTAACCCTAATAAACATCTTATGATTCAAGAGCCTAACGAACAGTTCAGGGTATCATCCAAACAATATGTGGAATCGTTGCACTATATGAGTTAAAGTTCGTGTATAATATTTTTTATTAGGGAAGCCATTTGCTTCGACCTAATTGTCGAGGCGAAACAAGATCATTTTCTCGAATGACTTCCGGATACACGATAGCATTGTAATCGGTCGATACGAGTTGTGGTCGGAGGCTGGTTTTCCTAGTTTTTGGATGGCGATGACACTCACTTGTCTCCAATCATGTGTCCAATGTTACCCTCAAGAAACTTTCTAAATAAATTCAACAAGCGTCTCTTGGCAGAGTCTGGTAGATTCTTCAACAAGTTGAATATAATTCTGTTTGGCCCCGGGGGCTTTATTGTTAAATGATAAGTAAGCAAGTGAGAACTCCACCATCGAAAACGGTGTTTCGTTCGCAGTATTGTGAGGCGACGTGGCGCGGTAGATTTTCTGTGCCGGGGCGGGATCCGGACAAACCTTCTTGGCGAAATCGAATATCAAACTGTTTGAATATTCCACGCTCTCGTTAGTACTGCTTCGGTTTCGAATACGTCGGGCCGTGCCCCAAATGTTTCGATGTTTCTCTTGTTAACCCGCCGACAAAGCGGCGCCAGTAACTGCGTTTCTTGGCTTTCATTAAACTTTTCATTCGCTTTTCTAATATCGTGTAGAGTCGAAAGCTATTGATCAACCCGTCGTTCAGTAAGGCTTTATACGCGGCAGCCTTCTCCGCGTACACGTCTGAGTACTCTTTGTCCCACACGGGTTGGGAGAACGTTTTTGGGTGTTCATGTCGGGTACTCGTTTCGTCTGAGTTTGAATCTCGGTATCGAGAATCGAGTTGGATAAAAACTTATACTCTTCCTCCGAGGGAAGTACCTGTGTCGAATCGATTTTGGATAGCATTTCTGCGTAAGAGCGTCTGGAGCGATCTTTGACGGATCGCTTCAGGTCATCCGCGCGAAGTTTGTACGTTGGGCATTTCAAAAGTGCATACGGATTCTCCCCACAGTAAACACACTTCTTAGCGGACCTACTGCAAGTATCTTCTGCATAGCGTTCCCCACATTTACCGCACCGTTGCTTGTTACTACAGTAGGTGGCCGTATGACCTAGCTGCTTGCAATTGGAACAATTCATGACCCGTGGTACAAACAGACGCACAGATAGACGAGCTCCTCCTACTTCAACGTAGCTCGTAAGTGCAGATCCGGCGAAGGCTACGCGAAACCAGTCTGATGGATTTTAATTCCCATCTTCGATGTACTTTGATTGCAAATGCTTGCACTCCAAAATCTTAACTGATTGAAAGTTAGGGTCATTAAAGCGGCCAACCTCATCATTCATTAGATCATCGACAGTTAGACCCACATCACTTACCACAACGTCAATCTTCACATCACGAGGAGGAATGTAAACGCGATACACCATTGTAAAGAGGCTATTACTAACGATATCATTGACCGGTTTCAATGCAGTAGCGACTGCGCGCAGTTTATCTGACTGTAACTTTTTAATCTCGGTTACGGCCGAGTAACGTTTTGTCAGCTCTCGCGCAGCAGTTATGCTGTTTAACCATACCATCCAAGGACCAGCGGATCCATCCTGGTAAACGTTGATTCGGGGGGGGCGGTGCTGTGATATATTTGGGGGAAGTGGGGAAGATGAGTTGGAGGTAACAACTTCTGTCTCCGACTCAAATAGGTGTTCCTCTTCCCCAAAAGATTCACCTTTGGAGGGAGATCCTTCTCCTTGATCCATTTTGTTGCGGGAGCAACACGCTCGACCGCACTGTTTAACTTAAATAAAAATAAAAAAATCAAACGCAAAAATAAAAAAAAATCGATAAGAAACGTAAAAAACGAAACACTTCACCAGTTGGTTCCTGACGAGCTGGTAGGTGAATTGATCCTTCGTTTGTTTTATGCGTCACCCGCGTGACCTTTATCTGGTATAGCTCGTCTAAGCAAAGCCGTCTTTCAGGTAATAAAACTGTTTAACACCGCACTACACTGAACTGCTTGACACAATTTAACGTTTATAATGTTTATACTCCTGCCCTTGCTGGGATAAACACCTTCACTGATATCGCCTAAATCAAGGTAATGTTACAACAAACATCGCGCGTGTGTAACGAAGGAGCGCTCGGTTACGAAGGCTTGTAACTCTTTTATTCTGTATTATAGGCTTATAGACCATAAGCCTTTACCTCCATAGTTTTTGGAAAACTTGAAAAAAAAACAAGTTCTTTCAACTGGGCATCCATGAATATATAACAACTAAGAGATCACTGTTTACGATTATAAAACTGAACACAAAAACGTTCATGGATGACTTATAGCAATCGTTGCAATCAATTTAATATTGAATTCCCTAAACCTCAAGGAGTGTATACAATATTCCTTTATTTCTGGGAGTTCTAGGATAACCATGAGACGTTCGTAGAGTACCTGTGGCATTCATTGAACTCAATACAACATTGCACTTGGTATCATGAACCTCAAGGAGTATGCAGAGAACAAAAAAATATAAAATAGGATGGTCAGAATCGGACCATGGTTGGGTATTTCGGACCTTTGGTTGATTTGCTTGGGAATGTCCATACACAATCTAGTAAAAGAAAAACTATCTGAAGCAAATATGAGTGTGGAGTCGGAAAATCGGTTAAGGGAACCCTTCACTAGCGCCGCATAGTAGGAGTAAACTAGACTAACCTTCGGGCAGTCCTTAGCCTACAAAAGAACTATGCCGAACACATCATTCTTAATTATCATGATATTGAAATCCAAAAAATAAAAGAAATTGCATGTTCACTAGCGCCGCCCAGCGGATGAAATCCGAATGAATCTTCTTCCATCCCCAAGAACCTTATTGAGAACAACATCGACCTAAACCATAAAACCTTTGAGATAGAACCAAGGATAGAACATAATTTTCCAAATACTACGCTAGGCTATTATGTACTTTAGCGCAGCCTAGTGGACGAATCTAAAAATGATTTATTCATTTACGTGCAGCATTTGATCTACTGATGTATATCGTCAAATTGAGTCACTAGCGTTGCCCTGCAAGTTAATTCCAAAAATAATCCATAGGTATACGGGTTGATCTTGACCTACTGAAAAACTTTTCTGAAAAGATCATATCTTTCAATTAACAGAATATTGACATATGCCATTATATTATGTGCTGCGTGTGCTCACTAGTGCCGTATAGAGAATTGCAGACTAATCGGTCACTAGCGCAACGTTGCGATAATTATATGATCTACGGAAATCGTTTTGTCGAATTCCTTTCAAGCGGCCCAATTAACCGCGCATTAAGAGACACAACTCTAAATGTTGTTCGGTGTGGGATTTGTTTATTTTCCCGTATAAGTTGGTACCACAATGAATCAAATTGTTCAAAACCTTTTTGATCAACATATTAGGGTCTGCACTCTGGTTGTCCACCGTTTGACTGCGCCGTATAACAATATCTACACATTTTGATAAATTTTCCGACTGTACCTAATGATTAATCCGCTTAAAGCAACACTTATTTCTTATTTAAGTGCTTTATTTTGTAAATAAACAAACATCAGCTGTTGAATGACAGCTCGACAAACTACACGCACACATTCAAGAGTGCACTCGATTTGCGTTGGAGCGTTCCATTGGCACCGTGCCAGTGCAAAACACTGGCGCGGTGTCAGTGCCATCAATCGAAAACCCTAATAATATAAATGTTGAGTGATGTGCCTATTTTCATCTTATTACGGAAGGTGCGCATTATTTCTTTAAATTGCCGGTCTGTAATCGATGCGATCCGCATTAATTGTTAACAGTATCTTTTATTTATTTTTTACAAACAATAATTACAAATTTTAGAAACGCTTGTGTTTGAGCGAAAAGAAAGATTGAATTATGCGCATCAATATCGGATGATAAAATGAATTGGTTCAAAATAGGCATGTTGAAGCTTTGAAATTAAGCTTCTCTTGTAATGATTCCAATGAAACATTAAAATTTTCACACTAGACGTTATTACCACTAGATTGTTTTTAATTGATATTAAAGTCAATTAATATGGAACTCAGTGACTGTATTGCATGTAGAAGGATTCAATATTAAATCATGAAAAGGGTTAAAGAGATCATTTTTAAACAATTTTAACTCGCTTATCGCTACGTTGCAGAGACAAATTACATGGAAAATACACGTTAATCTACATCGCAACCCTTTGTAATAGCCATCGCACAAGTTTTTTTTACGCTGAAATTGTGGCAAAATAAGAGGAATCAGCTGAACAAAAGCGCAAGTTGAGGATCAAAGGCCGCTTCTTCAACTACGGCATCATCAACGTGCACTGCCCACACGAAGGGAGACCCGACGACGAGAAAGAAGCGTTCTACATGCAGCTGGAGCAGACATACGACGGTTGCCCTCTGCGAGACGTGAACGTTGTCATCGGCGACATGAACGCACAGGTAGGAAGGGAGGCAATGTACAGACCGGTGATCGGGCCTAACAGCCTGCATCCCGTATCAAATGACAACGGCCAACGATGTGTGAACTTCGCAGCCTCCCGTGGAATGGTAATTCGAATCACCTTCTTCCCTCGCAAAGATATCCACAAAGTCACCTGAAGATCACCGGACCAAGTAACAAAAAATCAAATCGGCCACGTTCTAATCGACATCACAAACATCACAAACGTCCGCACTTATCGCAGTGCGAATATAGATTCGGACCACCACCTGGTTGCAGTATGCTTACGCTCAAAACTTTCGACATAGCTCTCGTCGAAGCCGAACGCCGCGGCTAAACATCGAGCGGCTACAAGATGGCAGAGTGGCTCAAGAATACGCGCAGCAGCTGGAAGTGGCACTACCAACGGAAGAGCAGCTAGGCGCAGTTGCCCTTGAAGATGGCTGGAGAGATATCCGATCCGCCATAGGTAGCACCGCAGCCACTGCACTAGGTACGGTGGGCCCGGACCGAAGAAGCGACTAGTACGACGGCGAATGCGAGCAGTTAGTCGAAGAGAAGAATGCAGCATGGGCGAGAATGCTGCAACACCGCACGAGGGCGAACGAGGCGCGGTATAAACAGGCACGGAACAGGCAGAACTCGGTTTTCCGGACCAAAAAGCGCCAGCAGGAAGACTGAGATCGCGAAGCGATGGAGCAGCTGTACCGCACTAAAGACACACGGAAATTCTACGAGAAGTTCAACCCCTCGCGCATGGGCCACGTACCACAGGCCGACATGTGCAGAGATACAAACGGGAATCTTCTCACGGACCAGTGTGAGGTGATCCAGAGGTGGCGGCAGCACTACGAAGAACACCTGAACGGCGATGCAGCAGACGACGAGGATGGCACGGTAACGTACCTGGGAGCACACGCGGAAGACATTACACCACCGGCTCCGGATCTCCAAGAAATCCAGGAGGAGATCAGCCGGCTCAAAAATAATAAAGCCGCTGGGGTTGACCAAATACCAAGCGAGCCTAAAACACGGTGGCGAGCCACTGGCTAAAGCGCTGCACTGGGTGATTACCAATATTTGGGAGGAGGAGTGTGACGTCCCTCGGACGAGCGCACCTACTGTCGCACTACTCTGGTGGTCGACATCGATATTGCCGATCGATCGACGCGAGAAGTGTCAGAGAAACGGAAAGAAGGAGGAAGATAAAAGGAAAAAAGAAGTTATATAGAGTGGTCACATGCAGTGCTGTGCTGATCGGAGCATCGATTAAAATTATTATTAATCTCGTTGTTATGAATTATTTAAAACTAGTTTAGCCTAAAGATCAGGTAGTAGATGAACTTACCAACTACAATTTATAAACTAAAAGCATTATTTCTTAGACTATATATACAACTTAAAGCTAAAGGTAAACCTAACCTAAAAGCTATTTAAGTTACTTACAAAACTACAGGTAAAATTATATAACTAATCTAAAAAATACAGAAATAATAATGAAATGTACGCATAGATAGACATCACGATCAAGGCCAGGATCCACGATCGTTGGGAAACATAGAGCGGGAAGATTGACTAAACGTGAGTAAATATTATACACATTGAACTATATTTAGAGCAAACTATTTTCGCAGGATATAAAAATATCTAAATACACGGATATTAGTGCATCTCGGAAAATTGTCTTCGTTCCCTCCGAAACAACTTTTTATATCGTTTACCAACGAGCGATGTCGGATCCCGGTATGGATGCTGCTAGCAAAGCCAAAGGCACCTCTGGTGCGGTTGTCGTAACGTCCACCCCCACATCTGTACACCTTTCGGACACAGAGCATAAGACCAAACCGTCGGTTAATAGCTGTACATTGTGTAATAAGCCGGATGACGATCATATGGTGCAGTGCGATACGTGTGATGTGTGGAATCATTTCTCATGTGCGGGTGTTTCTGAGAACGTCGAGGAGTGCAGCTGGATATGCTTGAAATGCGCTACCGTGAAAGCAAAGAAAGGCACCAAGTCTCGACGAAAGAACACCTCGAAGCAGAAATTGACGAAAACGTCACGGAAAACAACAGTTCGGGCAACAACTGCAAAGACGGCGAAGAAGGTAACCTCTAAGGCGGAGCGGAAAAGTAATGTTGGTGGTGCGGATGCGAAAGGCGAAAATGTTCCAGTCGTAGAAACCATAAGCAAAGATTTGGAGAAGCCGACGAAAAGTCGGACGTTGAGTAGAGCGGACTCAGTGACATCGGCAGCGTCGCGAAAATCCATCAAAGCACGTTTGGATGTGGAACTGCGGAAGATTAAAGTCGAGGAAATGTTGATGCAAGAAGAGATGCGGCTTATGAGAGAGTTTTCGAAGAAGAAGTTTGATGTTTTGAAGAAGATGGCTGATTTCGATAGTAGCGACGAATCCGTAGGGGACCATCAACATGAAAAAAGCAATAAAAACAAAGTGCAAGATTGGCTAAAGCACTCTACGAAGAAGGAAGTGGAAACCGATGGCACCAGCAACAGAGAAACGTCTGAAAGTGACAGTGATTCGGATTGCGATACGGAGGGTTCATCTTGTCTACAAGCCAATGATGCAGATGGCGAAGAAGTGCAATCCGATGAAGAAGAATATGGGATTAGTGCACGATCAGTGTCAAAGCGGCGACAAGCGTTATGCAGCAACAAACGACTTTCTAAAAGTGAGGTAGCTGCACGTCAAGTTGTTCCTCGTGAGCTGCCCAAGTTCAACGGCAATCCAGAGGAATGGCCAATGTTCCTATCAACGTACGAAGATACCACGGCTATGTGTGGGTACACAGCAGCCGAGAACATGATTCGTTTGAGAAACTGCTTGAAAGGAGATGCGTTTAATGCAGTTCGTAGTTTCTTAATGCGACCAGAAACTGTAGGAAAAGCGATCAGTGCGCTGAAGTTGCGATTCGGTAGACCGGAAACGATTATCGAGTATTTGAAGGAGAAGATTATTGCGATATCACCCATCAAATCGGATGCGATGGAAAAGCTGGTTGACTACGCCTTGGAGGTGCAAAACCTTTGTGCCATAATACAAACTTGTGGCGGAAAGGAGCATATGTGTGATACGACTCTGTTGAGGGAACTTGTCAAGAAGCTACCATCGCAAATTAAACTGGATTGGGTGCGCTACAAAAGGACTAAAACGAAGGTGACACTATCCACATTCAGTCGTTGGATATACACCCTAGCAGAAGACGTGAACGTGGTATTCGAGCCTCAGTGTCGATCTAGCAGGACTCAGGAGTCCCGAGAAATCCGGAAAGAGCGATACGTCAACACTCTCGCCGAAGCTCCTACCGAGGATGGCAGAGATATGAACCAATCCATTCATTCTACTCAAAGCAGTCAGCCGGGAACCGAAGGAAATAAACCCTGTCCAGCATGCAGAGGGGATTGCAAATATCTGGGGAAATGCAAACGTTTCCTGGAGCTGTCATACGAAGCAAGATGGGCAACAGTTCGTGGATTTAACTTCTGCCGCAAGTGTCTTAGGCAGCATAGAGGTGGTTGCAATTCTGGGGAGTGTGGAAAGAACGGCTGTACCTTTAAGCATCACATTCTGCTCCACAAAGATTTGCTTGAAACATCTGCATCGACTAGTGTTTCTAATCAGAATGAAGAACGCAATGTTAATACGCACCAGTCCAGTACAGGCCCCGGTTCCTTCCGTTACCTGCCGGTAACACTATTTGGAAACGGGGTGCAGATGAAGTGCCACGCATTCTTAGATGACGGATCAGAGTTAACGCTCATCGATCAGCAACTTGCCGAAGATCTGAAGCTCTCTGGGAAGGCCCATCCACTCTGTCTTAAGTGGACTGCAGGTACTCATCGTTACGAATCTGGTTCACACAGTGTCAACGTTGAAATAAGCGGACAGGAAGGAAAGCGAACGTTACTACAAGATGTAAGAACAGTCGAGGAATTGCAGCTACCTTTCCAGTCGTTGGATATGACTCAACTAACGGAGAAACACGGCTATCTGCGTGGAGTACCTGTGGAATCTTATTCCAATGTTCGGCCGCGAATACTAATCGGTTTGAAACACGCCAATATTATGCTCGTTCGAAAAAGTCGTGAAGGCAGGATGGGTGAACCTATTGCTGTAAAAACGAACCTTGGTTGGACCGTATACGGTGGTTGGACATCAAAGAACTGCATCAATATCAGTCATACTTACCACGTCTGTAGCTGTAACCAACAAAGTGTTATACATCTAAACCAGATGGTTAAAGATTACTTTTCCCTTGAAAATTCGGTGGTCATACCGACGCAATTTGAACGACTGTCGAAGGAGGACAAACTAGCCATGTCTTTACTAAAATCCCGCACACACTTCAATGGAGAACGTTATGTAACGGGGTTGCTGTGGCGTTCTGATAAAGTTCGATTGCCAGATAACAAAACAAATGCTATTCGCCGTTGGAGATGCTTGGAGAAACGCCTGGAGAAGGATAAAGAGTTGTCGAAAATATTGGACGAAAAAATCAAGGACTACCAATCCAAAAACTACGTCCGTAAACTTTCCACAGAAGAACTCTCACGAAAGTACGAACGGGTATGGTATCTGCCCATTTTTCCGGTATACAACCCAAACAAACCTGGCAAGATCAGGATCGTGTGGGATGCTGCTGCGTCAGTATATGGAACCTCCCTAAATTCGACACTCCTCACTGGTCCGGATCAGTTAGCGTCGTTGGTGGGTATCCTGTATCAGTTTCGCGAGCATCGAATTGGTCTCTGTGCCGATATATGCGAGATGTTCCACCAGGTGGGGATCATCGCCGAGGACCAGCAGTGTCAGCGCTTTCTTTGGCGCGATAGTGAAGAACATGGTGAACCAAGCACTTACGTCATGCAGGTTATGACCTTCGGGGCGAGCTGCTCCCCGGCCACAGCGCAATTTGTGAAGAACAAAAATGCCGATAGGTTCGAAGGCGAATACCCAGAAGCAGTGACGGTCATTAAGGAAGGATACTATGTGGATGATATGGTCGTAAGCGTCGAAACAGAGCAGGAAGCAGTTGCGCTGGCTGAATCAGTCCACTTTATCCACAAGCAGGGTGGATTCGAAATTCGCAATTGGGTTTCCAACTCACCGCTGGTATTAGCCAGAATGCACGAACAGCAATCAAGGGAAAAGGATCTGAACATATGTGCTGAACTGTCGAACCAGAAAATCCTCGGAATGTGGTGGGATACGCAGGACGATGTATTCAAATATAAGATCTCCTGGGCGAGATTTGAGTCAGCCTTGCTTGATGGAAGCCGCTGCCCTACTAAACGGGAGATACTTCGGACATTGATGACCATTTACGATCCTCTAGGTCTCATTGATCATTTCTTGATCCTGCTAAAAATCTTGCTTCAAGAGGTGTGGCGTGCTAATGTGGAATGGGATGTAGCTATCCCCACCAATCTGTACGAGAGATGGCGTGACTGGCTGCGTCTGCTGCCAGAGTTGGAGAAGCTGCGTATCCCGAGATGTTACCGGCAGTTTACAAAGGCGACAGAAGCTGATGCGATTCAATTGCACATTTTTGTTGATGCCAGCGAAAGTTCCATGGCAGCGGTAGTGTTTTTGCGATTTGCGAATAATGATCAGATTGAGTGCTCTTTGGTTGCAGCCAATACACGGGTGGCGCCGTTAAAATGCACATCCATTCCACGTTTGGAACTGCAGGCTGCGGTTCTTGGATGCAGACTGGCAGCTAACGTTACAAGAAGCCTTAAAATGAAGATCTCCAAAAGAACGTTCTGGACAGACTCGCGAAATGTTCTTTGTTGGTTGCGAGCCGATCACAAACGGTATAGTGCCTTCGTCGGATCGAGAGTCAGCGAAATTTTGGAGTCTACGGATATCGTCGAATGGAGATGGGTTCCAACACGATACAATGTGGCTGATGACGGGACCAGGTGGCGCGAGCATCCTGATTTATCTTCGGAAAGCAGGTGGTTTAAAGGTTCCGCATTCCTGAGGCAGGCAGAAGTGGAGTGGCCTATACTTCCACAAAAATCCCTTATCACGGATGAAGAAATGAGACCTAGTGTGCTATTGCACTTCCTAGCTCCTGAGGCGGCAATCGATGTAAACAGATTTTCCAATTGGCGACGTTTGCTTGCTGTGACAGCATACGTGTTTCGTTTCTGCGCGAACGTTCAACGTCACCGCAAAAGGGATTTATTTTGCAGTGGACCCTTATCACGGGACGAACTTCGCAGAGCGGAAGAATACCACTTTCGGCAAGCGCAACGAGATGTTTACCAAGACGAAATTGCAGTGCTGGAGACTAAAGATGCGGTGAAGCGGATTTCGAAAGCAAGCTCTCTCTACAAGCTAAGCCCATTTATAGACGACAGTGGTGTCATGCGGATGCGAGGGAGAACTGGGGTGTGTGCATATCTCCACAACGATGCGAAGAATCCGGTTATACTGCCACCGAAACACATGATCACTTCGTTAATCCTTGTGCATTACCACGAAATGTATCTACACCGTAATTACGAGGTTGTAGTTAACGAGGTACGGCAAAAATTCAGTATTTTTCGCCTGAGACAAGCACTTATATCGATTCGCAAGAACTGCCAGCGGTGTAAGAATCGCGACGTTCTTCCACAACCGCCGGAAATGGCAGACCTACCCGCAGCCAGACTATCAGCATACACGAGACCATTCGCGCATGTAGGGGTCGATTATTTTGGATCGATTGAGGTGGCTGTAGGTCGCAGGGTCGAAAAGAGATGGGGGGTTCTGCTGACCTGCCTGACAATAAGGGCAGTGCATATAGAGATAGCCCACTCCTTGACGACAAGTTCCTGCATTATGGCTCTGAGAAATTTCACGGCACGAAGAGGTACACCTATCAGCTTCTATAGTGACAGAGGGACTAACTTCATAGGAGCCAAACGGGCGCTGCAGGACATCTACCAGACGATCGACTACAATCAGTTGATGCGTGAATTTGTCACACCAACTACTGCATGGCAGTTCAATCCACCGGCATCACCCCACATGGGCGGAAGTTGGGAGCGCCTCATCCAGTCGGTCAAACGGAACCTTGCTGAAGTTTTGAGAATGCGGAAACCCACTGACGAGGAGTTAAGAAACGCACTGACGGAGATTGAAGGGGTACTTAACACACGCCCTCTTACTCATGTTCCTATCGAAGACGAAGCGGAGGCTGCACTAACACCCAACCACTTTCTGTTGGGTTCTTCTGATGGGTCGAAACCGTTGACCTTGCTTAATACTGACGTTTCTACAATACGTAGGGGACATCCGACTTCTCAATGGCTTGCCAACCTTTTTTGGAAGCGTTGGATCAAGGACTACCTTCCGGATATTACGCGGCGCACCAAATGGCATGAGAAGGCGAAACCTCTTCAGGTTGGTGACATTGTCGTCATCGTGGATCATGAGCATCCTAGAAACTGTTGGCCTAAAGGACGGGTCATCGGTGTAGTAACCAGTGGAGGACAAACTCGCAGAGCTACTGTGCAAACCGTGCACGGAATCTACGAAAGGCCGACTGTCAAGCTGGCGGTGCTAGACGTTAGGCGCGAGTTGGAGTAAGAGGAACCGAAGTGTACGGTCCCCATACCGGGGGGGAGTGTGACGTCCCTCGGACGAGCGCACCTACTGTCGCACTACTCTGGTGGTCGACATCGATATTGCCGATCGATCGACGCGAGAAGTGTCAGAGAAACGGAAAGAAGGAGGAAGATAAAAGGAAAAAAGAAGTTATATAGAGTGGTCACATGCAGTGCTGTGCTGATCGGAGCATCGATTAAAATTATTATTAATCTCGTTGTTATGAATTATTTAAAACTAGTTTAGCCTAAAGATCAGGTAGTAGATGAACTTACCAACTACAATTTATAAACTAAAAGCATTATTTCTTAGACTATATATACAACTTAAAGCTAAAGGTAAACCTAACCTAAAAGCTATTTAAGTTACTTACAAAACTACAGGTAAAATTATATAACTAATCTAAAAAATACAGAAATAATAATGAAATGTACGCATAGATAGATATCACGATCAAGGCCAGGATCCACGATCGTTGGGAAACATAGAGCGGGAAGATTGACTAAACGTGAGTAAATATTATACACATTGAACTATATTTAGAGCAAACTGTATTTTCGCAGGATATAAAAATATCTAAATACACGGATATTAGTGCATCTCGGAAAATTGTCTTCGTTCCCTCCGAAACCGAACAAGGAGATTTTACCGGAGGAGTGGATGGAAGGTGTCGTGTGTCCTATCTACAAAAAGGGCAACAAGCTGGATTGCTGTAATTACCGAGCAATCACCCTGCTGAACGCCGCCTACAAGGTACTCTCCCAAATACTATGCCGTCGACTATCACCAATTGCAAGAGAGTTCGTGGGGCAGTACCAGGCGGGTTTCATGAGCGAACGATCTACCATGGACCAGGTGTTCGCTCTTCGTCAAGTACTGCAGAAATGCCGTGAGTACAATGCGCCCACACATCATTTGTTCATCGACTTCAAAGCCGCATACGACACTATCGATCGAGATCAGCTATGGCAGATTATGCACGAGTATGGATTCCCGGACAAACTGACGCGATTAGTGAAGGCGACGATGGATCGGGTGATGTGCGTAGTACGTGTCTCAGGGACGCTCTCGAGTCCCTTCGAATCACGCAGAGGGTTACGGCAAGGTGATGGTCTCTCGTGTCTGTTATTCAACATCGCGCTGGAAGGTGTAATAAGAAGAGCAGGGATCGACACGAGTGGTACGATTTTCACAAAGTCCGTTCAGCTACTTGGCTTCGCCGATGACGTTGATATTATTGCACGAAACTTTGAGAAGATGGAGGAAGCCTACATCAGACTGAAAAGAGAAGCCAAGCGCGTCGGACTTGCTATCAACACGTCGAAGACAAAGTACATGATAGGAAGAGGTTCACGAGAAGAGAATGAGAACCGCCCGCTTCGAGTTTGCATCGGTGGCGACGAAATCGAGGTGGTTGAAGAGTTCGTGTACTTGGGCTCACTGGTGACCGCCGACAATGATACCAGCAGAGAGATTCCTAGACGCATCGTGGCAGAATATCGTGCTTACTTTGGCCCCCGCAAGACACTTCGGTCGAACAGAGTTCGCCGTCGTACGAAGTTGACCATCTACAAGACGCTGATTAGACCGGTAGTTCTCTACGGGCACGAGACCTGGACCATGCTCGTGGACGACCAACGCGCACTTGGTGTCTTCGAACGGAAAGTGCCGCGTACCATCTACGGTGGAGTGCAGATGGAAGACGGCACATGGAGACGGCGAATGAACCATGAGTTGCATCAGCTGTTGGGGGAGCCGCCCATCTGTCATACCGCGAAAATCGGACGACTACGGTGGGCCGGGCACGTAGCCAGAATGTCGGACAATAGCCCGGTGAAAACGGTTCTCAATTGCAATCCGACCGGTACAAGAAGACGTGGCGCGCAGCGAGCACGATGGATCGACCATGTGGAAGACGATTTGCGGACCCTTCGCAGACTGCGTGGCTGGCGACGCGCGGCCATGGACCGAGTGGAATGGAGGAATCTTTTGTATACGGCACAGGCCACTTCGGCCTTAATCTGTTAATAAATAAATAAATAAGCTGAACAAAAGTTGTTTTACAAAATCTATTAGCCACTTTATAAAGTTTATGCAGAGGAAATATAATAAAACAGAAAACAATTGAAATTGATTCTACCGAGAGTAAAGATGTTGATTCATGCGTATTTTTCATGAAATTCAGCTCGGCAGCGGAATAATGAGCGAAATAAGTTTGTTTACAAAAATCTCATTAGCTCGTTTTGAAGAATTAATATTGAATTGTGATTTCTCTCATTTTCATTTGTTTATCGTGAAACAAATGTGCCATAATAGTGGTCAATTGATCTTGTTCTTAATTTCAAACAGTCCCTATTCTGGCAATAGTTGTTTACGCTGCTGTGACAACGCCCATCGAGCGCTTGCTAATTGGACTTACGAACACTAATGCAGTTTTTTGATTGAAAAAAATCTCGCTTAACTTTGTCATCTTTGTTTATTATTTTCAACCATGTTTTGATGTAAATATTTACTGTTTGCGGGCCCGGTCGCCATACTTATTCTCACCTCGTACTTACGTTTCGATGGGTTGGTTTTGCTGACGTTATGCTCCGTTCCGTGGATCCGGATACCATCACCAGTTTCACTAGCTAGAAATCAACACACTCAAAAACAACGTATGTATCCCATCTCTTATTTTATCTTATTTGTTGCACGTGTGAAAGAACGAAATCCTGGTCCAACTTCTGAAAACTAGAGTGACCGGCTGTAGGAAGCAATCCTCTACGCTTTCGGATTGATTGGATGATCTCAAATGCCCTATCTTCAAGAAGAGCCCAAAAACTGCGCCCGTAGGCATGAGTCCTTTGTCGGTGAAGACCAAAGCTTGTTTCGAGAAGCAATCAACGACGGACCAAATGTTTACCCTGCGACAAGTTCTGGATAAATTGCAGGAACACAAACGGATTCATAATTTATTTTTGGATTTAATGGCGGCGTACGATTCAGTGAAACGAATCGAACTGTGACAGATAATTCTTGAACATGGTTTTCCGACAAAACTGATCCAGCTGATTTGTCGGACGCTGGACGTAAAAAATAGCCAGAAATACATGCGACTCGTTTGTGACGTTAGCTGGATACACTCTGTAATCTACACTTTCTAATCTATTGTTCAACATAGCACTTGAAGGTGCGATACAAAGATCTGATGTGCAAAAGGACGGAACCATCGTCAAGGGAGATCGCACGTGCTTCACGGTTGACATCGACATCATTGGCGTTGATCACAGAGCAGTGCAAGAGAAGCTGAGAGAATCGGACTGACTGTAAACTCTGACAAGAGGAAGTACATGGTAACTGGTAGAGAGCGCGGCAGTCCAAAGGGGGTTGATTCCGAAGTGGAAATCTAAAGCGTATCACAGCTACGAATAATACTTTCTATGGTTTACTTGCTCTATACAAATCGCTGACACTCCCTGTTGCTCTGTACGGCCATTAAATATGGGCGTTGAAGGAAACAGACTATCGAGCGCTCGGTGGGTTTGAAGAATTCTGCGTTCAATACTTGTCGGCACAGTAGCAAATGGAGAATGGTGTAGATACATAAACCAAAAGCTGTACTAAATATACAAACATGCCAATATTAGAAGGCTGATAACACACGGCAGACTACAGTGGGCTGCATAGTAATGCCGGATAAAAACCAAAGTTATCAACAGAGAACCTGGAAGAAGTCGCAACCCTCGCAATCGTTTACTGTATACAATCAAGAAAGATGTGCGTACTGGAGGGCATGCGAGGAGACTGAAGACGAGTATCCTGGAAATCAAATATTTTCGGTCATAGCTCAGAGTACCCCGATTGTTCGGTCACGATGATGAGTTGCAAGCGTGACGAATTTGACTGAAATATAAGTAAACAAATAGCATAGGAAGGAAAGTAGATCAGAACCATTTTTCAAGTTAAGTAGGAAATATGATTGAGAGTTCATTGGAGTACACTGAAGTTTTTTATGCGGTTTTTTATGCGACTTTTTTATGCGGATTTTCAAAGTTATGCGGTTTTTTTCAGCGGATTTTCAAAGTTCTAAGATTCTTTTTATGCA
Source organism: Topomyia yanbarensis (assembly GCF_030247195.1). NCBI lineage: Eukaryota > Metazoa > Arthropoda > Insecta > Diptera > Culicidae > Topomyia > Topomyia yanbarensis. Next base: position 130,445,273 of record NC_080671.1, read on the forward strand.
GCCTCCTTTTAGTTTTTGGGGCATCACCTGAAGCGAATTTTATCGAAAGATAGATCCTCGTCAATGCACATGCGCAAACAAAGGACATAAAATGGTCATATTTTTATTTTAGATTATTAATTACTAGTCTTTAAAGGATATGGGGAGCATTCATGATGTCAGTGAAAATAAAAACAAAGTTACTGAAAACCTTTTTACCTTTCTCACAATAAAGGTTATGTAATCAGTAGGAATTTTGACTTATTAGCCGAGGCCCGCAGGGCCGAATATTTTATACCATGCGACTCAGCTCGGCGAGATCGGAAAAATGTCTCTATGTGTGTGTGTATTTTTTTTTACTTGGTGGTAAAGCGCCGACCCAGTACACGGTCAGTAGTTAGACCATACTACCGATTTCGTCCATTGTGTGCCAGAGTGAGAGACTGTGAACAGAGAAGATAACTCTGAACCCTACTCCTCTAAACTCCACCAAAAAATCCGCCATTTGCCTGATAACCCGGATTCCATTTGAAATGATTACTCCTCGGGGAGGCGTGCCAAGCGCTTTACTTGATTCCAGGTCTAGCTAGTCGTGCTAGATTTCGCTGGTCTCATAACCGCCATATTAGTCCTGCACGGCATGATATTCTGCATGCTCTCCTCTCTACGTTGACCAGTTGGATGCTGTGGTCGATCCAGTGATTCCGATTGGAGGGTGGCTTCCGGTTCACTTATGCCCGACGACCCTATATTGGTGGTTTGTCGCGTTCGGTGCTACTCGGCGTAGTTCCCGACGGTGTAGCTAGCCTACCTCGGCGGGGAGTTCCCCGACGAAAAAATATCTCCTGCAATCGGTGACGGACGCGTTGAGCTCTTCACGACCACCCACGCACACCTACGCCTGCGATCTCGTAAACATGATTACATCTCGATGATAGTGAGCGTCTTAACACTCATAAATTCTCAAACGCGGTCTCAAGTGAAACAACAAAAAAGCCCCCGCGCACGTGATCGAAAATCGGTCACATCCGAAAGTATGTCCTCGATCCCAGAAGCCTAGGTCCATGCCTTCAGCTGGACCAATTAAGAAAATACGCTCATACCTATTAGGCAACACGTCTCATGGCGACATGACCAGGAACCCTAGCGATATAAGGGAACCCACTCTCTGCTAGAATCTGAACCGTACACCGAAAATTAATATCAGACTCACGGTTCGCGCGACCATTCAGAAACACACGCAAATATGTTACAAAATCACGTCAGCATACAAACGTTAGAGCCCCTCGCGATTATCCAAGCAACCTACGTCCACGATCTCGCAAACATGATAACACCCCGGTGATAAGGTGGACGTCTCAGCACTCATAAACTTACAAACGCAATCGCAAACGTCAACCTAAGAACTCCCGCGCTCGCGCGATCATGAATTGGGCACGCCCGGAAGCCTATTCTCGGTATCAACAGTCTAGGTCCATGACAATTAATAAAAAAGAAACAAAAAAAAGAAAATTGAAAAATTAAGAAAAGAATAACTCCATATCCACTAGACAACTCGTTCCATGGCGACATGATCGGGAACTCTAGTGATATGAAGTAACTCACTCCCTGTCAGAATGTGATCCGTACACCGAAAAATATATAACAGAATGACGGTTCGCGTGGCCATCCAAGAACACACGCGAATATGTTACAATTGGGTTACAAAGTCGAATTTATACACGTGAAGTCACATACACGCGAGCACACGCGACAAACATACAATGGCTGAAGCCCTTCGCGATCATCTTCGCACACCTATGCCCGCGATTGCGCAAACTTGATAACACTCCAGTAATAATGTGAACGTTTTAGTACTTACGAAGCTACAAACGCGAACCCGCAAACGCGTGCGATCATGAATCGATCACGTCCGGAAATTTGTACCCTCCATTCAAGCAACTTAAGTCCATACATTCAGTTATCCCAATCAAAAAATAAAACTCATCCACTAGACAACACGTTCCAAGGCGACATGACTGGGAACTCTAGTGATATGGAAGAACCCACTTTCTTCTAGAATCTGAACCGTACATGAAAAATTAAGTATCAGATTCACGGTCCGCGCGCGATCATTCTAGAACACACACAACTATGCGAAAGGCACGCGGTTTTAATATAAAATTTATACACGCGAAGTTACATACATGTCAGCACACACGACATACAAACGCACACGCACAATCGAACACGTTAACGTACAAATGCTCGAGTCCTACGCGATGATACACGCGATCGCGAGGTTGCTACGCCCGCACATACTTGAACCGTACAATGAATATCACATTCAGAATCACTGCCCGCTACAACTGGCCTAAAGCAGTGTTTTAAAGGGCGCCATTGCCTGTCTCGTCTGCAATTGTAGTGTATGATTCTGACGGGGGGCCCTTCAGAGCCTAGCTCTACAGCTCCAGTTGGACTAAAGACGCTGAATTCCTCTGGATAAAGACTCGCCATCTCTATCTTATTCTTCTTATTTATATGTGTCATTCCAATCGAGCACGAGGCTTGTCAAAAACACTCAATCCGAAGAAAAAATCGTTTCGAATCCTTCTGGAACGAGGTCCATTGACAGGTCTCGTGCTCGATTGGAATGATACTGACAGATAAATGGTAAACAAACGATTGACGTGTCGAGTCTTTAACCAGTAGGATTCAGCGCCGTTAAGTTGGACAACTCCCGAAAAAAAATATTGATAATTTAACACGCGTTGTTAGGAGCTTGATATTTTGAATTAGACAAAATAGAGGACTTGACGTTACATACTTCGTGACAAATAGGCGCAAAATTTAGTCCTCCCGAGGACCGGTGTTTACTTGACAGACAGTTGCCAATTCGTCCGATTTTGCAAATTTTGTCTCGCGGGATGGACCCTCAGCTATGAGCTGCAGTTCTATCAGCCCGTTAAAAAAAACTATGGTAAACTAATGGTAAATGGATTCTATAATTTATAAGTAACTGAGACCTGTTAACAAGATTTGCCAATAAATAACAAGATTTTAAGATCAGTTTGCCTGTTGAAACTTCGTCTTTTAAAAAGTTCGCCTTACGAAAAATTTGCCTTTTGAAATTTCGCCTTCCAGAAAGTTTACCTTATGAAAACCCACCTTGTCAAAAGTTTGCCTTTTGAAATATCGCCTTTTGATTTTTCAGACTTAGATTAAGCCTTATGTAAATTCGGCCTTATGATTTTCTGCTGTACGGTCTCGACCCTCAACATACAAACGCTCGAGCCATTCGCGATCATCCACGCACATGTACGCCAGCTATCACACAAACACGAAAAACCCCCGGGGACTAAGTGAACGGTTTAGCACTTATAAATTTACAAACGCTGTCCCAAGAGTGAGCCTACGACGACTGGTGTTCGTGCGACCATGCAGCCTAGATCCATGCCTTCAGCTCGATCAATAAAAATGTCACCCATCCACTAGTGATATGTAAGAACTTGCACCCCTGGACTCGAACGCTAAAATTAACACCTTTCACTCACAATATACGCAAAGTCACGCAATAATTACATGTATTTTATGGCAACCGGAGGAAGTGCATCTGAAACGCTTTCATGAGAACTTATCATTCCACTGATGGCCTTGGATCTGCGTTGTTTGTGTTCAAGTCTTCGTCCGACAGATCAAGCATGTATGAAACTAAAGCTGCCCATAAAGAGATAAAAAAGTTTTTATCTATCCCTAAATGTAACTAGTCTAAGTAACCACTATTGGTGTTTGTTGGTGTAGCTAAAACAAACTAAAAGGCAAGCTAAAATCGTGACTTCACTAAATTCCATTCCTAAGACCTACTGAAGTTAAAAGGTCGGTTTTTGTCGTTTAATCAGTGAGAGAATGGATAGCTTGAAAAGGTTCGATCATTGCCATTCCTAATTACAAGTTTACACGAGAATTGTATCCCGCTGGGCCTCTGAGACTCTGACTTTTTGAGGCTTAAACATTATTTGTGTTTCGATATGGAAGAAGGTTGGTAGTGATTTGCCGCTACAGATTGAATAAAGCCAATGGACCCAACATTTTCAATGTCCTCGGTGATTTTCAAAAGATTTTCACCGTTGACAGCCACCTGTCGTCCGGCATTCAACCCAATCGATCGCATTGCAAAGTTGGACAAGCTATGTCGACGAAGGCCCTTGAATAGAAACTCAATATGAATCATGTACTGTTTAATTCATAGTTCGACTGATTTCAAAATTCGTCAAGAAAATAATTATCTGTTAGGTAAATTGTTCAATTCACACCTTTGTTTGGGTATGAAGTGGAATATTCTTCGTCTTCATGGTCAACCTGATAATAACGCATAAATACCATAAATTGCCAAGTTTTATCTCACAAAATCATCTAAAATAAAAAAGTGCATCTTTGAAATTTTTTATGCGGCGCACTAAATTCTATAGGTGCGCTCGGTTCTTTGATTAAAGAAAACTAATATACATGTGTTTTAATTTGTTTCACAGGTATCACCCATCGTGACTTGAAACCGGATAACATCCTTTTGCGGGACAGCGACGATGAAACGCTGGTCAAAGTGTCCGACTTCGGGTTAAGCAAGTTCGTACGAAAAGACTCGGTAATGCAAACATTATGCGGAACACCACTCTATGTTGCACCTGAGGTGTTGATGACCGGGGGAAGAGACTCGTACACCCGCAAAGTAGACATTTGGAGCCTCGGCGTCGTTTTGTTCACGATGCTTAGCGCCACACTGCCTTTCGCTGACGAGTACGGAAGCCCTGCCGTGGAACAGATCAAGCGAGCCAAATTTCAATTTCGCCACCACTCGTGGAAATCGGTATCGTCGACTGCCAAAAAACTTATCTACGATATCCTGACAGTGGATCCTAACACTCGGCCTACGATTGACGACATATTGAGAAGTACCTGGATGCGGGATGCCGAAGTAATTGAAAAGGCGGAGCGATTAATGCAAATGAAATTGACGGGAAGCAAGAAGTCGTCCTCGTCAGACATTGAAAATAATAATGAAAAGGTATTCGCGGAGCCGCCGAAAAAACGACAACGGACGAAATGACTAGGGTCCGAATCTGATAGAGATGTTCCGGTACGTATAAGAGTGAACGAACGAGTAAATTTCAAGTTGAATATTCGGTAAAAAGCAAGCTTCGTGTAAAAATATTGATTGTAGATTGATAAATCTGCAAATGAACTAATAACGAACTTTACTGCTCAAAAATACGGGACCAAACCTTATTTTGTATGCGCATTTTCTGTTAACATTTCACATATATTTCTGTTCTATTAATGAAAAAACAATCCTACTTCCTTCAAATGTTCAAATTCTAACGCCAAACATTAATCTGATTGAGTGTACCGCTAACAGCCAGGTGGGTAAGCAACGTCAGCCGACCAACAAAAGCAGTTGGTGAAAAATACACATCATTCCGGTTGAGCATAGACTCGCCTGTATTAGTATTCTAATAATTAAAGTAGATAGATATCCGTGAGTACCTTAGCAATCACCTGACAAGTGCGTTAACCATAATTGCGTTTACCGCATGCGACGTGTAGTTTTTAAGCGAAAAGAAATACAATAAGGTAGAAACACCTATGAGCCGAATTGAAGGACGAGTCGAATTATGTAAGAATCCGTTATAGTTGACGAACGAGTAATTCGTTCAAATTTCTCGATATAAATTTGAATTGAGTTTAATAAACCGTTATGTGTACAGGCTAGTGAATATCGGTAAAAAAAACTAGTTGAAATGCTACTCAGTTTTATATTTTTTTATCTTTTAAGAATAAACAAAACCTTTGTTATTACCAATTATTAAATTGTGATTATGATGACTGTTACCAGGGGGAAGGAATGTCGTCCATCTTTAATCTATCATTTGTATAAGGGAGGGGCAACACCGTTATATGGGGTGAGAAACCTCTCTATGCATAATTTCCGATTTAGTTGTTTGCATGAAATGATTGCAAATCAGCTTAAGGTTGTGTATTATATCAATTGAAATTCCACTGATTTTCTTTCCCTTAGGTTGATGGGCTTGACAATATTGCGAACATCATCAAGTAATACTTTTAATCCGTAATTTTATTGATCACGATAACCTGCTAGAACAAAATCGTGTATCGGTTTGAAAATACTGTGCATAAACAACAGCTTTCAACAATTCATACTAGTTTTCTAGTAAACCTCGGAGGATTGCACAATAAAATCTTCATATTGACCTTTAACAAAAAGTTCCTTTAAGATGTTGATTGCAATACGCCTCTATAGTCCCTGCCCTTTTGCTCAGTAAGGGGAATGGGCACGTTGTGCCAGGTTGGTCGAGGCACAATTCGATTGTAAGTCAGTGAATGCTTGACGCGCAAAAGTGCCTGAGCCGATGGCAATCACTGTCAAGGATCAATCGAAGACTTTGAAATGGAAACATGTACCTCATTAAAAGCAGTTTAGTTTACATTGTCATAATTTGCCAACTGCTTCGGGTCAATAAACTATAATATAATTAAAAATACTTAATATTCAAGTGTGTATGTATCACAAAATATGACTAACCATGTTCCTGTTTCATGTCCGTTGAACCATACTGAGTGGCCAAAATAACTTTATTTATCCATAACACTATCCTTTTCCCTTTCTCTATTGTTTTAGCTTTTTTTTCTTTGGAGAAGCGGACAAGTAATCGGATAAGGATTTATTAAGGCTTAATGAAGGCTTAAAGATGTTCAAAAACTCATGCATGGGATTATTTAGAGTGAACAAAAAGATGATGGTACTCAGTATATATCGCTGATCGAAGACCCGCAACCATATGTGTTGACACCTCAAGCAATATACGATCCCACAAAGCTGAGAAATAAAATATGTCCTGCTAGTGTCGCACAATTCAGCGCCCCCACCGGAAGGCTAAAAGAATCCACATTAACATTCCCATAAATAAGATCGCCATTAGAGATATCTTCGTCTAATCTATCTTTCATGTACGAGCGGAATAGTCCATGAAATCGTGGACACATAAGAAACTCACTAACAGAACGGAAAAAGGACTAACAAAGAAGAAAGAAATAACAAAGGGAAGCACCAACTGACCCAGGACAGGCGGAGAACGCCGACATAACCGGGGATTAATGTAACATCAAATGTCCTAATCCACTCGTACTTTACAGAGAAAGAAGGTGAAATCTAAAATGGAATCTATACTCTCAAAAGAACAAGGAATGATAAAGTGGAAAGTGGAAAAATAGCCGGTAAATACTAGCGTCAAGGTAAATTATGAAAACGGAAAGGTAAGAATGCATAACCAATGATAATAATAATAATGTTATCAAATAGTACCAAATGATATTCTTCATATGGAAAAAGGTGTTTAAATGGCGCCCATGCGCTAATCCGTCCTAGTTAAAAATTTGGGTTGAGGGGGGCACGCATTTTTGGCCTAGGGCAGAAATGCCGATTAGACGGGATCTACACCAAAAATGTACTATAAGGAAACTATAAGGATTGCAATACGCCTCTATAGTGGTACATCGAGGACACTAGGAGGGCATATTGGGTCTATTCTGAAAGTAGATACTATTAGGAATCCTAATTACCCATTACGCTGCTTTTCTTACTTATGAGGTTTTAACTTGGGGCTATACTGGTCCGCGCTCTATCTGGGTCGCCGCAAAAATAAGATCTGACGGCGGTTGTGGGTCAGAACCTAGCACAGCGGCTGCGGGCGAAAACGGCATTAGCAATTAGTAATTAGTAACGGGTCTGGGTCAATTGGCATAAAGTCATTTGTCATAAGGCCATTTAGCATAAAGTCATTTGGCATAACGGTTATTTGACATAATCTTGAGAATTGATTACACTGCACTACCGCTAGAAGCATAACTGTCCCATGTGCTATGGGAATCCCTATACATATGGGACAATTATGCTTTTAGCGGCAGTGCAGGTCATTTGGCATAACGATCATTTGGCATAATTTTGAGAAGTGATCACACTGGAGGTCATTTACCATTTTCTCAACTACAGGGGAAGCACATAATTTAAAACTGTTCGAGAAGGCAGGCATTTCGGCATAATTTTAAGCCGTGCTACTGCTGAAGGTCTTTCCGTACAATTTTTAGGTTAAGGAAAACACTAATTTAGCATTATTAGTCGTTTAGCATAGGTATATGTAGTGATAAAGTAATTGATTACCAGGATGTTTTTGAGAGTATCCTTTCTTGTATGTATTATGTGTTTTGATTGTATGTTGACAATAATGTTCATCGTTCGAGGAAAAGTTTGTTATCCAGTTGTAAGCAGCTGACATGTTGATCACATGTTTGAGCATAACGGCAACTACCTAAATATTCAAATGACTTTAAATGAGTTGGTTTATCAATAGTACTAAACTTGAACTTGAACCAAAATTAATTATATTATTCTTCGTTACCAATTAATAAAACAACATTTACGACTAATGTGGTTACGCCACATCGCTTCAAGTCGCCTGCTGTCCTAAACTATAAACTAATTTATAGCCACTATGTTTGAGTAATATAGGCAAACGAGTGGATCACAGGTTTGCTTGCGAGGGGCCGCCGCTTCATTCGAAATATAATCAATATTAGGTAAAAGGTAACACATTATTATTATTGCTTAGAGCAGATTTAACCTTATGGGTCATTCACCTGATAAACTACACATTCGTATGTTATGCCAAATGACTTGCAGTGAGATCACTTAGCAAAACTATGCCAAATGTCTGTTATGCCAAATGACCTTCAGTATGATCAATTCTCAAAATTATGCCAAATGACCTTTAGTGTGATCAATTCTCCAAATTATGCCAAATAACCGTTATGCCAAATGTCCATTATGCCAAATGGCCCGCTCCCATTAGTAACATAGCTAATTTATGGTGTATATTATTTACAGCAAAGTACAACACCAATTAAATTTAAATGATCTCTCATTAGCTCCTTTATAGCCATTCAGAATGATCATTGTGAGTCATACCACCTCAAAGGGTTGGTGTCTGACGCGGCACGGGCTTATAAAGGCCCTTGGGGGCTGTTTGAAATGGCTGCTCGACGTCTCGTTTAAGTAGCCCATAATCTCTCTACTATCTTTTCATTTTCTGCCTTAGTTTATTATCTATGTAATGTATCTGAAACTTGTGAGACTGGTTAACAGCCGGCGCCTGCTTTTGAAAGAAACTGGTGTGCTAAACGGACTAGCACATACGAACAGTTAGGCTTTGTAGGTCCTCATCTTGACAGTGTCTAGATGGGCGGATGAACATCTGCCAGAGTGCGGGCTGTGAAATGACAACTTTATACATTTTTTCAAATTTCATACATATTGGCAGACAAAACTGTAATTCTATTACAGAATATGATTCTAAGTGTCCTTTCTTTTGTTTTTTAAGAGTTGTCCTACTGCACCTGTAGAGCTAGGGTCTCGGCAGGGCTCCCCGTTAAAAATGCAGACGAGACGGGAAAACACCAAAACACTGCTTAAGGCCAATTGCAGCGGGCCGCGATTCTGAATGTAATGTTCATTGTACGGTTCAGATATGTGCGGGCGTAGGGACTTCAAGAATGAGTGTATCATCGCAAAGGGCTCAAGCGTTTGTACATTAACGTGTTCGATCGCGTGTGTATTCGGATGTCACGTGTGCTGACGTATATGTAAAATTTGTGTGAAATTCTATTTTTCAACCATGTGTCCATTCGCATATTCGCGTGTGTTCTTGGATGATCGCGCGCGGACCGCGAATCTGATACTTAATTTTCGGTGTACAGTTCAGATGCTATGGAAGAAACCCTGGGCTTCGGTGATGAGGCTGAGGGCGCATACTGTTGGGTAGTGGATAAGAGTGGGAGATCCGAGCGAATGCTGGTTCTTTGATCTCTGAATCTCATGACTAATAATCATAAGATCGAGTGTTTTAGCGGACAGCTGTTATGGATTTTTCTACTTTCGAATGGGAGGACATATTGGTTCAGCTGGTCGAAGTCTCATTTGGTCTTGGGCATTTGATTCAGATCAATGGACTGTCATCTATAAGAGACTCGCTCGAACTGTCGTTCATGATCGTGAAGATGGCAAGTAACACTCGTCTATAACGAATCAGAGTCGCAGTTTTCAGAAACAGTGATGATAATCTCTTATGGATGGAACCTTTTCTTAAACATACTGTTCAGTCACTAATGCTCAACTAGCTCAACATAATCAACTGAAACACGTAGTTTTTGAAGAAGTCCAATACACGCGAACCGCATCACCAAACACCCAAAAGTAGTTCAGATGCATGTAATATTTATTTCTTTGTGTATCTAATATAAATTCATTTACTCAATAGTATTTGTTTATTTTTTTTAACTTTAATACGTTTATTTAGGCCCAAATGCTGTAGCTTAACAAGGCCGATACTTCATTTTTTTTAATTACATGTCACATGTTAGTGGGGGAAGGGAAAGCCGTATTTAGGGGCGGCTTGCTCCCCTCTTATGTAAGTAAAGGAAAAAGGTAGGAAGTGGGATACATATTGTGTAATTGACATCGTCGTTTGCTGATTGATCATTGTGGCGGATATGCACACTTTGTTGTAGTGTTGTAGTTTCCAGCCTGTAATCGCAGGGGCGAGGGGAGGGTCGATATTTCGGATGATTATTGGCACTCCGATGCTGTCATGATGTTCTCTATATCATCTGCATGTGAGGTATGTCATGATGTTCTGGATAGACGGTTATCAAGAAGGGTATGCACCTAAGACTCGTGAAGCAATGCCATATTGTAGATACAGGGATAGGTTGGTGAGATTCTACTGTGAATGAGAGAGGGGAAAATGTATTAAACTTGGACATCAATAGTTTTCAAAAAGATATAGATAAGAAAAATATAGGGATGGTCACGGCTTGCCAGGACGTCCCAGACTGGCACATAGGGTGATCTACCTCGGGCCCGAAGGGAATCTATTAGTTGGGACCTGACAACACGGTACTCTGCGCACAGCCAAACAACATGCTCGATGTCGTGATAGCGGTTCTCACAAACACAATGATTACTGTCAGCAAGCCCTATACGACGGAGATGCGCATCAAACGAGTAATGGTTAGACATGAGCCTTGACATCGTACGAATAAAGTCCCGGTTCACATCCAAGCCCTTAAACCAAGCATTCGTTGATACCTTCGGAATAATGTAATGTAGCCATCGTCCCAGATACCCATTGCTCCATGAAGTTTGCCAACTTTCGAGCGTCCTCTGACGAGAGATACTGAAAAATTCATTGAAGCAAATTGGTCTTTCGTAAGTGTCGCCTTCTAGTGCGCCCAGTTTGGCCAAAGAGTCCGCCTTCTCATTGCCCGCAATAGAACAATGTGATGGGACCCAAACCAAGGTAATCTGGTAAGATTTTTCAGATAAAGCACTCAGATATTCCCGTATTTTCCCCAGGAAATACGGTGAGTGCTTTCCAGGCTTCGCCGCACGGATGGCCTCCATGGAGCTGAGACTGTCCGAAACGATGAAGTAATGGTCTGCGGGCAGGGTGTCAATGATCCCGAGAGTATACTGAATGGCAGCTAATTCTGCGACGTAAATTGAAGCAGGATCATTGAGTTTGAATGAGGCAGCAAGATTTTCGTTGAAGATACCGAAATCTGTGGACCCGTCGAGAATTGATCCGTCAGTGTAGAACATTTTGCCGCAGTTGACTTGATGTTATTTATTATAGAAAATATTTGGGAGCACTTGTGGGCGAATGTGATCCGGGATTCCACAAATCTCTTCCTTCATAGATGTGTCGAAAAATACAGTTGGAGCAGAAGTATCTAAGAAATGAGCACGGTTAACGTTATACGAAGATAAATTGATGTTCTGTGCCATGTAATCGAAGTACAAGGACATGAATCGGGTCTGAGAATTAAGCTCGACAAGCCTTTCGAAATTTGTAATCACCAATGCGTTCAAAATATCGCATCGAATGAGCAATCGATACTTGAGGTCCCAAAATCGATTTTTTAGTGGAAGGACGCCCGCCAGCACTTCTAAACTCATCGTATGGGTCGAGTGCATGCAACCCAAGGCAATACGCAAACGGCGATACTGGATTCTCTCTAGTTTGATGAAATGTATGCTCGCAACGGAGTGAAAGCAGAAACATCCGTACTCCATCACTGATAATATCGCTGTTTGGTACAGCCTGATTAGGTCACCTGGGTGTGCACCCCACCATGTTCCGGTTATTGTATGGAGAAAGTTGATCCTTTGTTGGCACTTCTGTTTCAGATACCTAATGTGACATCCACAGGTACCTTTAGAGTCGAACCAGACCCCGAGATATTTGAATGTTGAAACCTGAGCAATAGTTTTATCCATTAACTGAAGCTGTAGTTTCACTGGTTCACGCTTTCTAGAAAATACGACTAGCTCAGTTTTCTCCGTAGAGAACTCGATAGCCGGCTGGAGAGCCCAAGCAGACAAATTGTCCAAGGTATTTTGCAGTGGTCCTTGCAAGTCGACGGCCTTGGGACCTGTAATAGAGACCACACCATCATCTGCAAGTTGCCTTAGCGTGCAGGAATTGACAAGACATTCGTCAATGTCATTCACGTAAACATTGTAGAGAAGAGGGCTTAGACATGAGCCCTGGGGAAGGCCCATGTACCTAAATCGTGATGTCGATAAATCACCATGCGAGAAATGCATTTGTTTTTCAGACAACAGGTTTAGCAAAAAGTTATTTAAAATTGGTGAAAGACGGGTCGGAATCCAAACCAACATTCTTGGCGAAATCGAATATCCAACGGTTTGAATATTCCACGCTCTCGTTAGTACTGTTTCGGTTTCGCATACGTCGGGCCGTCCCCCAAAGAGTGCTCATCGATGTTTCTCTTGTTAACCCGTCGACAAACTGGTACTAGTAACTGCGTTTCTTGGCTTTTATTAAATTTTTCATTCGCTTTTCTAATATCGCGTACACACGATAACTAGCGACTAACCCGTCGTTCCGGAAGGCTTTATACGCGGCAGCCTTCTCCGCGTACACGTCTGAGCACTCTTTGTCCCACCACGGGTTTGGAGAACGTTTTTGGGTGTTCCCGTCGGGTACTCGTTTCGTCTGAGTTTGAATCGCGATATCGAGAATCGAGTTGGACAAAAACTTATACTCTTCCTACGGGGGAAGTAGAATCAATAGTTTTGGATATCTCAGCAGCGTAGCTCTTCCAATCAATGTTTCGTATGAGGTCATAGGAAACATTGATTGGTTCCGAAGGCCTTGAACGAGTGGTGATTGCAATTACAATCGGCAGGTGGTCACTACCGTGGGGATCAGATATTACCTTCCACTTGCAATCTAACCGTAGTGATGTCGAGCATAGAGATATGTCCAGTGCACTTGCTTGCGCTGGTGGTCTAGGAATCCGTGTCATTTCCCCTGTATTCAGAATTGTCATATTGAAGTTGTCACAAAGGTTTTGAATTGTCGAGGATCGATTATTGTCGTACAGACATCCCCACTCTGTACCGTGAGAGTTAAATTCTCCAAGAAGCAGGCGGGGCGAGGGAAGGTGTTCAATCACGTTGGAGAGTCTTCGATATCCCATCATGGCCCTAGGAGGAATGTAAATAGAAGTAATGCAAAGATCTTTGCCTTTGATTGTTGTTTGTTGACAAGCGACAACTTCAATGCCTAGCGTCGAAGGGAGATTGATTCGATTGAAGGAGTAGCACTTTTTGATCCCTAAAAGTACCCCTCCATATGAGTCTTCTCGATCCAAGTGGATAATGTTAAAATCGTGGAAGTTGAGGTTTATTTTAGAAGTAAGCCATGTTTCACATAGGGAAAAGGCATCACAAGTAATGTAATCTAACAAGTGTTTTAATGAATCAATTTTGGGGATAATACTTCTGCAGTCCCACTGTAAAAAAGTGATCAGATTCGTGATTCCGTTTAGGAAGTTAGCCATCGAAGGATATGATCGCTGCAAGGAGAGGCCATTGCCGTTTTAAAAATGTTCTTACTATTGGTAGAGTAGCAACCAGCATGCTTTTCAGAGGATCGGTAATGTTGAAAGCTGTGAATATCTAGTCCACAATGTCAGATAATTTAAAGAATCTCGTTTTAGGTTGAGTTTCTGACTGTAAAATGGGAGCACTTGGGATTTTTGGTGCCCCGGGGAGTGCTGGGAACTCCTGGTTGTATCTCAATTTCCCAAAACCAGGAGGTACTATCTTCGAATTTGTAGCAACACTTCCAGATGATGAATTATTTTTATTTTGAACCCTTGTTTGGGATAACCTAGGACCCTTACGAGGAAGATCAGGTGAGTTTGGATTAGGTCTTTTCCTAGAGTTTCCAAGCGGTGCCAAAGAATGCCCCTCGCAAGGGTCGTTAGAGGCGTTATCGTCAGTTGGCAAGAGAGCGAATTGGTTTTCGGAGATAAGTGTAACAGCTCTTTGAAGCATTTCAGCGTAAGAGCGTCTGGAGCGATCTTTGGCGGATCGCTTCAGTTTACCCGCGCGAAGTTTGTACGTAGGGCATGTCAAAAGTGCATGCGGATTCTCTCCACAGTAAACACACTTCTTAGCGGGCTTACTGCAAGTATCATCCACATTGCGTTCCCCACATTTACCGTACCGTTGCTTGTTGCTAAGTAGGTGGCCATGTGACCTAGCTGCTTGCAATTGGAACAATTCATGACCCGCGGTACAAATAGACGCACAGGTAGACGAGCTCCTCCCACTTCAACGTAGCTCGGAAGTGCAGATCCGGCGAAGGTTACGCGAAACGAGTCTGATGGATAGTAATTCCCATCTTCGATGGATTTTGAGTGCGATTACTTGCACTCCAAAATCTTAACTGATTGAAGGTTAGGGTCCTTAAAGCGGCCAACCGCATCATTCATCAGATCATCGACAGTTAGACCCGCATCATTTATCACACTGTCGATCTCCACATCACGAGAAGGAATGTAGACGCGATACTCCAGCGTAAAGAGTATTTGCTCGGGTTCACCGATATCGCCTAACTCAAGGTAATGTTACAACAACAAACTCGACTGTAACGAAAGAGCGTTCGGTAACGAATCCATGAATAAGCTTTTGCTATCATGAATTTGCTTTTGCTATTATGAATATTGATGTTGCCAATTACTCGTATACTTGGTTTTTAGAACGTTGCACTGGTGTACAAATGTACCCCACGCCTTTTCTTTGGAGCCGTGTGAAGACGATAATTCGGCATTTTTCGACCTGGGACCCTAACCATAATTTAATTTAGAGTTCCTAGTAAGAGTAGGAAAAGGTAGAGCACTCTAGTTAGAGTGTGGCCAAGATACCATGACGTATCCAAACGATCATGAAATTTGACGTTTTCACAATAGAAATACGTAAGGTTTCTGCTCGGTTGGATACGTCAAACGCGTCTTGACCGCACTCTAACTAGAGTGCTCTAGGAAAAGGTGGTATAGCCAGTTTGCTTATAGCTTTCGTGGAAGCAGTGTTTCGTTAGTGTGTGACTCGTGACAATACCAGTTTAAATACGAGTTGTTTTACTACGTTAGTAACAATTAGTATTATTAAAACGTTTTTAATCATTCATTCAATTAATTTAATTTAATTTTGAAGTAGAAAAAAATCGTTCTGATTTTTATTGTTGAATTTTCGCAAGTATAATATGCGTTACTATGTTTTAATTGCCGCAAGGTTCTACTGTATCGATTTTGTTGGCTATTTTCGGCAAATTTGAGACTAAGAGAAACGAAAGCAATGAAATTGAAAGACGGATAGGTATTCTAGAGCGAATCAGTTATAAACTTAGAACGGAAAACTAGAACTAGGCAGGCTCATATGGGCATGATCCGAAAGGAATTGTGAAGAATTTTTTTGCCTTCTGCAGAGTAGGAGTTGGGCGTTTCACCCAAGTCTACCGCATGGTCTATGGTAGAACATAACTCATCATCATGTTTTACCGCCGACGCCGGCGTCTTTATTTCAACTTTTAGAAACATTTGATTTTCTTGAAATCGGTTGAAAATTCGCAAAGTTATAGTAATTTTTGTGAAAAAAGTCAAAACCGCGATTTTTTCACTTTTTTATTGTTCAAACCAATTTATGTATCATTGATTTAATAAATTCCGTACTTTCACTTACACAGCTGTTTTCGCAATTAAATAACGAAGAAAATGACGTACTACACATTTCTTTTGTTTGCATTTTTAGCTGCGAAAATTGCGATCAAAGCGTTGGATACATTTATACCCCAGTGCAACGTTCTAGGGTGGAAAACGCAAGTGCAACGTTCTATGGTTAAGCAAGAGGTGCGACATAGGGTAGCAATAGGTTCTACTGCTATAATAGGCACAATACCCTATTTATCGAAGTTGACTTTTGAAGGCCATCGGTTAAAATATCTTTCATATATTATGTTCCGCTACATTGAGGCGCGAGCACGTTTGAGACAAATACATTTCTATTTTTTATTCTATTGTATTGATATGTGTACCGGGTGGTGTTTTTTCCCATTTGGACGCGACATGAGTTATGATTGAGCACTTTAGACACGAGTTAAAATGTATTTTTTCTATTATCTTATCACTCGAACACCGGCAAGTGTACTCCAAAAAAAGATCGCGCGCAAAAATGAATGTATGGGGTGCTTTCGCGTGTCCACGTCATACCATGCAACAACAGCCGGGCCTTCTGCTTCTCCACTACACACATTACTGCCAGAAGGTGGAGCTCGTTAGAATCACATCATCAGCCGCTTTCTGTTTCGTATACAGATCGCCCGCGATGAGGAATTACTTTGTAGTAGTTGATAAATACTTTGCCTGATTCTAAAACGCGCGCCGCTGGTCTAGGTTGCGGTACGGTAACATTGTGATATTTTAAGAAAATTATATAAAATTTGCATATCAAATTATGTTTGATGATATGAAGGATATTAATTCATATTTTAAGAACAGATCACTTGACACGCAGTGTTATCGTTATTATTATCACAAATGATTGGTTTATTTTCAAACATATTTTGCTATGTACATATCGTACAAATAGCTATCACATACTAGTATCGCTATCTCTCTCCACCCTGTAGACGGTTTGGGTTAGTAACCCGAAATATTTGCACCGTCGTTTTATACCCACACTTTTGAGAAATACCGGTGCCCACAATCTACATGTTTAGGTCAGCACACATAACTGGTAGTTAACTGGTACCTCGTTTCCAGTTTTCCACTTTAGTTGATTTACGAGTCTGGCAGTGATCAGTTCGAAGATCGTTGATAGTCTGCTAAAGCGTGTTCTTTCCGTCCACCAAATCGCCTCACCATGATGCATAATTTGCTGAAAAGTACCCTCCGCTCGGTGGCAGTTTGTCGGAAGAGCTTTGTGCAACCTGCGGCAAAGCTGTCCTCGAGTTCATTTGGTACGGCGCAGGGTCCAACGGCTCCGCTTACCTTCTTGACTGAAGATGAGATGGTGATGAAGGAGACAGTTGCCAAGCTGGCACAGGAACAAATTGCTCCACTAGTCAAGAAGATGGATGAAGAGCACAAATTTGATCCTAGTGTGATTAAGGCCGTTTTCGACAACGGACTGATGGGCGTGGAAGTGGCCGAAGAATACGGTGGAAGTGGATGTAACTTCATGACGATGATGCTAGTTGTCGAGGAACTGTCCAAGGTTGATCCGTCTGTTGCTGCTTTAGTTGATATTCACAACACATTAGTGAATTCGCTGATGATCAAGCTTGGAACTGAGGAGCAGAAAAAGAAATATTTGCCGAAATTATCACAGGAGTACAGTGGTAGCTTTGGACTTTCGGAACCTTCGGCTGGATCGGATGCTTTCTCCCTCAAGACCACGGCCAAGAAAGACGGCAATCACTATATTCTAAATGGCAACAAAATGTGGATTTCCAATTCCGATATGTCTGGAGTGTTTCTAATCATGGCCAATGCTAACCCATCGGCAGGTTATCGTGGCATAACAACGTTCATCGTTGAGCGGGACACAGAAGGCTTCACTGTTGGCAAGCGAGAGAATAAACTAGGCATATGTGCTTCGGGAACCTGTCAGCTACATTTGGACAATGTTCGTGTGCCCGAAGAGAACATCCTGGGTGAGTTGGGTAAAGGGTATCAGTATGCTGCCGGTTTCCTGAATGAAGGTCGTATCGGTATCGGAGCTCAAATGCTAGGATGTGCCCAGGGCTGCTTCGACGCAACAATCCCATATTTACTCGAGCGCAATCAGTTCGGATCGGATGTTTATTCCTTCCAAAGCATGCAGCACCAGATCGCGACAATTGCGATGGAAATTGAAGCTGCACGTTTGTTAGTCTATAATGCAGCCCGCCTGCAAGAAGCAAAAGTTCCTTTCCTGAAGCAAGCGGCCATGGCAAAGACCTACGCTTCGGAGGTGGCCCAGCGTACCACGGTCAAGTGTATCGATTGGATGGGAGGAGTCGGATTCACCAAGGACTTCCCACAGGAGAAATTCTACCGTGATTGTAAGATCGGTGCCATCTACGAGGGTACTACCAACATGCAGCTTAGCACCATCGCCAAGGTCATGAGGAAAGAATATGAGTCATAAAATGTCTTCCCTGTGCGCCAAATTCTCAGGCTCGCCAAAAAAAGTCTTCCAGAGTGTTATGTAACTGGCGGCACTTTATCAGTCGCGTTGCATAACCCAGCCTCCTTCGGAACAGTGAACTCATACACACACACATACACACCCCTACGATCGGATGATTCGAAAAGGAAGCTGATAAAAGAGTGATAAATAAGAAGTAGAACAGGACCTGGTTTAAGATAGGTTGAATTGAATGTGAAAAGGAGAATGAGATATTGCGCATAAAATGTGCAATCAAAAATCATGCATTTAAATTGAACTTTTCTGTGTTTTTAGATATTGTTGCCTTCACCTGATAGGTTTAGATGTTTGAATAAAACTTTGCAAACAAAATACAGTATAATATTTGAGTCAACGTGAAAAATGCAAATAATTTTGCGCTAGCTATATGAGCACATTGATCGTGCTGTATTTTTATTAAGTGTATACGATCGAGATGTGTCAATAAATAATGAACCTATTATAATTCACCTAATAGTTTGACCGCAAGTTTCCTACTCCACGAAAAAGAAATATCCATTCGTACACCGGATCGAGAAATTTTTCGATGTGGAAGAGGTTCGGTAAATTTGTATGTTTTTTTTTTAAATTGGTTCAAAATTTCTCAAATGGGCTACCCAAATTAGGCGAAATTACAATTTTAATGGAAGATACAATCTTTCAGTAGTATTTTGAATTGCAAAATCAAACCCAGACAGGCATCGTGAATTTTTTTTTTTTTGGAATCTCTTCCATAAATTGGAGCCCATTAATTGCAATCGATTGATGTCTAAATATTTCTATGTCATCGCTTTGAATTTAAAGTTATAGGCTGAATAAGTGTCTACCACGTTTGATGGTCGCGCTTCCATTCATTATCGCTTGAAAATGCGATAAAATCTGCATCAGACATATTGCTCCAAGCGGTGTCGTGGGAATGCAAGCTTTCTACGCTTTCAATCTGCTATGCGCGGCAACGTTAGGTGCTATAAATAGTATGCGTGGATTTTTATTTCCTGTTTTTTATAAGCAATTGTTAAAAAAATACACAAAAGAATAACTTTTCCGATCGAAAAAAATCACAAACAGTTTTGTCTTACGACAATTTCATTGGTGATTGAAATCGGTCAAGTAGGCCATACGTAGTATTTTTTTTTTAAATAAACGGGCTAAGAACTTAAAATGTCAATATTGCGGCCATTTTTTTCACTCAACCCATCTGGATTTGATTTTGCATTTTCTCGATTTCGTCTCATCAGAATCCGACACTAACTTAGTGACCGAATTAAACTAGCGCAAGAATGACGCTAGCTCCAAAAACGAAAAGAAAATGTGTTTCTGAGTAAACTTCTAGTCTTGAGTGATGTTCTGCAAGAAAAGTTCTGCTTTAGTTGATGAGGAAAAAACATTTCCTGTAACTTTCTCTTTGACATCAAGGTGATATTGCAAACCATTTGAAAGCTATACGAAAACATTCAAAATACTATTCAACCATAGGGTCTTATGATTAAACTATATAGGGTGACGAGCCCATTTTCGCCATGTTTCTATTATCACGCTACCCATTTGAAGCCGTTGATTAGAGCAGTGTCTGCCATCTTTGTTCAACGCATTAAGTCGGTGGTTTTCAACCAGGGGTGAATTCACCCCCAGGGGTAAATTGGGACAAATTTTAACTTGTTATTCAAGCATTCCCGTCGGGTATTTGTCTTTATATATTGTTTCAGTATGACAAGAATTGAGATGCTTACTGAGAGTGCCCTGGAAGGGGTTTCTTACTGTAAAATTGTGGCATTCATCCAATTAAAAATCTTTTTTTACAGGGTAATAGGGTTACCACCTTTGGTAAGGTTTTCACCCTGAAATTTTTACTGACCTGGGATAGGTTTTTATAGAATCACTTTGAACCTATCTGACCTATCTGCTGAGTTTAAATTAGACAAGTATAAACTCTCATTCTTTTTGTAACTCGTCGAAATATCAATCTCCAAAATTGACTCACATTGACCGTTTGTTGTTTTGTTTTGGCAAAGAGTGATGCACATCACTACTTTGAGCTTTTCTTATTAGCTGTAAATTTATCGCGTTTGCAAACCGTATTGTCCACTTAGATAGGTGTGAAATTTCACATCCCTGGCTAACGACAAATATCTAAAAGCACCGGCCACTCACGCTGTGGAGGAGCAGCCGAACAACCATTGCTCTCTGCCACAGCTAAGTACCGTGAAGCAGGCAGGAAAGCGGTAGCATCTGTGAAGCACACTGCGGTGTCTTCCGAAATTTTTGCTGGGCACAAAACATTCGGATATTCGTCATCACAGTCGCTAGGAAGGTTCCAACAAAGTAGCAAATCTTTTCTACCTGGCCAACAGTTAAAGTCCGCTTCTGGAGCAGTCAACATTAACACCGAAGGAACTCATTTGAACATATTGATTTAAAATTATTCATCTTATCACTATACTCGGAGAAATAGATGCAAAACCCGGAGGCAATGAGATCATCGAAAACTGGAGTCTCCAGGTCAAACCCGGAGGGGTAGCAGCCCTACAGGGTAATGATGGTAAACAATTTTCAGAAAGGGGTACATCATGGGGATCAATATTCGGGAAGGGGTACATGGGACGAAAAAGGTTGAAAACCTCTGCATTAAGTCAAATGGTAGCGCAACAATAGGGGCACTAGATTCGAGTTTTCGTTGCGCTCAAACACGAGCATTTCACTGTTTTCGGCGCATTTGTGTTATTATCTTGGTTCTTAACAACGAAGCAAAACGGCTGATGTCAATTTTTACGCATTCCATTGCTTGTAGGCCAAGAAATTAATGAATTAGTGAGACACCTTGCTTAGTATGGTGAAAATAGGCACTTCACCCAAGTTCGATCATATTTTGGTTGTTTTCGTATAGCTTTCAAATGGTTTACAAGTTACAGGAAATTTTATGGGCCTTTTGAAAAACTTATTATTGTTGATGGAGAAACGCGAATAACTTCTGAAAAGGTCGTAATAAAACAAAATAATTGTGTTGTTTAAACAAAATTTAAAATATCTCGAAAACTACTACATTTCAGAAAATTTTTGTTGTTAGCATTTTGATTTAAAATAGCGTTTAAAATTATATTCAAAAAGAAAATTGTATTTTTTACTGCAAATGGTATAAATTATAAAAATATGGCAAAAGTTGTTGTTGGGAAAACTTTTTTAGTGAAAGCTTCTCCATGATCTGAATACACTGAAAAAGTTTCTTTTACGTCTTTAAAACGATAAACATTAGATTTTTGACATTTTATGATGGGGTAACGCGAATAACTTTCAAAAAGTGCATAATCGCACGAATTAACTGTTTTTGTTGGAACAAATTTTCAAATATCTCGAAAACTATCGCATTTTGGAAGATTTTTGTTGAATACATTTTTATTTAAAATAAGACTAAGAATTATATTCTGCAATAAAATTACAGTTTTGTTATTTTATTACCTTATTCTGCATTACGACGGATTGATTTTTCGAACGAATGTGCTTCGATCGAATCAGGCTCCCGTTTGATTTGGCTGTCGTTATTGAGAATGCAAACCACATTCGTTCGAAAAAGCGATCTGTCGTAATGCAGAACGAGGCTGATTGTTAGAAAATCTTGTTTACCGATAAGTTCTCCATCATACAATACAATCACATTCAAAATATTTCTTTTCTCTTTAGGTTTTTGTTTCTAAAATATAAAAAAATAGAAAAAAAACTGATTTTTTTTGCAATTTATATTTTTAACACAAATTTTTGTTTTCGTGACACAACATTTTTTTCAGTGTATATTTTTTCGCACATAAATATTCATTCGCTGAAACTCGTTCTTAGAAAGTTTTACTGTATAAAATACAGTAATCCAACAAAAAAAAATTGAAATTAATGCGCGTACAAATATTTACGCCCTTTTGAAAAATTGCTCTTCTATCAACATATTGCAATTGTCAGAGAAAATATTGGAGATTCATAAACCGAACACAACTTCAAAGTTTCGTTCGAATCGACGATGGTCATATTTTGTGGTCGGCCGGTTTAAAAGAGATTATAACTACTAGAGGGAGCAAAGCGCTACTGTCTCCATGTATTCACGGACCGAAACATGGGGTCTCGCTCTAGGATATTGTATCCCATTACTTTGACATGTGTGTACCTGGGGCAATATGTGTCAAACTAATGGGCCTAGCATATGTAAGAGCGAGATGATAAATTTTCAGTGTTAACAGCGACATGCGACCTCTAGTAATTATAATCTCTTTCCGGTTTCTCATGGAATCCCTCAAAACTAATCATGCGAACCTTATAACTAGAGATATGTTTTAAGCTTAGTAATACAGTATAGGATTTTTAACAGGACATATTATTAAAATGAGTTTTAAAAACTAGAGAAATACATTGTTTTTTAAGAGGATTGTATGCTGAGAAAGACATTCAGAAGGGGACTTAATTCTAGAGCACTCTAGTTAGAGTGCGGCCAAGACGCGTTTGACGTATCCAAAAGAGCAGAAATCTGACGCATTTCTATTGTGTATACGTCAAATTTCATGTTCGTTTGGATACGTCATGGCCTCTTGGCCACACTCTAACTAGAGTGCTCTACTTAATTCCACCATCGGAGTAACAGCAATCGTATTAGGGCCAGAGAAGAGAAGACGAACAACGACGACAGGATAAAAAGAATTTGCTTCCTTATAGTAAATGGAAGATCAATATCAATTACAGCATCTGATTGCCAAGACATCATGAAGTGGATCATACGGAGAGTGGAAAAATATGAAATACTATCATACCTATTACTCTAATAAGAGAACCGAAACGTAACGAACGAACGACTACAATCCATATATAATCAGTGCGACGACAAAACAACATTCAAAGTAGGGTTTGAGCACCTAAATCCTTACTCAATGACGCCGTACGCCAACTAAATCACCTAAGGCTAGAGCGTACTTGACACCTCTGGTTCATCATGTACGTAGAAGTTTTATATTTTTGCGGCAAAACAACTCACCGATAACCTGAATGAAAACGGGCGTGGAAACCTCAAAAGTATCAAATAATCCTAAATGGGACGCATTCACTAGTGAATGGATTGATGAATTGGATTATTTGCAGGTGTTGACCCTATACGAGACAAGAGTATCATCAATAAAAAATTTACAAGGCTGTTTCAATATATCAATCCGATTTGATCAATGGAATAAAAAAATTGAAGATGCCATAAAATCATCAAAATATTGATCAATATTTGGTTTACTGTCAATATTTTTGATAGTGTACAGCTCACTAAAAGCATGAACAATAGTGACAGGAAAAAAAATGACAGCCATCGGCCCACCCCTGAGTCGATTTCTAGTCCCACTAGGAGTGCTTGCTTCAAATACCACTTCGTTAAAAGTTTGATAATTTCTGTTAACAGGGCTGGATTGACTTGCGGTCTTCGACAAAGTTGTATCCAATTAAGCTATCTTTCTAATTTTCATTTGTATTAATAATCTGATGCATACAGTGGCACCTATCGGTGAAAATGTGAGCTAGTGGATTTTCTTTATTAAAATTTTTGAAAATTTCCATACAAACTTCAAGAACATTGGTCCGGTAATTAGACTTGTCCAATTTGATTTACATCTGGAGCAAGCACTCCTGATGGGACTAGGACTCGATTCATGAGGGGGGGGGGGGGGGGTTGAGTTTTCCAAAATTCATTATTTTTCTGGACAATTTACCTTTTGCAAGATTTAACGGATCGAATGGTATGGCAGAAAGAACAGATGGTTCGGATGTCACGTTTGATGTTAGATTCATCGCATAAACACTAAGTGCCATCATTTACCCACCTGCATCTAAATATCACGTTGCAGTTGAACAAAACAGATTTTAACGTGTAGTACTACAACTGCAAACTTTTAAAGGCGGTTTCAAGTCATAACCTTTTATTTGTTACCCAGAAAGATTTCGTACAAAAAATGGACACCGTTTAAGAAGAATTATACAGTCTTTCTTCACTGAAAAATGATAAGAATACAATGAACTCTATATTTTTCGATATTTGATTACTCGCGGTGCACACAAGCGAAGCGCGTGGTGGAAAGCGTGTGAAAATTGTCACATTGACCTTGCAATAGCGCGGTGCGCATGCTGGTTAGTGCATGATTTGTTGGTGTTTGTTCAAACGCATATTCGCAGTTTTCAGTGAAACCAGATGTTAACAGGCAGAAGCTTTGCGGTTTACTATCTCTAAAGCTATAAACAAATCATACTGTTCGTCATCACATGGTCACTAGGGTGGGACAAAAAATAGATTCCAGTTTCGAGCCACTTTTTGGGTACCATTTGGGTCCTAGAACATCTGTGCAAATTCTTAGCTTGATCCCTGAAACTATATTTTTGCGCCCACTGCTGTTTAAAGTTTACATGTGATTTTGCATGGGAAAATAACCTTTCACAAAATAATTCCTCAAGAAACGCCCACTGCTTCCTAAAAATAAACCGTTATGTGGCTTTTGTAGGAAATTTAACACAGAAACAAAGTCTCGAAAACTACGAAACGATCTGACGTTTGAGAAAAAAGTTATTAAGCTGAAACCAATTGATGCTCTGACGATTGATAAAATATTCATTTTTTCTAGCACCACTGTTGTTGGTTGTCCAATATATCCAATAATATTATATGCAATTTTGTTTTGATCTTCTCTTAACCCATTCATGCCCATGTTGTTTGTGGACAACAACGTTTTTAAACAGCTATAACTTTTGATTGAATCGAGATTTGCTTACAAAAACAAGTAAGACTCATTAATGTGATTATTGCCTTTAATTTGAGTATTAACAGTTACAAGGATCAGCTCTAGAACTGAAATTATTGCAATTAGTCTTATTGGATTCCGATGGAGCAGTGCTGCCAGAGACAGTTTGCGTTGACGACGGAAAATGATTTTTTCATATATCTTCGTTATGGTGCAATATTAATGAAAACTGATGAAACTTAGCAATTTTGACTCTAGTTGTTTACGTTTTCCACGTAATTGGACTATTGTAATTATTCTAGGAGAATTGTATTGTGCATTTGAAGGTAAAAATTGACCAGCTTCTAGCACTGCCATGGAAGCACCTATCTTTATGAAAATAGGCTTTTCTTGTTTCTTGACCCCACCGTTTTCAAGGAAAAATAGTTTTGAAACCCTACATGCACTAGAAAAAAGTTGGGCATGAAAGGGTTAATGTGTCTTAATCATTTTTCTATACTGTTTGGCCACTTCGCGAGAGTTTTGAGGGATAAATTAAGTCTTCTTTTGTACATAATAAGAGAAAATTAAAGATTTTGTTTATAATTCGACGGTCAGCAGCAGTGATGCTATGAAAAGTAAAATTTTCATTAATCTTCAGGGCATCAATCGGTTTTTGCTTAAAAACTTTTTCCACAAGCATCAGATCGTTTCGTGGTCTTCTAGACTTTGTTTCCTTGACAAATTTCCTATAAAAATCAGACATCTATTTATTTTTAGGAGGTAACGGGTGACTCTTGGAAGATATAATTTACAAAAGACGTTTTCCCCATTCGAAATCCCATGTAAACTTTAAACCGTGGGCGCAAAAATATAGTTTCACCGATCGAACTAAAAATTTGCAGAGTTGTTCTGGGAGCTAAATGGGACCCAAAAAGTTACTCGGAGCGATTTTTTTTCTCATATAACCATGTCCCACTCTAATGGTCACTGCTCCTAGTGTTTAGTATTGCATTATTTTTTTTCGCAAAAATGCCAAATATTTAAAAAGGGGCAATTAATTACGAACTAAACAATTTAAACTTCCATTATGGCACGTAAAAATTTTGGATATTGTTATGGAAAAAAATTTCTACAAAAAGTTTATCTGGACCCCC
The DNA here is from genome assembly GCF_030247195.1 of Topomyia yanbarensis. Classification (NCBI taxonomy): domain Eukaryota; kingdom Metazoa; phylum Arthropoda; class Insecta; order Diptera; family Culicidae; genus Topomyia; species Topomyia yanbarensis. The sequence continues at coordinate 130,471,777 of NC_080671.1, forward strand.
ATACGAATTATTGTAATATTGGTCGCAAAAGCAAAGTCCATTCCATTCTTTCATATCCCGAGGTTTCAGAGATGCTGATTTTTTTGCATAAAGTTGTTCTACCAAACACACCATAGCAAGAGTTCGTTTTCGCTTTCTCGTCAGCAATTTCCGGAAGATTCTGTAATTGCTTCCCGGCACATCACTCGGGATAAGCCAGTTGCTTTCGGCGTTCACATGTGTCGTGTGAACTGTTTGGATTTTTTGTGTCTAACTAGTTGTTATTTGGGTACTAGTTTGAATATATCGTCTAACTAGACTCCCAGTTGGTGCTAGTTACTGACGAGATGAAGTCGAAACACAAAAATCCAACCTAACAAAAAATGTTTTTTTCGCAATATTTTATAATTGAGCAGAAAAAAATGGTGACAATATAGTTTCAATTCGGAGATCGTCTAATAATTTCATACGGAACCACCCTCATGGCAATCTCTCAGCATTCTAATCTTAATATATGTACTGCGTTAAGTGAACCAAGAAGAGCTTCCAGTTGTTCAACCGTAACCGGTTCGGCTTGGTGATTGATTATTTAATGTAGGACAAGGTGGACGCAAGGAAAATTAGCTTTATGACTACGGTAGTTATTCGCGGGTTGGGACTGGTCGGCTGACAGTAGAAGGATATTATAGTCGCTGGTGTGACAAACACCTGATTTAACACTGTCGATTGTCAGTTTGTCAAGCCTAAAAATGTTCAAACAAAAAATGAATACTATAATAACATAGAAGAAACTATAATGTTTAACTTATGACAGTAGCATAAAAATCGGATTTAGGCTTTCTTCTGTAAGACTCGTATAAAAAACCTTCAGTATGAAAACCAGAAAAAATATTACAAAGTAGTCTTTTTAAATCGACTATTATTCTTGAACGCCACTATAACCGGATGTTCTTGCGTACGATTTATTTATTTTAGCCGGTTTTTACATTTTATATTTTATACGCATCCTTGCTGAATTTCGCAAGGAGCGATTCTTATGCTGAAGGATCTCGTCCGATTTTTACCCTTGGAGTTTATTTCCGATTACTACATTCTAATATATTTAAAACGAGTTTTGCGAAACATTTACTGTCCTTGCGACTTTTATATTCGATCGCTCATTTATGTAACAACTGATTGTCAAAATCGATAGTAATCCCAATACCGAATCTGTCCAGCATAAAACAGTCCCCAAAACTGTAGCATTTCTATACAGGATTGTAAGGACGCTTGTGAAGATGGATAATTTGATTTGTTTAAAACATCGCTCAGCTTGCAAAAATAAACCTACGATAACGTGTTCAACTGCCCAGCATACGCATCGACAAATTGCAAGGTCATTTTGTGAAAAAATTTCACACGCTAATCACCGCATGCTTCGCTTGTGTGCGCGTGGTCTAGATGATAACAAACAGAGATAAAAATATATAGTTCATTGCATGCTTATTTTTTTCTTTCGAAGAATGTAAGTATAATCATTTAAAACGGTGAATAATGTCCAGTATAGTGGTAAATTGTTTGAGAAGAATTATCTCCAAAACTCAACGTAGGGGTTAGGCATTTTCAACATAGAATGTGTATGCAAAGTTTGAAATAAATCGGATAAGTAGTTTTTGAATGGTAGGTAACACCGCAAATCGTGTTTTTTTTCCAGAGACGTTCTACAAAAAGCTTCGTCACCGAGTCGTTTGTCGATATTTTTGCTTAGGAAAACTACAGCATGTTATTAAAATGATACGCTACGAAATTCGCTTCACGCAAAGTTCTAAAACATTCCCAAAAAAGTGTTTTTTCACGCTGAAAAAAAAACGAAGTCTTACAAAAGTGTGAAGAAAGGGGCCGAGCATAGCGTAGTTGGTAAATCGATTACCTTGTACGCAGCTCACCTGGGTTCGATCCCCAACCCAGCACATAGGGTTAGAGATTTTTCCAAAAGAGATTTCTCTAACCAAAAAAGAGGTGAATGACCCTAAGGTTAAAACGTGAAAACTAAATTAATAGCCAGCAGAGCAATCATAAAAAGGTAATTTACTGTTGGAATTGCTTTGAGGATTATTCCAGGATTTGATGTTAAACATTAAAATCACCGATTATAAAGAATTTTGCCCGATTGTGAATGTTTTTGTGTCTTCTTTCAAAGAATTTAGTTTGCTCGCCCGTTCGTTGAAAAGGCAAATACGCTGCATCATTAGAAATGATACCAAGATCGTCTTTGATTTCAATTTCCAAGCACCCAAAACCAAATGAGAGCAAAATGCGATGTTTGATTCAGCGGTTAAGGGGTTAGACCACTTTAGGACACGAAAAAGTAGGTATATTTCGAGAATTTTCTTAACGAAACAAAAAGGTGAATCGAGATCGTGTAAAATGGGATACTAGTTAAGAAGTACAAAAATAATTTTCCATGTAATTTTGTCACAAGATGGCGCCCAGGCAACATTTTACCCTCCCCTACGTTGATGGGTTTGACGGTATTGCAAACATCTAGCATATTTCGTGCATTACTGCTAAAGAACCTCTGACAGACAATTGCTTTAAGATGGTTCTAGTATTACGCCTCGATAGTGGTGCATCGAAGATGCTTATGTTCCTTTTTATGTTTTGTGTTTTTTCATACTCTGCACCAACTCAAACTAACCTTTTCCGTTATTAGTGATGCCCTAAGACAAGACGTGACAATCGGCTTCTTATTTTTCGGCATTCTTCTTTTCGCCTATTTTCACCCTGCCGAAATCTTCCAAACAGTGTTATTTTTATTAATGAAAACGGAGTATTATTAATTTATTTTATTCCGACGATGTTTTGTATCTTGAATCCACTATATTGATGGAGGGCATCGTTTTTCCATGTCATGAGTGTTTAGTAAGGTTTAATGAAGCTATTCTCTGAATAATTTCAGATTATTGTGTGGCTTCTGTCTTATTTTTGTTAAGTTAATCCAAAGAGAATAGGAAAAGAGACGAAGAGTGAAAATCAGTCAAAACGGCAACACTCCCTTTATGATGATTTCAACACTAGAATTTTGGCAACCGCTTCCACAGGCAGCACTTTAAATGACTCCTATTATATTTTGAAAACAAACCGTATGTCGATCGTTGGATTTGTTCATCAAACGATGCGCATTTCGAATCAAAGAGATGAAATAATTCTAAAGCTTGTTTTTACTCATACATATACTCTAGAATGCACCTCACAATCACGATTGAACCAAATTCTGACGAAAAATTGAAATTTCTTTTTTAATAGATGTACAATACTTATCTCCTCCAACTCAGGCATGAGTAATGTTTATTTACATTGCACGATTGGTCTGCTTTATAAGGTATTTTTGGCTTCACACTATTCGTCTCTTTCCCTATTCTCTTTGAGTTAATCAACTACGTATACGGTAAATGCAACACTACCAAACATCATTTCGATATCCCTGCAGTAACATTGCGTACGGTCCAAAATTCAGAATCAACCAATCAGGAGCTGGACCATTCTGACGTAAAATTCGAACAAAAACGGCCCCCCTATTGTCACGTCTTGTCTTAGGTGATGCCTGTGAACCACAAAGGATCATCGCTCGCACCTCGTAATACTCGTCGTTTAATCCCTTTATTCGAACCACAGCTATAGGCAATGTTCCTATAACACACGATGAACAGCTGTCCTTGACGTTTGCTAAACAAGACACTATTTGGTCGGTGTTATCCTGATCGATGTTGTGTTCGCTTCCATTTGAAATAGCAGAGTGCCCGGTCAAAAAGGGCAATTTGCTGGCTAACGGGGGGCTATTTGCCAACTCGGACGCGCTAATTGCCCTTCAATTTGCCAGCAAATTGCTGGCAATTAGGGGGCTATTTCATTATCTACTCACAGAAACACCACCAAACTATACGAAAAACCACCAAACTATGGTGAAAATGATTGCACACTAAAACTTACCACAATCGGACGTTCATTAAGATTTTAGGCCCGAGATATTGTTCTACTATACTTACACACGATTCCACAATTTCCCACATTCGTTGGCTTAATGAAGTGCACGAAACAAACAAAATTCAAGCGAAAAAATGCCAATCGTTAAAAAAAAAACAATTTTAAGCTTAAGCCAAACATGAATCGCCATGTTGGAAAAACGCGAAAAACAACCAAGTCCATTTCAGCCGCCAGAAAATTTGTCTAAGTATTGAAATTGCCTTTAAATCGCACTCGCAAATTGCATTTGTTCCTAGGAGCAATTAGCACTGGCGAGTTGAGTGAAACGTCAAACTTTTTAAATCGCCTGACCATGTTCGTCCGCTTTTTTTGTCCGGGTGTGGTGCCAGGGGCCAGTCAGGGGTCCTATCCTCTGGCACGCAAGTAGCCTACCTCAGGTTACTGAAAGCGGTAGCAAAAAAGGTTCTCGTGAAAGGAAAACTGAAGATCGGCTGGTCAGTATGCCCAGTTAGCATACCCCAGTCGCCTTCAGTAGATAGGTGCCATCGGTGCCTTGAGTCCGGCCATAGGTCGTACGAATTCAAGGGTACAGACAGGATCAAACTAGGTCGTCGCTGCGGCGAGGAGGGGCATAAAGAGCGGGGTTGCACTAAGGCGCATAAATGTCTTATCTGCATCGCTAAGAAGCAAGCCCGTAACCATGCTATCCGTGGACCTTCGTGTCCCTTCAGTGAGGCCAATAAGAAGAATCCGTGAACGTCACACAGCTAAATCTTAACAATTGTGCAGCAGCCCAACAGCTGTTGTGGCAGTCGGTCTCGTAGTCGAGGACAGATGTCGCCCTCCTATCCCATCCGTACAACATCCCTGCCGGCAACAGCAATTTGGTGTCGGACGGGTCTGGGATGGCGGTAATCTGTACAACGGGACGGTTCCCGGTTCAAGAGGTAATAAACTCCCCCGCCGAGGATGTTGCGATTGCCAAGATCAATGGTGTGTTCTATTGTAGCTGCTACGCTCCACCAAGGTGGCCCATAGAACAGTTCAACCAGATGATCGACAGGCTCTCGTCCGACCTAGTGGGCCGGAAACCGGTAGTCATAACGGGAGACTTTAACGCTTGGGCAGTAGAGTGGGGCAACCGCTGTACAAATAGCAGGGGTCAAGCGCTACTGGAGGCGCTTGCGAAACTCGACGCTGTGTTGGCCAATAATGGCTCCGCTAGCACATTCCGTAGAAACGGGGTGGAGACATGGATTGACGTTACGTTTGCCAGCAGGGGTCTGGTTCCAGGCATGGAATGGAGGGTAGGCGAGAGCTACACCCATAGCGATCATTTAGCAATTCGCTTCAGGATCAACTATGGTGTGCAGCATCCGAGGGCGGGAGATCCTTGTCAGGTACGCGGGTGGAAGTCCAATCACTTCGACATCGAAGCTTTTACCGCGGCCCTGGGACTGGAGGCCAACGCCGACAGTCTAAGCGGGGATGCGCTGGTAGCCGTTCTATCACGCGTGTGCGACGCCACTATGCCGAGGAAAACCCTGCCAAGAAACGGCAGACGCCAAGTATACCGGTGGAGTGCCGAGATTGCAGCTCTACGGTCAGCCTGCCTCAGAGCTAGACGTAGGATGCAAAGAGCCCGCACCGAGGATACAAGAGAGAACTGCCGTGTAGTGTTTCGAGCTGCGAAATTGGCCCTTAACAAGACAATTAAAAGCAGCAAGAGAGCGTGTTTCGACAACCTGTGTGAGAGTGCCAACGCGAATCCGTGGGGTGACGCCTACAGAATCGTGATGGCCAAGACCAAAGGGGGCTCTTCACCCCCAGAACGGTCTCCGGACCGGTTGGCGAGGATTATCGAAGCACTTTTCCCGTCTCGAGCCCCTGGCCACCTGCACCACGAGACAATGCGGGCGTGGCCGAAATGGTGGCTCCGGTGACGAATGAAGAACTACTCGCAGTGGCTAATTCCCTAGCAATGAACAAAGCTCCAGGGTTGAATGGAGTTCCAAACAGCGCTCTCAAGGCAGCGATCATAGCGAACCCGAACATGATCAGGCTAGCTATGCAGAGATGCCTTGATGAGTGCCGCTTCCCCGATAGATGGAAAAGGCAGAAATTGGTGCTGTTACGAAGCCCGGGAAGCCGCCAGGCGACCCATCGGCGTACAGACCAATCTGTCTGATCGACACGACTGGCAAATTGATTGAGAGGATCATCCTCAACAGGCTAACCCTGTACTCAGAAGGTACGGACGGCCTGTCAAGCAACCAGTTTGGCTTTCGGAAGGGTAAGTCCACGGTGGACGCTATCAACTCAATGATAAAGACTGCCGAGATAACCATCAAAAGGCGAGGAATTCGATACTGTGCGTTGATGACACTTGACGTAAAGAATGCATTCAACAGCGCAAGCTGGGATGCCACCGGCTTAGCCTACCGGTGGGTCTGTACCGGATCCTGGAAAGTTACCTCCAGAACCGTGTACTGCTATACGAGACCGATGCCGATCAGAAAAGGGTTCCGCCGGAGTCCAGCAGGGCTCGATCGTAGACCCGGTGTTATGGAACCTCATGTATGACGGGGTTCTGAGACTGAAGTTCCCACCTGAGGTCAAGATCGTCGGCTTTGTCGATTACGAACCCTGGAGGTCTATGGGGAGTCAATCCCTGAGGTTGAACTAACCGCAGAACACACGATCGACACGGTGGAGGAATGGATGAGCGCGAGAGATCTGGAGTTCGCTCAGCATAAGACGGAGGTAGTTATCGTCAACAACCGCAAGTCGGCACAACATGCAGTTATCCATGTGGAAGAAGTTGTGATCACCTCACAGCGAAGTCTGAAATCTCTCGGAGTCATTATAGACGACAAGCTGACCTTCGGCAGCCTTGTTGACTATACATACAAGAGAGCGTCGACTGCGGTTGCGGCATTATAAAGGATGATGTCCAACAGCTCAAAGGTGTGCGCCAGCATTTCTTGTATAACTAGTAAGTACCACGATGGGTTTCAATTGCCTATGGTGAACCTCGAGATAAAAGTTAGGGTCATGACTCTTGAACCCCACGATTTACCAAGAAACAAACGACCACTGTGTCAGAAATTTGTTTGACAAGGCGAGGGTAAAACCCATGGCATCAACGCATCATTAATTCTTGTCAGTCTTTCAGTTCTCGGCGTGAAAATGCACCTTCACTTAGGGACTCCACCGTTCAGCAGCCTCTTACGACACGGATTAATTTTTAGCTGATATACTTCCGGATACTACACGGTCCCTAGGCTGATTTCGTCCGAGCAAAGATAACAGTTGGATTTGCCATCCAGCCCGGTTGTGACCCAAAATAAAACTTATCTACAATTGCATAGCGGAATTTAAAAACTCTGTTTCAATTGACTTCGCGGCTTATTCTTATTATACAGAAGAAATACAGTGTTAGTTCATGGTGCTACGATCCTAATTGAAGTGACATTCCTTAAGGACTCAAAAATACTACTGGTTTAAAAGATTCCACACATCACATCCCGTACCACCAGACCTAGGCGAAACGATACCTGCCGACAACATACTAATTTCGTGTACTTTATTGAGCCTGTTTTTTTTGTTCAAGATATTTGTAATTGTGGTGAATACAAGAAACAAAATAGAGTTGAAGGGTCTCAATATTCTGACATGAGCAATTTTTTTGCTTGCGTGCACATCCAATGGGATTTGAAACAATATAGGTATGTAACTAGAATCCAAACGCATTAATTTCAAGTCAAATGAACCTCTACTAAAGGTAATATATTATCGTTTAACAAGATGTATGATTCATTAACTTCAATTCAACCTAGCACGGAATTGGAATCCCTAAAATTCTTCCCTCTTGAAGAACGATTCCCAGCCAACCAACCAACATGCGCCAATACTATTCGATTCACGCTGTTCATCCCACAGAACATCTCGCAGGTAATTTGGAGCAGGTGTGCTCTCGTGCAGCAGAATAAGCTTTTCGTCGTAGAATTTGGCCTGGTTGGTGTTTCCTATGACAATAAAGTTTGTGCTGAAACCGAATAAGATCATTTAAAACAATGCTCAAAAATAAGAAAAGGGTAGTCTTACTCATTAAATGCGATTTTGTGAATTTTTCTGCTAAAAACTTGGACGGAGTGCATAAAGACATTGGGTTGCCTTGTGTCCACAAAATGAACATTTCCAGCTTCGTCACCAAGTCCCACGATTTGATTTGCTTCCTTTGTGGATGTCCAGTAGAGAGCTGTGAAGGCATACTCATGTTCATCGAAAATTGCCGACGCCGGTCGAGGCTTCCGTAAATCCCACATAAGAGCCGATCGATCAAGTGAAGATGATACGAAAAGTGATCCGTTCTCTCTACTGGCAGAAATGCCGGTAATTTCATCCGTGTGGGCAAACGTTATTGTGCTGATGGAATGAAGATCCGCGCCATAATTCCAAATTTTCAGACAGCCATCATTGGATCCGGTGACTAGTTTATTTTCATCTCCCTGAAGTAGATCCATTGCGGATATCCCTTCAATATGTTCCGCTTGTTTATCAACCTGGTATAACGAATATCCTTCACCACGTGCCGGATTCTGTGTGGACCATAATTCTATTGAGCCTTTGTCGGTTCCCAGAACAAACTATAAACAAAACATTTTATTATTATTTTATATAAAAATAATCGATATCATTGTCTTACGAACCAAATTAGGATCCTTTGTAAATTTGAGCGCTGTAATCGAATATTTACACTGCTTTTTGAAGCAGACCTTTGATGCGTCCATCACATCACCCGTCTTATCCCACCCGTAAAAACTTGATCCCCAGCGCCGTCCCATTAGATCATTGCCAACAAGCACCACCTGTCCGTTAGAATTGTATGCGACATGATCCAGACAACGATGTAGAACATTGGCCGGGGGTTTGCGTGTCATTCGATACTGCTGCGAATTCAGGTTCGGATATTGGAGGCTGGCAGTCAGTTCTATAGCGGTACCGGGCGGCCGATACTCAGGTGGCTCATTGAACATTTCAATCATGCTTAATCTTTTGGTATAATCCATATCGACGAAAATTGGTTGCACTAGTAATACGATCCAGAAATATCTATCACTTACTGAACTACGAATAAGTTTATTTTCGTTCTCTATTAGGAACTCATTATCTTAAAGTATTGAAAAGAAACCAACGCTTGATAGTCTCACTTCTACAATATTTGGAGGTTAGCTTTGTCTCGAAACAATAAACGTAAACAACTTCATTATAAACGCTAAACGCACATGCTTAAGAACAGAGTCAATTTTTGTGCAGGATTCCGTTAGTCGAATCCGTTTATCGGTAATGGTAAACGAGTTCGACAAAACCTAGTGTCGTTGTAAAACGGGCAATACAATTTGTGCCGACATTTTTTTGTCGAACTCGCAGTGATTATTCAGAAGATACACGAAGAAAAATTAGTTTGTGATAACGATTTTTCCACGATCAAAGTCCCTCTAAAGGCTACTGTACACCTCGGGAATTTGATCACGGAATTCGGGCCGAGATTTTGTGCCGGATTTTAATCACGGAAAATTGTCCGCTGTTATCTCTCCAAACTGTCAAAATAAAACTTCTGCTGCTTCTGAAAAATACTAGTTGTTTCAGAACAGCATAGATTTGCAAAAGCAATGAAAACATTTTTTCCGTGGAAAACAATTCATGTCGAATTATTTTTGTCGGATTTTTGGTGTGGAGAATTTTAAAAATCCGTGATGTTTTTGAGAATTGGGTTTACACTTCGCATATATCGATTTTTTTTGTGTACACTTTTATCCGTCGCGGAAAATAAAAATCCATCTCTTATTTGAAATACATAGAGAGCAAAATCCGGCAATCAAATTCCCGAGGTGTACAGTCGCCTTTAGCTGAAAACAAGGTTCGATTTCAATATACCTCATCAACAAAACCTATTCATTTACGGGACATCGTAAGTTAGAAGTCGTTTAGTGTGTTCACAAGTAGTGATTTCAGCCCGGTGCATTTCGGTCCAGTGGTGTGGTTCTGAAGAGACGAAGTCGAAACGCAAACACCTGAACTAATTTTAGTCTAACAGATAATTAGTGTATTAACTAACACGCACACCACGATAGAGCTAAGCATTAAATAACAACAATATACGAGCTGGACTTAATTGAATTTCAACCTTCAACACGATCTAGTTTCCTTTAAAGATCGACCGAAAGCAACCCTCATAATGTTATCAAGTTCCTCTTCTTGCATGCTAATTATCTAGTGTGCGACCAACATTAAAGCAGTCTCCCCTTTAAAAGGTGCAAATGCCTCTTCCACTGCTAAGGTGATCAGACGTTCTGGTTTCCAAGGGCATGTCCTGGTTTTGAACAGGCTGTCCTGGTGTTCTGGGACTTCGAGGGAAGTGCTTGATTTGTCCTGGTTATTCTCTTCCAAGACAAAAAAAATCTTTACTTGATTCATTCTGATCGCAATGTAAAAAAATCGACACGGTTCTGGTCGTGAACCAAACTGTGACCGCTATCGATGTTGAGGAAACGATAATTTCTTGAGTTTCTCCTTGGTTTAAATCGTCTATTAATCCCGATGGATTTCCTCCACAGCTTTTACAAAATCACTTCGACATTTTGGTGACTACTCCCATGTTACAAGCATATCACGCCAGTGGAATATTTCCATCTTAAGATAGATTGCTAGAAAATGCGCGAACATGCTTCCTGTCCACAAAAAGAGCATTAAGCGAGACATCGATAACTAGCGAATTACTTCATTGAGAGCCGTGTCGAAGTTTTTCGAGCTGGTCATTATGGAACCATGTAAGGCTCATATACAGCAATACCTCGGTGACAATTAACATGGCTTCAGATCTGGACGCTAGACAACGACTTACTTTCTGTTTCAAATATCTTAAAAAATAAAGAGTATGGAATGTTGTGATCAACCAACACACATATCGCCTTTGATAAATCGAACCACTATATAACATTTGCTAAAATGCCGATATTTTTTAATAAATAATTTTAATGGTTGTTTCGATTCTACCTCACGGAAGAGATTTCCAGGTGCCCACATTTACATCAACGTCAACAAATACCTCATGGAAGGCACCTGATGTTCCTGCTGTACTTCAATAATGTACATCTAGTGCTTAAGATTTCATAACTGTCCTTTGCGGATGATCTCAAAATATTTCGTCTGGTTCGCTGAATTGAAGGTTGACGTTTCCTCAAACGTCTGCATTCAGTTTTCGTTGATTGGTATAGAAAGAGCGACATGTGTGTAAATCTAAAGTAGTGCTCGGTCAGCTCATAATCTCGAAAGAAAGACTCGGTTGGTTTCAACTATCTGCAGAAATTGAACGCGAATTTGTTTCACTAACGAAAACCTAGAAAGAAAACCTGCCAGGTATGCTTGAGCAAGAAGTAGGCGGGGTCCCCTTGCGACTGTCCCGGTTTTTACTCGTCTGACATGGTCACTCTAGACCACTGCTGTACGATCAACGCCAACAATGTCGATCCAAGTAACCATCGATATCGTCCGCATAGCCAAAAAGCATGTGAGGTCTCGTAGAGATGGATACGTTCCTTTCTACACCGTAACTTTTGGTGATACTGAAGGGGATCGTTGCGACCTGTCTCCAGTTACTACAAAATTTATTGATACACAAGATTATTCCGATTATTCAAAACTAAGCAGATAAATTGTACCTTTTTCAATTGCAAGGTCACTTAATAAATTATACAATACAATCATGACGGACAGAAGTTGTTTAGAATAAAATTGATGTTTGTTTAGATGTTATTTGAAAGAATTGATCTTATCGAAAATTTACTAAAAGAAGCCCCATATAAACTGAAATATACCCAGTATAGACCTTTCTCGTCAAAAAATTTTATGAGCCAAAATGCTTCCTTTTTAATACTAGAATCTATTCTGCATATTGCCACGATGATTAAGGGTCTCTAACTATTGAAAAAATCGAAAAATCTGCGAACTGCCCATTTCACCCCATATTCCCATGTGCTATCTTACCTTGTTTCCCCAAATTTTTACGCCATTTTGGATGAATTACGTGTGGGGAAAATAGACGTGTTCATTCAAATCTGTCAAAAATCTTATTTTGACTTTAGTAGGGAGGGATGCCAGATACACAGATTAATCTGTGTTTCGCGTATTTTCAATGTTCTGCAACGATTGTTAAAACTGCACAGATTTTCTGTTTTAATGCACGGATTTCCACGATTTTCTGGCCTAATGCACAGATTAGCACAGATTTTTCAATTTTTTTTCCAACTGCTCCATAGGGCTAACCATAGTTCCGGTTCGGACTTGCATGAAATAATCCGTTGAGGAAGTAAGTTTACAGTACAAAACAGGTAAATTGTGTTTTATTTTGTACTGCAAACATTATTTTTTCCGTTTTTCGAATAAATAACTACGCTGCAAAAATCTACCACCCGCTCACGTTTCGCTTCAAAATAAATTTGATTTTTTATATATATATATTGACAGCAGTTGACTCAAGTTGACCTCAACCTAGAGACACATAAAGCTACATAAACGAAGAAAAACATCTAATACTTGGTTTGTTCCAGTACATGGAAGTTACTCCCTGTTGCTCCGGAGCAAAAAATTCTTGCTCCTTTTCACTCCGGTTTGCCACCAGAAGAAGAAAAAAGAGAAGAAGATAGTACAGGAACGATTTTCTCCCTGTTTGCTCCGGAGTACTTCCAGTTTCTCCTGGTACTGGAACAAACCTACTATTTCCAGTGCCATTAGTAATGAACAGCGACAGCGAGTGTAAAAATTATTTTTTTAAGCACAGCATACATATGATGGAAGTGGAGTGCCACTCTGCGCACAAGTAAGAATGAATACCCAGCGAAAAATATGATCAACAATAATGTCACACAATTTTTGCAGCTGGTTGAGATCATTTGCTTCTATCAGAACATACGCTTTCCGCACAAAGTATCATTCAACGAATTTAGTGAAACAGTTCTCTCGAAGACACAGTTTAAAAGGAAGGTAGATCCAAATACAAATATGTTAATACGGAATGCCCTGACAATTTTTCGTGGACACGTTTTATAACCCAGGTCCATCGAAAAAGTACAGTGTCAAAGTGACAGACTTCTTTGTCGAATCTGCCATAAAACTGGCAGCTCTGAAAATTGGTTGTGATGTTGATGGAAAACAATTCTCGACAAACATATGATTACGGCCTAAAAGCCAACTGTCAAAATCCACTTTGCATGGAAATTCCGGACAAACCGTTATACGCCAATCACAGATGTTGATAGTAAATGAAAGAGAAAAGTTTGCTCTTTCATATTGTGTCTGCAGACAAATATCAGAAGCGACTTGTCGCTCGTCAGCATACGTTACCCCAGCGAAGTTCATAGTTTCTTGATGTAGTATAGACTTTGTTAAATGTGTTGATTATAAACAAATAATTCAAAACCAATCTTTTTGTGATTCTTAAAGAAAAAAATTCAAATTAGAGCCATACAATCGCATTTAAAAGTTCTATATTATGATATTCATTTATCATGATCTCACATGATTAAAATAAATAAGAAAGTGATTGATTTTTAGTAGCATGTCGACTATAACCATGACAACACAAAATATAAGATTAACTATAGTTTTATTGACGAAAATTTCTTTATTTATTTTATTCATGAAATGACAATTCCACTGACGTCGCTAGAAATCTTCGCGTCGCTGGACTGTTCAGCGCATTGCAGAATAGTGCTGCAGCGACAATAAACTGTTGTGAACTGTGTTCGACTAGTAACGGTGTGTCTGGAATTTTTATTCAAAGTGGATTTTGACAGTTGGCTTTTAGGCCGTAATCATATGTTTGTCGAGAATTTTGTTATCGTTGCTACGTAGGTAAACCGGAAAATCGATTTTGCGACAACTGTTGGAACTCGCAGTTTAAAACCGATTAGAACTAATCAATTTATTGTGTGTTCAGATTGCTGGCGTAAAAAATATTTAACATGGCCAGCTCAAAAACTTGCCGTCATAAAAGTTAATTTCTTTCAACTGTGTTAGACCTGAATCAAGAAGTGAAATGGTTTGAGTTATGTCTTCAAAACTAGAGACCTGTTTCAGTAACTATAGTACCACGCCCGAATTGAGTTTTCATCCGAAGCTCTGAAATTTCTATAGTTTACCAGGTATGCAATTCATATTACGACGAATTTGATTGATTCATGAAATGTATCCTCTTATTTAAAGGAATTGTACTTGATTCATAGAGGAGAAACGTATAGTTGGCGACAATATTACCAATGGAACCTCTCAACCAGTACGGTACATGCGTGAACCTCATAACATGGATAAAACATTAACGCTAATCGAGAAAAAAAAGACCGAGATAGAATCTTAACAAGAATAAATTTATATGGTTTTGTGCTTGAAATGTAATGAACCTGATGCTGTTTCTTACCTAACGAGTGCATTATCCGTATGTTGATTGAATTGTTTGGCGGGCTCATCGAGTGTTCTGAAATTGTACTGATCATCGAAGAGGGTTCAAGGATGCTGACAAACTCAACGATTAAATTGGTCTTTCGGAAACTCAGCAATGAACGGAAGTACTGTGCTATCTCCAGTATTCTCTGATATTCACCCTTATTATGAATGTGAGATTCGTTCGAAAGTAGTTTGTATTCCCGTTTACGACAGCAAAATCAAATGGGCTTACTATTCGTTCGAATCGCTTTCGAACACTGAAAAAAATCCAAACGTTAATTCTATTTGCTTCAAATCGCTTAAAATTCATATGAAGAAGAAATGCTATTGTTATCACGCGCACACATGCCTTCTATGTGTCAACTGTATAATCAATGTATGCACACACATAAGTTATATGTGCATATTGTTATAGAATGGGGTTTTATGTGCCTAATAGTTATGAAATGTGAATGTAAGATTAATATTTCTTGTAAATACACACATTAGGTTTATGTGCCAGCAAATAGTGTCTATATGCCTCCGTTAATTGCAAAAATCTATGTGTAAAATCAATAGGCATAACGTTTACTTTTTTTTGAGTGAACGAATCTCGCATTTGTCATAAACAAGAATAAGGGTGATTGCTTTTTCAAATCGGTCTAAAAGGCCAAGTCTGAGGTCCTTGGAGAAATCAAACCCTAATGGAAAAGGTATCGAGCAAAATTTTAATTACAAGTGTAACAACACTGTGTATTGTATAGATATGTGCATTTAAACAATACTCCATCATCGATGCTCTATACCGTCATAATATTATGTAGTATTAATCCGAGAGAATAAACACACTCAATGTGTATTTACTGCATTCACTGACGATATAGTTGATGACATGTCCCTGCTGTTATTATTTAGAATCTTAGATCGGAGACGTCAACGGCTTTGTGATGGTTGAGTTCAATTTGTATTTCAACACCCAATGGTATCGTATTTGTTGTTAACCGAAGTGTGATGAAAGGGAAATTGAATCTTTATATAACGTTATACTAAAGACCTTGGGTGTATTGACAATTTGAAAATATGAACTATGAATAAACCATTACATTTTTCACCGAACTTGTTTTCTACAGTACGGGAATCCTCCTACACAACCAAATTCTGTAATACCACTTTGTCCAATAGTACCAACGGTTTCTCTTTTGGCAGTTAGCTGACCCAAATATTTCTCACTTCCTAACATTTTCACGAATAAGGCTACGGGACGCTGATTATACATCCACCGTTAATAAATGACCACCGTTGATCAGTATTTCTCTTTGCAAGAATTTCAATCTCTTTTCCAGGATCTTTTTAAGATTTTACGGAACGAAAGAACGCTTCTATTAGGTAAAGTTGTTAGCTCCAAGTTTGTCCTGTCATGATGAAATAGAGGAATTGGGTAGCATAATTTGTTCGGTGCATCATAATGTGGTGAGTGGTGACTCGTTCACATGGAACCTTGGCGTATTTAATTTGTATTTGGTATTAGCACAGATAACAGACGTTTAGGCTCGATTTGAATCGTGTGTAAATACCCGCTACTGAAATTCCGAATAAATCAGACGTCTGAAACACGTTTGGCAAACGTTTGTAGATGGCGCAGTGATCGATAGAATGCAGTTAGAGTGCAGCTGTCAAACACGCGTAGCAAACAGTTGCGCAGATGGCAATAGTGAAACACGGATTTCTAACGTTTATCAATTTGAAAATTTACACAGGTTTTTGAAGAAATTTTGTTCTAGCCCAAACGTCTGTTATCTGTGGTATTAGGTTATGAAAAAATTCTATTTTGTAATATCAATCTATTACACATTCATTGTTGCATTTACTCTTGTTCTAATATTTTCTCATTGAGCTTTGGCATTTAGGAGTCCAATTGGCTTGGAATCAGAATGATCTTGGTAGCTTTTGATTTTCTAAAGAACCATTATTATCCAGCACTTTAATGGGATTATAAATAAACGTTTTCGAGCTAGATAGGACAAAATATTCTACCATCAGCTTTTATTTCGATTCACCATGCTTTTCTCGATTCTCAATGATTAGTAGAATATAGACAATTGGCCAATACTCCAAATACTGCGTCTAATTTAAACTTGTACGAGATTAGTCAAAGTATCGCTATATGGTTGTGCTTCGTTAAAAGCAGGGCGTTTTTCTGAGTTGAAACTGTAGCACATAACGTTTCCAACAACGTAGAATACAACGTGCCGTCCATTCAGCTTATCTATAAGAAAAAAGATGGGGCTGTAGTAACTGGTTTATCTTTAAACTGACAAGCTACAGTTTTTGAGAAATCACTGACTGTCATAAACTTCTTGAATCCGAAACAGTGCATTTGATCAAAATGCAACAATTGAACGAATTTGTACTTCACATACTGTTGCTGTTTACATTGTCGAGCCAAATATGTCATTGGTGGTGCGTCGGGTTGAAAAAAAAACAAACCGAGACAAAAAATGTTACACCCATATTGGCGCATTTTAGTGCATCCCTGAACAGGATAATAAAGGTTTGAAATTACCTCCAAGGACTCTTTTTGTGCTCATTCCAGCTTCAAGCGAGAAAAGATGATTTTATGACAACAAATGAAAATATAAAGCAAATAGCTTACTTTGATCTGAAATTGTTGCCAAGTTCATTTTTTCTCAACAATTCTGGATTGACAAGTCAAAACATGAGAATTGGGTAGTTTAATTTGTCTGTTGGGTTAGCCAAAAAATGAAGACCCTTTTGTATGGGACCTTGGCGTATTTAATTTGTATTTGGTAGATCGCTCGAATGCAAACATTTACCTATGCTACATGCCAGGAGGTCGTTTAACCTAACTTCGCCAGCGGTTTCTATATCGGTAGCATGCGGATGACAGAAATTTCTACTGGAACTAGCAAACCGATTCAGAGTATTCAGACCACTATTTTTTCAACATTCAATGACTACTAATTTTTAAACATTCAATTCAACTCGGCCAATCATTCTGTTGGAGGATCCACTTTTTACATTCTGAACCCTGCACTGCCTGAGTGTCTCGTTGATACCTTCGTACAGGGTCAAATCGGCCTGTCCTTGAGCACAGAAGAGGAACTGCTGGATCTCCAATCAACATGGTACTGCTAGAGTGGTAGCCTCACCCGAAAATGGAGTAGGCTGTCCCATTGGGGCTGCCTCCCTCGAATCGGAACGTGAACATTCCGGTGAGGGCATATTAAACAGTATAACAGACGGCGAAAACGATTGCTACAGCACGAGCTGTATCTGCCATTTGTGCCATTAATCAAGGTCCCTGGCTGCGGGCCTCAACGAATCGTGGACAAGAAAAGTAGAAAATGCTAAATTTAACGGAACATTGCATAATGACGGTATCACATAAAAACTAACAACTTAGCGAGCTTATTAAGATGTTTGCATTTAAAGCGAACCGAACCAAGCTTCTTATTCTGCGGTTGAATAAAAAAATAAAAGTCCATGTAAACAAACTCTCAGGACTGTCTAAAAAGTGAGGTTAAATATTATTAGGTTCACTTTGGTTTGTTTACATTACAAATGAATGTTGTACTGTGATTCACCACTTCATTTGCCGCGTTGCCAAGAAGTTAAGCAAAAATTTACAAAACAGTGCTGCCCAAACACATATTTTGAGTCCCACCATTCTTGCAAAGGTGAAAAAAATATTCAACATTCTTGCATTTTTTAAATTTCAAAAAATTATTAAAAAGTCATTATAGCTCCAAAACTTCTCATTTTTGCGAAGATATTCTTATAAAAGTGTAATCTTTCGGGTAAAAATAAGAAAAACAGGGGTTAGGTCGGACGAGAAAGGTCTATTTAAGGTAAAATAGTTTCATAAAAAATGTCCTCGCATCTCACGAAATACATCGTGATTAGTGCCAGCTTCCATGTCAAATGCTGTTACCGAGAGGAATCTAGACTATGGTATTTCTGGTTTCGTTCACATGTAAGGATTGATTCCGAAAGATAACACTACACTAAGAAAAATTATATAGTAACACTTACCATATGAGGAGGTTAATTAGACTTTGCGAGTATAGTGGTTTTTAACCGACTATAGCATTAGCTCACCTTAACTATATCCATGCTCACGTTCGCTATACTGGAGCTTTGTACCATAATAGTAATATTGAACAATCTTTTGCAAGCATGACTATTGTGAGTGGAATGTTCAGTGTAACAATATGCGTAGTTATGTTGACCTAACTTTTTATCATAATGGTGAAATTGAACACTATGTTGTCAAAATGACCATTATAAGTGGGCTGCTTGGTATAACAATAAGCATAGTAATCCTGACCGAGGCCTGTTTGTAATAACTAAAACATTGGGACTTTGACATTTGTTGACTAGTTATTTTGAGAAAGGATATTGTTATTCTGAAAATGACGCCTATTAATATAACTAGTTGGATGGTAAGAGTGAATTAAAGCGTTCCGTATATTTTTTATTAAAATATTGATTTAGATAATAATAACAGCGGCAATTTACTAGCAAACAATAGATTGTGCCCAAATACCACTCTACCGAGGATGGTAGAACCACAGATAACAGACGTTTAGGCTCGATTTGAATCATGTGTAAATACCCGCTACTGAAATTCCGAATAATTCAGACGTCTGAAACACGTTTGGCAAACGTTTGTAGATGGCGCAGTGATCGATACAATGCAGTTAGATTGCAGCTGTCAAACACATGTAGCAAACAGTGAAACACGCATTTCCAACGTTTATCAATTTGAAAGTTTACACAGGTTTTTGAAAATTTTTTGTTCTAGCCTAAATGTCTGTTATCTGTGGTAGAACCATCAATGGTGCTTGCCTTCTGGTGCGCCTGAAGCGAGACTTCAAAATCCTTCTGCTCTGATCGACTAATGATACGGTCCAAATACATTTTCTCCAAAATGGAATACGCAGGAAGGTATTGACACCGCTCATCTTTGAAAACAGTAGCCAGCATGTGCGATTTTTGTTGACCAGCCGAAGCAAGAACGGTACATATCAGTACTTGCTTTTACCCTCTTCCACAATACATCGGTAGGACAGTTCATTGTAGCATTGGACTGCTTCGATAAACTTACGACGATCTAATCTAATAATCCTCGATGATGATCTTAAAAAAGCCCTTTTTAGTCTCATTTTTCTGCAGTCACGCTGAAAAATAAATCGAAAAATTTATGGTTTGAGAACGTTATAGTTCATTATCATATAAAATTTCAGTATTTACTCACCTGGTGCAATACTAATGAGTAAAGCAAACTAGTACTGCATTCCGTTGCGATTTTCTGTTTCGTCAGACTTTGAAGCCGATTATTAGTGTAGAGACCTTTAAGGTTAGTGCTAACTCCTATTTGGTCACTAAGAACCCTTCCAGGTTAGGACTCGATTATGCGATGGTTTATAAGGCCATCGCCTTACTGCAAAATTATAGTAATCGTAAAAAAAATCGAAAAGCCTTCAAAGCACGCCCGTATGTTATGTACCGTAAACCGGGGTGACATTGATCACTTTTCGAAGTAATCATTACATATTTTTAGACGCAACACATTTTTTTCAAGTTTAATTTTTTTAAACCATGTACTGATGTATGGAGAACAATATTGGATGGTTTTACCTAAAATTGTTCACTTACAGCTATTTTTTTAAAAATGATTTCAAGTTGAACTCCGTTTTCGTGTTCCGGGGTGACTTTGATAACCTGCATGTTCATCCACATTAAGTTATTGATGTCAATGTTTTTCATTCAAATGCTTGTTTAAACTAATTCTGGAAAGATACTCATCGTTAAATAGATGTTATTATGCATTATGGTATTATGCAAAGTATTTAAATGTACTTAAAATTCGGGTAACCAATATTCGTATAATTTGTGTCCAACTAGAATAAAAGATTCTGAAAACCTTTAAAACTGCTAAAATTGTTTTATTTCAGTGCTTTATCAATGTACAAAAAGTTTCATTCATTTTAACACATTAGAATAATGAACAATAAAAAGAAATGTTATATAATATAAATAATTTTAGCTTAAAATAATTTGAAATAATTACCAACTAGTTTTACAAAAAAATGTATTTAAAATAAACAAACTCTTAAGACTAAATTTGACATGTCCCAATCTAAAGGAAAATAAAAACTCGCTTGTAATTTATTACTTTTGCTCAAATCTGAGATTTATTAAGATGATTAAGAGATTTGTATAAAAAATAGACACTTCACGAAGCTTCGTAAAAATAAGGTAAAGTCAAATTTCGGTTTTTTGTAGTTTTTGTACCCAAAAACCGAACAATATACTCAAAAAGTATGACAAATCAGTGTTTTATAAGTTTAGAGTAAAAATCATTCTAAATTAAAATGATTCGGTCGACTATTCTGGTTTAATAACCGATCTACGAAAAAAAATTCGAGTGATCAAAGTCACCCCGATAATCAAAGTCACCCCGGTTTACGGTTTTTCACTGTAATGGCCGCGACATGTAGGAATACATTTTGGAACACAAAAATTGTCCAGTTTTATAGTTGATAATAATACAAAGTATAGTTAGCTGAAAAGCACTATACGCAAATAGTACTTACGACATGGGTCTCGTCCACATAAACGATGTATTTAGTTAAATCAACCACAGATAACAGACATTTAGGCTAGAACAAAATTTCTTCAAAAACCTGTGTAAACTTTCAAATTGATAAACGTTGGAAATTTCGCCCCGTTTCCGATATGTATATACGGGCGCTGTGGAGCGTGCAGTTTACAACGAATTTAGTACATATCTGAATGTGTATGACACGTGTAAATATAATGCTTATTATTTAGTACCAATTTTTTGATGATTTATCCCTTTACTGAGCTGAAGTTTTCAATCATTTGGATAAATGAGGTCGAATATTTCCCCCTCGTAAATGACGGCAGAATTATTAGTCGCACTAAAACAAATTGTTCGGAAGACCAAAAGTACATATCCTTACGTTTATTTTAACATAATAATATTTCATATCGGTGCGCTATATCTTAAGATATTTGAATTTTACTGAACTGAATATTCTACTGAATATTCTTTTTATTCTATCTCGAAAAATGAAAACTGTTCTACTATAAATTTTTTGAACTTCTTGTTCGGATTCAGCACACAATGTTACATCGAAACTGGATGTCATATATTGATGTTCAAAATTTTATTTTTATTTTGAAAACTAGTGTAATAAAAGGAAATCCTAGGCCTCGTTCGTGGAAGGCAAAAGTTGGCGGAGTTCCTTTTTCTTCGTTTGTATTAGGCACATGGCACTGTCTCATTTTTTACATCAAATTATGTTAAATATGTTTTCATATGTTGCTTTTAATTTTGCTTTGTAGAATTCAATTTCCTTAAAAAATGAAAATACCGCTATCTAGCCTTTGGGCTTCCCTACTCCTTCGAATCAAGTAGGTTAAATTTATTGATTGAAAATCAGGATCGGGTCGGGCACGGTTTGTATTTTTTTTTTTAATACGGGTGCGGGTGGGGTACGGATCGGGTTCGGATTCTTTTTCATGGCCGGGTACGGGTCGGGTTCGGGTTTTGTATTTTTATAAAATCCGGATACGGGTCGGGTTCGGGTAAGCTTACAAAATTAATATTCGGGTCGGGTTCGGGTACGAAAAATCCCATACCCGCCCATCTCTAGTTTCTACGGCTCATGTACGTACACGTCATATGGCACAAATACTACATCACTAGCTGGTGGAAAATAATAAACAAACACAGCAAAGGCAAATGCGTTTGTTTTCAGCCAGGAAACTGCATTAGTGTTCGTGAGACCGCCCGACAAGAACTCAATATAAAAGCTGAAAGGACAGAACATGCTTCGTTAAACCAGTTTTAAAAATATTAGAATGTAAAAATAGGTTGAAGTTCAAGTGTAAAGAACGGACTGAGATCCTTCAGCATAAGAATTGCTTAAAAAGTTCTCAGCCGCAAAACTCGGCAAGGTTGAAATACAGTTTTGGGAAGCAAGTGTCTAGTCGTGTCGTGGGTTGAACCTCCAATATAAGAACCGGATAAACATAAATAAATCGTGCGTGACTTTGTAAGAATCGGATACATTTTTAGCTGTTTTTATACTGAAGGTTTTTTATCCGACTCTTACAGAAGAGAACTACAATCCGATTTTTATGCTTGAAGATCACATCCGATTTTTACATTCTAAAATATTTGAAGCAGGTTTTACAAAGTATGTTCTTTCCGTACGGTTTTTATTTTCGGTCGCTCATTTTGTGCGTTACCGTTGTTGACTAGATCTATGACGTCACAAACGAATCGGATGTTTTTTCGGCTATTTTGATGTATGATTTAGGTCCATCCATCGCCATGCAAATCAGGTTTGTGGTTTCACTAGATCGCATGCTGTTTTGAAATCCGCAAACAGGTGGTGAGTCCGTATGTTGTATTTCCGGATTTTATTCGAGATTTGTCGCAGGGTAAACATCTGGCCCGAAGATGATCATCCTTTTCGAAACCCGATGTGGTATTTGCCGATGAAGGATTCAGCAAACATGCACTCTCTACTAAACAGAACATGAGAGAGCACCCAGTAAACTAATGTGGTTTTTGTTTGAGGCGAAACTGAGTCAGTTCCTAACCCCAACTGCTGTCAAAATATATGAACTGACAGCGGTTGGGGTTAGAACCTGATTCAGTTTCGGGTTCAAGCGAAATCACCATAAGAGGCGGGTTAAACTAGAAAAACTCCAGTAAGAGAACTGCGGAGAGAAAAACAGCATTTTTGGCAACGTATGCCCCGGCATTGTATGGCAACACGTCCAATGTTATAACCCACTTTCTGCTGAGGCATGATGGCTAATGAAATTTTGATTTCGTCCGCCATGGCTAGTAAACGGCGGGCGAACATCGTAATAGCGCAGCCCGCTTTTGGGACTTGTATTTTTTTCATCGACGGCTGACACTTAGCCGTTTTCGCGATTTTTTCGGGACTTGTGTTTTTTCGGGACATAGTTTTTTTTCGATTTTTTTGTTATGGGACTTCACGGTATTTTACTGGAGATGTACAGCAGTGAATTTCGGTGGTGTTTCCTCCCGTTCTCGGGGGAGCGGATTATACTGCTAGTGCAAGTGATTTACGGATCGAGCCGAATCTCCGCAATCAAATGTGTTTTCAATAAGAAAAGTTGCTGTTGTGCAAAATAGTGATATTCGATCATAGATGTTGATGTCGTTGTCAAATTCTTCTGCATGAAAATACTTGTTTCTTCCAAAGGTGAGCGAAGTATTATATTGATAGTAAAGTAGCCAGTAGAGCCAAGATTATTCAGATGTTGATTCGGCGAAGAAATTTCATTGTGGATTGCGTGTTGGAAAAAAGCAGTCGGTAACCACTTGCTAGTTCACGGAGTGTTGCAAACTAAATTGTATCCACTGAATATTGCATTCGTTTGTCATATGCTTTGCTCTCAAATATTTACCTTGAGGATTTGTGATCTAGTACCCGGAGGGTGGACTGTTCCACCGCGCTGCTTCGTACATCAGCAACCCTCGCTGGAGGTGCTGCACGATGTATTGTGGAAATTTCTCGTTTCACGCCTTTTTGTCCGGTGAGTAATATTGCGTAGAAAGTGTTAGGTTTGTTCCAATGCCAAGAGAAACTTGAAGTACTCCGGAGGAAACAATGAGAAAATCGTTCCTGTAATCTCTTCTTTCTCTTGATAATTATCTAGTTTAGAAAATGTATTTCAATCTAAATAAACCGAATCCGAGAGTGTAAATGTGAAATTTTCAACCGTAGTTAAATAAACTGAAGAAATAAGTTGTGCTTAATAACAGTCTTAACAATAGCAGTTCTTTAACAAGTGAGCTTACACAGCGGAGCTAGTGTGATGCGGCCTGGCCGCATACCCGAGGCGAAGGATTCGAAGCGGCGCAAAGCCGCTGAGGATCCGCCGAACGAGAAATTGATAAACCCGTTGCTGGAATTTGTAAGCAAACCTGTGATCATTTCGTTTGTCCGGTTTACTTAAACATAAGGGTTATAGGTAGTTTAAAGCCGATTGAGCGGCAGCGAAGTCTGACAATACACCAGAATACGATGTGGGGTAGCCACATTAGTCAACCGAATACTGACTAATGTGGCTATGCCACATCACTTTCTGGTGTACGAGCTTTCAACTAACTATAGCCTCTATGTTTGAGTAAACCCAACGACACGACTAGACACTTGCTTCCCAAAACTGTATCTCAAATCTGACTACCCCTCAGTGACTCAGGTAACTGGTACTGTCAAATTTGATATGAGGTTGGAAAATATATGAAACTAGCAGCACTAATGAAGCTGTTATTTTTTCCTAACAACGATTGCAACCCCCGGTTACGTAGACGAAAACAAACTAACAAATTAACGTTGACTACAAAGGTTAAAAGAATATTCTGTAATAAACTGCAAAATTAGTGTTGCTTTCCAGAGGTAAGCGATTTTTTGATCAGGAGCTATTTACTCAGACTCATCTTGCTTTCAGCACCCTCAAATGATCGAGACTTGTTTTGACAGACAAAACGCTTTCTGAAATTAAAACATTCTTCCCTTCCTAGCTAATTGAGTTAAATACATCGGGAGAACAAGGATATGATTTTTATAGGTCGCAGGCAATGATTAAATCCAAGAAGATCGATGTTTCATAATAGCCGGTTGCATTATCGGCCGGACTTCGTCAAACAAAACATGCGTGCAATTCCACCAATCCAATGACTGTGCTGCCCATGATTACTGCCGGATCCGCTTAACACTGAAATAAGTTTTGAAAAAATATATGGCTAATTAGTTACAAAAAACCGTAACGATTAAACAGCAGGGTCAATATTATCAGTAATACGGTGCAGCAACTGCCCGGCTCGGAAGTCCGGAGGAAGCCAATTAAGCGCATGCCCTGCGAGTTCAAGACAGTTTCAACTTCACTATGAGCACTGAGCAGTGCAAGGAAAATATAAAACGTGACGCCAACTTCCCCATCGATAAGGGTCACGTCGTCTGAATGTTGCTGCAAAATGGGCAAGAAAATGTTCGCCTCTGTTTTCCAGTTGAATCAACAAAACACTCTGGATTATCAAAACCTTGTTCAGTTGCCAACATAGATAAAAAACGAACTGCAAGGTTCTGGAACGACGATTTGTAAAAGCAAGTCCATACACACCAGAAATGACGATAACAACCGTCCGTATATAGCGCCAACTCAATAACAACTCCAACACGTCATCTATCATCTATCTCCAACACATTAGTCGAGAAACGGAGGGATGCCGGTTTTAATTGAGACTGAAGCCACAGACTGACTGAAATTGAGTTATTTCCAAATTCCAGTTTTAAAACTGACTCAAGTTTTTGTCACACAAAAACCACATTCCTTAAAAAACAACCAAAACTGTTCGGTTAAATAATTCTGACAATCGAGTCGTTGGAAGCGGACCTCAATAACTGGCCAGTGTACTGGATAAACCGAGCTGGAGAACATTATGCTGATAAATGGGCGGACAAGAAAAGGGAGAGAAATAAAACGAATAGAAACGTCATAAGGACGAGATAGATTTTTGTTTTTATTTTTCTGATGAATTTGGAGAATTGTTCAGTAACTGCTAGTACACGCTGGGCCTTAGGAATATTTCTGATGAGTTCATCAATTAACGAGACAAAATAAACGTATATATTGTCCACTATATTCAATTTAATAGACAAATATTAAGCGAATACTTGTCTCCTAAAAAGTCTTCCGCTATCTTACAGCTTTTTATGGAACAGAACAGAATAACCGTGAGTATAATCAGGAAGTAGAACATCCTGTCCCGAACTTGGTATCATTTGGCGTGGCTGAGACCATACAATACTATGCCTGGCGACGGACTGATCTCATGTGTTTAATTTAGGGCAAGGAAGATACATGTTTTATGCCCGATTTCTTCACCTTCGCTCAATTTTTAAACCAGGTTTACTGGTGCGTTAAACCTGGTTTAAAGGTTAAGTGAGGGTGAAGAAATCGGCCCTTAATAATAAGAGGAAAATCTCAAAACCACAAAACACTGTTTAGTTATATTGTTTAATAAAGTCTGCTAAGGCAGCTTTTGGAGGAGACGGGTGGTTTCTTCTTAGTCGAGAGCGGAAGGGCTTTTTACAGTGATGCGTTATATATTAGCAAGCTCTTTCGCGTATCACTGGAGCTTCGACGATGGTAGTTCGCCGAAAAGTCGTGTCCCAGGAGAGAATTTTGCACGGTGGCTGTTGTATCTCTTGGACGTAGTTTGTAAATGGTTGTTATAGCATATGCTCCTTTAGGAATGAATTTAATCCTGGGTAGTAGATCACATCGCATTATATAAAAAGCGTTCTACTATTGCTTGCACAAGCTCTTTGTGTTAAGACCGTCAAAACAGCGGAAAACCTACGAAACAGTCGATGAGCTTTTAAGGCTTAGGAGTCCAACATTCGTAATTTACTCCATCAGCGAAATTTTTCCCCGCAGAACATGATGCTAGATTGGAGGGTAGTTGTTCCATTTTTGCAAAAAAGTATACCGGTTACGACGAACTGCACCCCAAGACAAATTTACCGTGAGGTTAACACACGCAGAAACTGAAATCAATAATATTATAGTGGAACAGCCGTTTTTTAAAATGTTCGTAAACTTACGTTTGTTGTGAGAACAAATAATCACTTGGTTTTTCGTCCGTTGTCTTTTAAGATGCCGTTACCTGGTAATTTGCATGACAACTTGTTTGTTGATTTCTATCAGTGTTGCCCGAGAAATTTGTTTTCGTCTTTACCGAGGGGTGACTCAATGTAGTGGTAACTGGTGGTAAATAGCTCGCACACTTTTTCGTCAGTTCGTTTCATCAAGTTTCAGGTCGTGTCGTTGGTAAACCTGTCAAACGAGAGGATCACAGGTTTGCTTGCAATTTCAGCAACGAGTTAATCAATTCCTCGTCCGGCGGATTCTCAGTGGCTTTGCGCCTCTTCGGATCCTTCGCCTCGGGTATGCGACCAAGCCACATCACACTAGCTCCACTGTACAAGCTCACTTGTTTAAGTACTGTTATTGTTATGAGTGTTATTAATCACAACTTATTTTTTCAGTTTATTGAACATTGGTTAAAAATTTCACATTTCCGCTCTCGGATTCGGTTTATTCAGGCTAAAATACACCCTATTGGCAAAAAATCCCATTGAAAATGGACCTCTATCGCTATAGTCACTAAACTAGACAATTACTTTTCTCTTTTTTCTTCTTCTGCTAGCTCCGGTTTAAAAAGGAGTAAGTATGTTTTGCTCCGGAGCAACTTTCGTGTACTGTAACAAACCTAATATTTTCTTTGTCCTAGTCAAGGTGAAGGGTTTCATGTACAATTGTGAAATAGTTTATCAGAATTGTCAGGAGGAAAAGCTTCCTAATATTGCATAGTACTCTCCGCTTCAAGGCAAATCAAGCGATAAGAAGATTTGTCACACATGTGATGAAGTATTTGTAAGTGTTAAGTAGCATCACATAATTAAGGAGAATCCAAACCTAATACATACTTACTGCCAGGTACTTATGCAAATGACTATCAGAACCAATCCCAATTATTGCGACTTCCTTAAATTCCATACTCACGTATTCTACTCAAATGCGTACATAGAAACTCGGCAAAAAAAATTAAGAATCTAAAAATTTGGAAATTTTAAAATCAATAAATTTAAAAATTTGGAAATATTAAGTTTCATAAATTTAAAAATATGTGAGTCTAAAAATTTACCGATTCAAAAATTTTGAGATTTGAAAATATATTAATTTGAAAACCTAAAAATTTAGAGATGCGAAAATTTGAGGATTGGAAAAATTAACAGGTTTAGAAATTTAAAAACTTAGGAATTCAAAAATTTTAAAATCTTGGAATGTAAAAATTTAACTATTCAAACTTTTGAAATAATTTTTTTTTAAATTTAAAAGTTTAGAAATTTAAAGAATTTAATGTTTAAAATTTCGAAACTTAAATTTTTTGAAATTTTTGAATTTAAAGGTAATTTTAAGAACAAAGATTTAAAAGTTAGAAAAAATCAAAATTGAAAAGAATTTGGGGATCAAAAAATAAAAAATCTATGAATTTAAAAAAATTTAAGTTTAAATATTAAAAAATTGAAAAGTAAAAAAATCAAAAAATACAAAAAATTTGAATTTAAAAAGTTTAAGGATACTAAAAATTTAAAAATTCATGAATCTAAAAAATTATATATTCGAAAATTTAAAAATTTTGATATTTAAAGATTGAGAAACCTAAAAATTTTAAAAATTTAATAGTTTAAACATCTAAAAATTTGAAAATTTCAATATTTAATAATTAAAAGATTTCAATATTAAGTAATGCAAAAATGTAGAGATTTAAAAACCACATTTAAGAAATTTGAATATCAAAATATTTTGAAATTTAAAGATTTCAATATTAAAAAAATTTCAAATTAGAATTTAAAAATTTAAGAATTAAAAGTTTAAAACATTAAAAATTCATAAATTTCAATATTTAACAATTTAATAATTTAAGAAATTTTAAATTTAAGAATTCAAAAAATTTAAAATGTGAACATTTAAAAAAAAATTCAAGAATTTAAAAAGTTAATAGTTTAATAATTTAAAAATTTAAACGCTTCAAATCTTGAAAATTTAAGCATTTAAATATTTAAAATTTTTTGAACATTTTATCAGGAATTTAAAAACTTAAGAAAAAATATTTAAAAGTTTAAAAATTCAAGAATTTAAAAATATAATAATGTAAGGAATTTTTGAATCCATCATTTTAAATTTTTTTGAGTATTAAAATTTTTAAAAGCTTCAATTTCTGATATTTCGAGCTGTTGAATTTTGGAAATTTTCAATTTATTTGCGTATTTTTGAATATTTGTTTTCAGAGTTTTTAAATTTTTGAGCTCTTTGATTTTAAATTTTTGAATTTTTGTTTTTTTTTGAAAATTTTGCTTTTTCCAAATTTTTATCTCTTGAATTTTTGTACTTTTTATCAATTTGTATTTTTGTATTTCTAAATTTTTTGTTTTCTTGGACTTTAGCATTTTCGTATCTTTTATATTTTTGTAATTAATAACACATAATTATGTTTTTGTATTTGTGTACTTTACCATTTTGTATTGTGGTAATCTCGCATTTTTGTAATTTTGTATTTCTACATTTTTGTATGTTTGTGTTTTCGCATTTTTGTATTTTGGTATTTTTATATTTTTGTATATTAGTATATTTGTATTTTTGTATTCTTGCATTTTTATATTTTTCTATTTTTGCATTTTTGTATTTTCAAATTTTCGTATTGTTGTATTTTTGCATTATTGAATTTTTGTATTGCTGTATTTTTGTATTTGTATATTTTTGTATTTAGAATTTTTGTATTTTTGCGTTCAAGTATTTTTGGATTTCTGTATTTTTGTATTTATGTATTTTTATATTTTTGCATTTTTGTGTTTTAGTTTTCTGCGTTGTTGTATTTTGAATTTTTACATTTTTGTATTTTGCATTTTTATTTCGAAGGGGGGACCCCATGAAATTTCAGAAATTTAATTCGTATTTCCTTTAATGTCCTTAAAATTTATGAAACGTCGAGATTTTATGTTACACCGAAAAAAATGTTTTTGAGAAAAATAGACTTTTTGGAACTTTGCTGATTTCGCAATGCTCCCAATGCTCCCATAAGCTGCTATATAAATTTGAGTTGATCCGACTTCCGGTTCCGGAGTTACGAATTGAAGAGTACGGTCACACATCAAATTCCTTTATAAACTGGTAACACCATGATGCCCGAATGATATAATACATATTCAAATAGGTTCAACATTACTTGGATTTGCGGTTCTATATCAATAAAACCAATCAAAGTAGTTTTGACCACATTGGCCACCTATGACGGTTATTGATGCCCCCGGGGAGCCCGCCAAGTTCCTAAGCTAATATCCCCCTATTTTCCAGCGAACTCTTAACTGATTTTTACAAACTTGATTTCAAATTAAAGACATAATACTTCCATTGACTGCCATTGAATTTCATTCAGTCTTGATTTTTGGTTCCGGAGTTACAGTTTGGTTATTGCGGTTACAAAGGAATTTCTCATATAAACCGGTACAATCGTAACACCTCATAGTTTAAAAATCTATTGAAATGAACATCAAAATACTTCGATTCGCTGGCCTAGATTCTTGGAATATATTGTCCATTATCGATAATTCCGGAAGTCCCGGGTTCCGGACATATTTCAGAACTAGAGCCACTTCGGTGATGACTGCACCAATTTTCACTAACCTAGTCTCAAATGGAAGGCATAGTATGAAGTTGCACCCCCCATCTACCCCTCCTTCCTCTCACACCCCTTTTCAACTCTCTTACCTTCACCCCCCTCCCCCTCTCTTTGACCAACTTCACACCCGCATTCCCTTCACCCCAAATATGTTAGGTTTTTCCTAACGCATCTTCCCCTCCCACTAATTATGCCCCTACCCTTTCCCACCACTGCGCATTTCAAAATATGTTAAAGTGAAGACAACATTGAACTCGCGCTGTTAAGCTAATTAAATATTATATTTTTGTTTGTCTCAAGTGTGTCAGCGTCGACATGTTGCTCATCAGGTTCGTAGCAGTCGTGCACTCATATATACTTACCAAGTGTAATAAGAATGTAATAGCCATTTCCTCAATGTTATACTGAACGTAACCAGCTTTGATAAATGAGAAAGACACAATTACACCACTAGGTGGATTAAAACAGGTTTTATTGCATTTTAGTGTTTTCCTATTTTTGTATTATTATATTTTTGTGTTTTCGTACTTTTGTATTTTTAAATTTTGTATTTCTGTATTTCTACCTTTCCGAATTATTGCATTTTTGTTATAATATTTTTGTAATTTTGGATTTTTTTGTCTGTATTATAGCATTTTTGTATTTTTGTATTATTGTTTCTTCATATTTTTGTATTTTTAATTTTTGCATTTTTGTATTTCTGCATTTCTGAATCATTTCAAATTTGAATTTTTATTTTTATTGTATTGTATTGTATTGTGGTGAATTTCTGAAATTTTTATTTTTGAATTTTGAAATTTTTCTATATTTAATTTTTTAAATGATTAAATGTTAGAACTTTCGAATTATTGAATTTTTGAAATTTCTAAAATTCTAAAATTCATGAATTTTTGAAATATTGAATTTTTGAATCTAACTTTTTGAATTCCTAAATAATTTAATTTATGGATTTTTGAATATTTGATATTTTCATCTCTTGATTTTTTATTTATTGATCCTTTGAACTTTTGCATTTATGAATTTTTGTGTTTTTGTATTTTTGTTTATTTGCATTTTTGTGTTTTATAGTTTTATAGTTTTGTGATTTTGTATTTTTATATTCTTGTGTTTTTGTATCTTTGTGTTCTTGTATTTTTGGGTTTCAGTATGTTGAATTTTTCTATTCTTGTATTTTTTAAGTTTTGTATTTTCGTATTCGTAGTTTTG
Source organism: Topomyia yanbarensis (assembly GCF_030247195.1). Taxonomy (NCBI): domain Eukaryota; kingdom Metazoa; phylum Arthropoda; class Insecta; order Diptera; family Culicidae; genus Topomyia; species Topomyia yanbarensis. Next base: position 130,503,752 of record NC_080671.1, read on the forward strand.
TATTTTAGTATATTCGTATTTTGGTATTTTGTTATTTTTGTATTATTAAATTGATGTATTGTTGGATTGTTGTATTTCTGTATTTGAGTATTTTTGCATTATTTTATTCTTGGATTTTTAGCATTTTTGTATTGTTGTAATCTTGTATTTTTGCATTATTGAATTTTTGTATTTTCATATTTTTGTATTTTTGCATTTCGTTTTTTTTGTGTTTCAGTATTTTTGTATTCTGGTATTTTTGCATTTTTAGTAATATCGTATTTTTGTATTTTCGTATATTTGTATTTTCGTTTTTTTACTCTTTTGTTTTTTGTATTTTGGTATTTTTGTGATTTAGAGTTTTTATATTTTTGTGATTTTGTATCTTTGTGTTTTTGTATGTGTTCTATTATTGCATTCTTGTATTTTTGCATTTTCTTATTTTTGTATTTTAAAATTTTTGTATTTGCCTATTTTAGCACTTTCGTATTTATATATATATTTGTATTTTTGTATTGTTGGATTGTTGTATTTCTGTATTTGAGTATTTTTGTATTCTTGTATTTTTAGTTTTTTTGTATCATTGAATTTTTTGTATTTTTATATTTTTATGCTCTTGTGTTTTTGTATTTTGGTATTTTTGTGATCTCGTATTTTTATATTATTGTTTTTTTGTATTGTTGTGTTTTTGTATTTTTGAATTTTTGTGGTGTAGTGTTCTTGTATTTTGCATTTTTTGTATTCTAGTATTCCTGTATTTTTGAATCTTTGTATTGTGCGTTTAATCTCTCTCTGAACACGGACGGTTAAAGTATTCGTTCGGTCGAGTAGTCGCGAGAATAGTCGCTGACACTTCATTGTCAACCAGTTTGTCAAAAATTAATCGAGTCATTCACTGTCTGTGAATTGCATACAGATATAATGCATAAAGGCGTGGAATGAGTATGTTATCCTTCAGCTAACTTAACCTCAACCCCCAAGGTCCAACAACATTTCCCCTCAACTGTCGCACTAACACAACCACGCATGAATTAGACTATACGAAATGAATGAAACAGCCGCCAGTGAGTGATGATTGTTTTGGTTTGACTTCTACCGCACGGGGGTGACAATACCGGCAATTATGAGAAGCATTATCAATAAAAGCATTATTCTAGGAAATAAATTATATTCATATTAAATTTTGAAAGTATTGCTTTTTCTACAGACATATATGTGAATTGTAATGATTCAATACCTCATACAGCACGAAACAGCAGACACCATTCACACATCCCCTGTATTCGAACACTTACTTTCAGCCAAATACATATTTGCTGTCAGCTTTCGAGTAAATACACAATATTTTCGTACTTTCGAATTTTGGATTTTTTTTATATTGTAGTATTTATCTATCTGTTGTATTTCTACATTTTCGTATTTTTGTGCTTTTGTATTTTTGTGTTTCAGTATTTTTGTACTTTTTATATTTTTGCATCCCTGTATTTTTATATTTTTTGTGTTTATGGATTCTTGTATTTTTGAAATTTTTATGTTTTTAGAATTTTAGTATTTCTGTATTTTAGTATGTTTGCATTATTGTGTTTTTGAATTTCTGGATCTATATATTTTGTTTTTTCTGAAAATTGAATTTTTGAACTTAAGAATTTTTCAATATCGGATTTTTATAAATTTTCGAGGTTTTTAATTTTAGACATTAGAATTTTCGAATGGTTGATTTTTTGAAATATTGAATTTTTGGTTATTGAAATTTCTAAAATTTTCATATTCTTGAATTTTTGAATCTTTGACTTTTTGAACTTTTAAATACTCGAATTTATGATTTTTTCAATTTCTGAATATTTAGTATTTTGTTACCTTGAATTTTTAATTTATTGATCCTTTGAATTTTTGCATTTATATATTTTTGTTTTTTTTGTTGCATTTTTGTGTTTTTGCGTTTGTAAATTTTTGTGTTGTTGTTGCGTTGAATTGCAGAAGTTTTTAATATAAGAATACAAGATTTTTTTAATTCCTGAATTCTTGATATTTTTTTAATATTTGAATGTTTGAATTTGAATTTCTGAATTACAGAATTTTTGAATTCTTTGCTCTTCGAATTTTGGAATTTTTAATAATTGAATATTGGAGTTGTTGAATTTTTGAAACCAGAATTTTCAATTTTTTGCATGTTTTAATCATTGATTTTTCGAGTTTTTGAATTTCTGAACCTTTGAATTACCGGATCTTTGAATTTTTATTTCTTTTTCAATTTTTGGATTTAAAAATCTTCGAATTCTTGAATTTTCGAATATTCGAATTTCTGAATTTTTGATGTCTTCAATTTTTGATCTTTTGAATTTGAGAATTTTGTGCTAAAAGGGCATTTCATTTTTTTTTTTAATTTTTAGTGCTTTTGAATTTTAGTAATTCTGTATTTTTGATTTTTTCTTTTTGTATTTGTATTTTTATTGTGGTTGTATTAATTTGATTTGGAATTTTTGCATCTTTGTATTTTAGAACTATTGAACTATTGAATTTGTAATACTTGAATTGCATTACATGAATTTTTGTATCATTGTGTTTCTGAATTTCTGGGTCTTACTTTTTGAACATTTCGATTTTTGAAGTTTATAATTTTTAACATTTGAATTCTTCAACTTTCCTGAATTTTTGAAGATTTGATTTTTAGACTTTTTTAATTATAACATTGTTTAATTTTGAAATCGAATTTTTTTTAATTTTTGTGGATGTTTGTTGTTGTTATTGGAATTCTCTAATCTCAAAATTTTTAAATTTTTGATTACAGATATCTTGAATTTTAGATATTTTTAGCAAGAAATTTATATATTTTTATTACTTCTGTCATTTATTTTCAAAAAACTATAAATTTTTCGCTCTTAACGTCTTGTAATTCTGATTTTTATAATGTACATAATTTATCCTGTTTTAGAATTTCGTTCAGTTTTTGAATTTACAAATTATTGAATATATTATTCCTCAGTTGTGCTTAATAACACTAGTAACAGTGACGTAGTGCTCTGCCAGTGATGTTATGCAGCAAAGCTAGCGTTGTGTGGCTGGACCACATAGTCGCAGCGAAGGATACCAAGCTGCACTAAGCCGCTGACGGTCCACCTGAAGAGGTGTTATCAAACCCGCCGGCGGATGTGCAAACCAACCTGTGATTCACTTATTTGTCCGGTTTACTCCACAGTTTATAGAGAACAATTGCGCAAAGAGTGAAGACAAAAAAGACTACCTATCGTGCACAATTGGAATCCGTCTTTGTAGCAATTTTGCTCGATAAGTAGACTTTTTTGGCTTCACTCTCTGCACACTCTTTGCGCCCCTTTATACCCACTAAGACGTCCAAAAAATTGTTGCAAACCCGTTCAACACGGGTCCAACGATGGACGTTTGTTGAACGGTTATTTGGACGTTGTCCAAATTGGTCCAACGAACGTCCTTTATTGGACGATTTTGAAACCAACCGTTCTTATAGGGTACTAACGCCTTCGGTTTATTCAAATATACTCAGTCAAACCGATTCCGAAACCGGTTCGGTATCTTGAATGAATTCAATAAGGATTTCGACTTAGCTCAAATGCAATAACCTATTCTGACTCAGTAGGTTTCGGAATCGGTTGTTGCCTTTCAACTGGATTCCATATTGAATTCATTCAGGATTCCGAATCAAATTGCGAATGGTTTGACCAGGTACCGGGTAAGCCGACTGAGCGGTATCGATTTGATCTGCAGTAACTTGGTATCTACAAAAAACGCACTGTGATTGTGCCTAAGCATATCATTTATACAAAATATCAAAGTACTACATCCATAGCAACGTTACATTGCATTTATGTGCGTTATCCATCTTCACTGCCGCTTAGTCGGCTTTAAACTAGCCATAACCCATGTTTGAGTAAACCAGACGAACGAGTGGATCACAGATTTGATTGCACTTCCGACGGATGATTTACAAACACGTTCTCCAGCGGAAACTTGGCCGCAGCTGTGTGGCCAAGCTGCATCACACTAACTTTGCTGCATAACATCACTTGGCAGAGCATTGTATAACTGTTACTAATGTTAATAAGTACAACTGAAAAATCAAACAATTAAACAACTAGAAAATTCAAAAACTGCAGTCCAAAATTCCGAAACAAATTATGCAGAAATTATCCACACAAATCCAGAAATACAAAACTTTAAGAATTTTTTTTCAGATTAACTAATATTAAATGTACTTTGTAAAACATTTTCAATTTTTCCTGAATAATATTTCTAAATCGATGAAAGGAGTATGAGCTGTCATTAAACGTCAAATTTTGACGTTTACAGACAGCTTTTACACGTTTCATCGATTTAGAACAACTTTGAATTATTTGTTACTCTATGGGAGGCGGGATGCCCCACCCGAAGGTACCATCCGCCGGCAGGCATGCTGGCGACCGGATGGCGTGCGAACGGCAGGCAAAAGGCATGCAAATGGCGGGGCTAATATTCATAGCAAAGAACGCAGCCATCCGCCTGGTTGTTGCATCTGAGCCTGCATTTCGTTCGCCCGTCACTTGTCGGCATGTATTGAGGCGATCGGTGTTGGCAGGTGGGGCATCTCGCCTCCGGTTAGCTATCCATCTGCCGTGGTAATGTGGGAAGGATAGGCAATGTTCGATTGGATTCGATTTTTTACAGCCAAACGCGAATCCAATCGATCCAAAATGGAGTCTCCGCAGTTCTCTTTCTAGAGTTTTTCTAGGTTAAACTAGATGCTGACGATCGGTAGGCTATTAAAACTTTGTTCTAGGCTATCCGCCGAAACTTGCCTTTTACTGTAAAAGTAGTGTGAGTATCTTATAGGCGATATTGTGGATCGTTATGCCTCGACAGTTATTACACTCAAATATGTAGTAATTCCTGAAAATAGGGTATATGAGGCCATACAAAGACCAGCCCATATCATACCGATCACGCCCAGAAATTATAATTAAGCTTTCTACTCTTCTCGAAACAGTAGGTTTGTTCCAGTACCAGGAGAAACTGGAAGTACTCCGGAGCAAACAGGGAGAAAATCGTTCCTGTACTATTTTCTTCTCTTTTTTCTTCTTGTGGTGGCAAACCGGAGTGAAAAGGAGCAAGAATTTTTTGCTCCGGAGCAACAGGGAGTAACTTCCATGTACTGGAACAAACCTAGTATGTCAGTATTATGGCAGATTACAATTCTATGTGATTCATTTGATTTAACCGCCCTAGGCGTACACGGTTAAATAAAACAACCTGCAGAATAAGTTGTTTTAACTTACTTTTGAGTTGTGCGTCGCTTTCGCACTTATTATTCTGGTTACGATTGAAAACTGGAAAATCCAACCAGCGACAATCGTATTTTCTCTGGTTCTAAACAATGGAATCACGTCGAAAGTAGTGCGCTGTTTTCGTACAATGATGCGCTATCCAGCGCACTACTTCCGACATCATGGATTAGCACTAAACAGGAGAAAAACCGATTGTCGCTGGATGGATTTTCCAGCGCTCAACTGCAACAAGAATAGTGTTGTCAAAAACAAAAAGAGAGATTCGACTCAGTCGAGGTCTTCCGTGGAGGAAGGTACTTTTGAGTTGTTTGGGTTGAACTCAAAATTGGGTAAATTCAACTTAAATTTGAGTATAAAAAACCTGTCAATGAGTTGTAATTTTTGCCGTGGTTAAATGGAAACTACCTTCAACACGGTTTACCTAATTTTAAGTTCCCCCACGATACCACGAGATTGAGTCAAAGGAACTCAATTTTAGGTAGTTTTTCGTTTCCGTGTAGAGAAAAAACATTCATCGTCGAACAAATAAGTTTAAAATGGTTGTGTAAACATTTGAACGAAGACCTGTTGTGTACGTTATTATTTATTTACATGGTGTTATATCAATAAATAATTGACAAAATCTGATCAACGCTCCTTCCCCATAACACTCGTTTCACGACTGCCTCTCTTTAACAATGGTTGCGTCCGATACCTTCCAGATCTTGCTGCACCTGGTCAACCCGCTCGTTGTGTCGGATTTGAACCGAAAATAATTTTAGCAGGTTTGTTGTCCGGCATTCTCACAACGTGCCTTGCCCATGGCATCCTTCCGGCTTTGGCTACCTTCTGGATACTTGGTTCGCCGTAGAGCCTGGTGAGCTCGTGGTTCATCCTTCGCCTCCACACACCGTTCTCCTGTACGCCGCCAAAGATAGTCGTAAGCACACGGCGCTCGAAGACTCCGAGTGCTTGCAGGTCCTCCTCGAGCATGGTTCAGGTTTCATGGCCGTAGATGACCAACGGTCTTATCAGCGTTCTGTACATGGTACGTTTAGTGCGTGGGTTTTTTTTCGATTGCAATTTCTTTTGGAACCCATAGTAAGCACGACTTCCATTGATGATGCCTCTTCGGATTGCTCAACTTTTATTATTATCAGCCGTTAGCAGAGATCCGAGGTACTTATATGAATTCCTCCAATATCTCGAATACATCCCCGTCGATCGCAACACTACTTCCTTGGTGAGATCATTCCCGTTCGGTCCTCCTATAAGCACGCACTTTGTTTTAAACGTGTACACCACCAATCCAGCTTTTGCTGCTTCTCGTTTGTCAGATGTAAGGGTCAACCACCGCTTCAAATATTCTCCCAATAAGATCCATGTCATCCGCAAAGCATACAATCTGGCTGGATCGTGTAAAAATCGTACCTCGGTTGTTGAACCCGGCTCTCTGCATAACACCTTCTAGTGCAATGTTAAACAACAGGCACGAAAGACCATCGCCTTGTCTTAGACCCCGACAGCATCCGAATGAGATTGAGAATTCACCCAATATCCTTACACAGTTTTGCACCCGCTGCATTGTTACTTTAATTAATCTTGTGAGCTTCCCGTTCATAATTTTCACATAGCTCTGTGCGGTTGATGTTATCGTATGCCGCCTTGAAATCGACGAACAGGTGGTGCATTGGGACCTGGTATTCACGGCATTTCTGGAGGATTTGCCGCACTCTGAAGCTCTGGTTGTCCGTTGATAAAAGCCGGCCTGATAACTTGCCACGAACGCATTAGTAATAGGGGATAGGCATTGGAAGATAACCTGGGATATCTGGTGCGCAAAGACGATTTCGCTCGAGTTTCAGAGCAGCGTGCACTCCGTGCACTAGCGCGACTTCCGGAAGGATATAGATAGGGCAAATTACCCCTTGTTTCCACTCCTACGGTAACTGTTCGGATTCCCACATTCTGACTATCAGTTTGTGGAGACAAATGGACAGCCTTTCCTGGCCCATTTTGATGTGTTCAGCTCCAATACCGTCCTTCTTTATTGTTCTTGTGCTGTTGAATCACATCCTTAACCCCCTCCAGCATGGGCTCCCCGTACTGACGATGTGTACATATGAAATGGAACTTAAAAGGCCCTTATTGCTATACAATGTAACATTGAATTGGAAGTTGATACCATACAAACGCGGAAAGCGAAGCGCTGGCGGGTCCGAAAAAGCACTGTATATGGTTTTCACACCCAGTTTATTACGCTAATACCATGGCAGGATTTAGTTTTCACTTAACCTTCCGGCAGTCGCGCTAGTACACTGAGTGCATGCTGCTCTGAAAACCTAGCTAAATCATCTTAGAGCAGCTGCGACTGCTCGTTCAGTAAGACATTAGCGCGACTTCCGGAGGGTTAACAAAGACTTCCGACGCATTCGATTCGCTTACAACTACCGCGTCGCCTTCAGTTTCAATCGCGTACTATGGACTATGCATATGAACTCCTAAAGAGGGATTTCGAAATCGTAACTGTAGCATAAAAGCACGTTCATTGTAAAATAATTTAATTCAACAAACTATAGAGCTTCGTTTGGGATTTTAAAAATAACGAAAATTATTGTTATTAAACCAAAGCTACAACAGGCATTTCCAATATTGATTCAACATTCCAAATTTCAACATCGCCCCAAAAGGAGCACGGACTATCAATTAACCGGTACAGTTCAGTACGTTTTACGTTTTGTTTCACTTCACGGTTCAATCACAGCATTTGAGTTTAGGGTTTGTTCACGTTCGTCGTATATGCACTTGGCGAAGTTGATCTGAAAAACATAATTGTATAATGATAGATTATTAAATTAAACATAATATTTGTATGACTCACGTGATGGCATATTTTTTTAGCAATCTCCTCGTTTTGACAGCGTACACGAGGTCTCTTCACCATCTCCGGTGCACTTGGCGTAAGGGATTTAGAGGGAAGCATCAGACAGAACTCGATGTATGTTGTCTTTTTCGCTCGAGGGTTTGGATCCGATGCCGTTGGTGGAGGATTAATCACCGGCTGACACGAGATAATCTCACTGAGCCGATAGTGGAAAACAATTGTTGTGGTATCTTCGTTTTTCGAGAAACCCCAAACGTTCTCAGCGGAAACAAGAAGTCTCATTTTTGATTCTTTGGTATCTAACAGACAGGGTTCATATGCCATAAATTGTTCGGCAAAATTTCGTTTGTTAATCAAAAAAAGGTACTGCTGACCTTTGCTTTGGAGACTTGAGTACGGTGGCAGTAGTCCCCCAGGGCCACCTGTCACAACTCGTGGGTGTCTTTTTCGCTCGGGTAGTATTCGACTAGAGTTTTTGCTTTGTTCTCGAACCGCATTCGCAGTCTCCGATGCCAGATCGAGCACTCCAATCACTGGTTTCGTGACAGTTCCTACCAAGCCCTTTCCAAGACCTGTTATGAAACCAGAAAAGCCATCGTTTACTGTGCCGTAATAGGTATGCTTGACAACACTCGTAACGCCTCCCACCAAACCGAAGGTGAATCCTTTGAAACCTGCAACTAAATGATCACCGGTTGTGCTTCCGCTACCTCCTGACACATCTAAGATCTTCTGACGAGCTTCAACGTGTTCGTCATCAAATACCACCTTGCCCAAACCATCGGATATTGTCTCAGTGAGTTTAGCCGTTGAATTAGATATCCCATGTGTAACATTCTTGACTAGTGATGATATTGATCCTTCCAACAGCAAACCAGAAACTCCCTCCGTAAGATCACTGGCGAAGCCTAGCGGATTACCCAAAAAGTCTACGGAGCCAAGAATGGACGCAGCCTGCCATTTGAGTTCTTGCTTGTAGTGCATTTTTATTGCATTTAAGTATGCATCCATTGTTTCGAAATGACATTTGTGCGTAAACTTTTCAAAGTTAATAATCGCGTCTTCGAACTTAATGAAGGTAAATCCGAGATTTCTCTTTACCTCGGCGAACTCGGGTGCCAGTTTGGAAGCGGTAATGAAGCTCAGTCTTATTTGACTTGGAACGATCTGTAGATCGCCAAAATAAAATCGCTTCACGTTAGCATCGAGAACCTTGTAGACAATCTTTTGTGCTTCATAATCAGATTCGTCGGGAAGAGCAGTCGGATCAACGGGATTTTTGGCTAAACCGGTGAACTTGATCAGTCGCAGGATGAGCCGTTCCTCTAGATAGACTGCTACCGGGCGGATGCTTAGTATAAAATGTTCGAATATGATGGCATTCGTGTTTGGACTTGGTAGTAGCTTTACATTCAGTTGCAAAGATGGTAAACCTGCTCGATTCGGGGATTCGTTGAATGACGGTGGATTGATTGTGTACAAAGTAATTGGACAGGATGTTTCAAAAAGCTGATTGTCGATTTGCATATCTCCTACACTGAAGTCCAGCGAAAGGACGGTAGGAGTAGAGATGAGTTCCATGTTGATGTCTTCGAGCGTTACATAAGCTAGCTCTTCGCAGCTGGAGATCAGGGATAGCCCGATACCTTTCCGCAGTTTAAGTACAACATAGTACTCCTGTTGTTCCTTAGTAACCTTAGTCTGATCGTTGAATGATTTCCGCCCTGGTTGTTCACTTAGGATGTGAGACACATGCATCCAGGAAGTATCGAAAGCAAGAGCTCCGCCGGACAGATTTTTGACATCTTTGATTTGGATGCATTTTATTGGTCCATCCATACGGTAGGTTACGGAAAGACAGCCCGAACCAGGTCTTAATTTCTGCCTTTCAATGGCTTGGTCGTAGGGAACTCCATACCTATTCAACGCTTTTGTCTCGGAAACACACATTCCTAATACTGCTTCGGAACCGGCCTGAAGCCCAAAGATACCGCCTTTCGCCTGAACGCACATGTTCGAGTGTTCACACATAAGACGGCCTTCTTCGGTGAATCGCCAAGTTTGCGTTGACTTTCGCTGTCGATTTGTCGGCCTTACGACCAAATTGATGAACTGCATCGGTTGAGGTGGTCTTTCCAAATCCAACACGAACCTTGCTTGTTTTTTCCCTGGTTCACTGGGTGGTGAAGAGCCTTCATGTTCCAATTGTTTTTCGTGATTCATTCTCCACAACTGGGATCGATCCCCTGCCTGTTTCCGCACCAGAACTACTCGACCATCCGTTACACCCAGGACAAGCTGTTGTGTTTTCACATCCCAATCGTTGGAGTTTCCAAAATCAAACGATGGAGTTGCCTCAAACGTCTGACTGAATGCAATATAGATAAAGTTTTCGTAGGTTAACCTGAAGTTCTCAAACCCGTTTAGTGAGCAGTTCTCGAAATCACCGCCAGGTGCTTCTAGTTGCAGATATTTGTTCCCCAGTGGATCGTCAAGAACGTAAGCAATCGAGCTTCGCGGTCTAACCGTCGTCTTGAACTGGTGTTTAGCGGCTGCCTGGTGGAATCGGATAGGAACTTCGGAATAGTTATCAAGCCGGATGGGGGGTGGTAACGATTGAGCATCGCTAAAAATCATAAAGTATGTCGCACCATGAAGAATCGTTTCTAAACGTAGAAATTGCATAGCTCCGTTCACTGTTCGCAGATTGATGTACAGACTTTGCGTTTCGTATATTGGAATACCGGCGGACCATAAGCATTCCGGTACTTCTGGAAGGCGAACGCATAATTCTTGTTCTTTATCCAACCGCGGCCAATGAAATGCTATATGACAACCAGGAACAGCTTCAATGAAGGCAGATTTAGCAGCGGGATCGTACACCGTTTCCGTGAAACATTTTTGTAATACTTGTAGCTTGTACGAACTTCGATTGTACAGTTGGTATCTAGGGGAGAAGGTCACTATGGATGTCTGGTTGTATCGACCCCGTGCTCGCCGTACCTCAATTCCAATAATAAATGATTCATTACCGCTGACTAATTGTCTATGTTTCGTACCCTGTTCCAACTTAAAGGGTTGACACCAGTTCAATCCTTGCCCGAAACGCCTTCCTAGACGCATAGTCAGACAGCCCGAACTCGATGGATCCGAAAACGCAAACATGAAAGGAGAGATCATGCGGGCTTGTTCATTTTCGGAGAACTGTCCCGAGCTCTCACTATCCAAATCATCCTGTCGGAAAACTAAAGGTATACCAGTTCTATTGACCAACCAGAATGGAGCACTGATAGAAATCTGTATACCACGACCTTTAGCAATATGAATAACGGCTCTCAGTTTCAACATTCTAGCTTTGGTATCAAACAGTCTCACATCCAACTCCGTAGATCCATAGAAACCCGCGGGAATAGTGATCTGACCCGCTTCTGGATAGCTATCCAACGTTATCGTCAACATCACCTGTTGTTCCATATCGATTTCCGTGATTTTTACTGTCTTCGACGCTGATATTCTACCCTGCGTCCCGGAAGGTAGTTTATACAACAAATCGCATGGCAGCAGGTTGTGAATTCTAATCGGCGGCCAAAGCGTGATCGTATGTCCGGGTAACAGAATTACATCCCTTGAGGGGTAGCTCTCTTTCCGGATGGAAATCAGCATTTTGTAGGATCGTTCGCGTATACCACGACACGTTCGCAGCTCCTGGTAAATTTCCCCTGTCTCGATCGCATCATTCCATCGAACACCCTTGTCGGTAAATTGAAAGCCGTTGTTATTGTTGTTATTGAAGGACTTGTGAATATCAAATTTTTGCAACAATGTCCACCCGTCACTCGAATTGCTCAATTCCTCCGATCGGGAATGATTAGCACTCACGTCTTCCAGCAAAGCAAGATTCGCCGGTAAAGGTCTAAAATATAGAATGGCGTGCACGTGAGTCAGCGGAACATTAAGAACTTCGTTTGAGTGGAGAATTTGCGTTTTCGTGTCTGGCCAGTTACGGATGTTTAAATGTCCGTACAGATGTTCCATTTTAACAAGTACCGGATTGTCCAGCTTGTTGATCAACTTTAAGGCAGATTGAACAGTGATTAGTTTCTGAGCGGAACCTTCCAACGACACTCCAAATACTATTCTCGCTCTAGGTGCCTGCGAGTAGTCATCAACCAGATCGGATCGGGCATGCCGGAAGAATGTACCAACCCGATCTACAGAAATTGGTCCCACTTCTTGCCAACCGTCACATCGAACAGCTATTTGATGCAAGTTGAACTTGTGTGTATCTCGGTGCCGTTGTTTGCTTTTTGTAGAATAAGAGAATGTTGAAATCCCTCCAGTATCGACAAGAGTCCATTGGGTGTCAGTATCCGTCACTGTACTGGATCTCGAAGTTTCCGTTGACACAATCGTCGTGTACCAAAGTTTTACACCCGTGTCATTTTTGATTGCAAAAGGGACAAACGGTGTCCTTCTTCGATAGTTCACTGGGCTTTTACATGCCAAATTTGTGGAATTATAATAGTCCTGTGTCCAATTTTCCTTAACAAGTTGATACAAGTCAATCGACGTACTAGTAATATTCAGTCTTAAAGTATCGTTGCTTTCAATTTTTAAGTTTAACCGATTTCTACTGGCACCAGTCTGCCCTAGGCTATAGCCCCACTGCGCTTCAGCTTTCCACGGTTCAATCAGTGGTTCCCAGCCACTCAAAGCTCGATTATAATAATCACTGGCAAACACTCCCGTCATTCGACCTGCCTTGAAACCAGAGAAGGTAGTCGAAAATGCTTCTATAGCATTAGTGGGATCCTGTTCACTTCCATTAGCTATCATCGTACACTGACCCAATTCCTGTCGTAGATCCAGTTTACTTAACGAAAGCTCCACGAATGGTACATCTGCATCCCTACAATCGTCGATCACACATATCGATATGCATGCTGCTTTCAGTTCAATCGCTTCGATAGCCTTTGGATTGTCCGATACGTATCTTTGCGGTTCGGAGTTCTGCGTTAGCCAAAGTGCTGCCTCATCTATTTGAGAGTTGCACTTCTCAAGTGCTTTCAGGCAATCACTCCTATTAAAGCCCAGCAGAACTAACTTCTCAACGGCCGTATTTGCCTCCTGACTCTCTTCCACACTCGCTTGTTTGCTGTCTCGTGCATACTTTGTCTGACCCGGGAGCGATTCCAGCATACGTTGGAACATCTTCACGTCGTGGTAGGACAACCGTATGCATAGTTGCTTTTGCATTTGGACATCTAGAACGCCCCGTCGAAGATCCATGTTAATCGTAACCGGGTCAATTATCGATAATGCGGTGCCGTCCTCGGATCCGAGAACACAGGAAAATACCTCTAAATGGTTGAGATTTATCGACATAGTTTTGGAACTTTCAAACGGTCGGTATGATACAACGGTTGTACTCTAGATAAAAAAAAGCATTAATATGCGCAGAAACATGTGTTTTAAATTCTAAATTGAACACCTACCTTAAGGATGACGGCATTGGTGTCGTGCTGGTCCGTTTTTTCCACCAATACTAGTTCGGAATCGGTGATGTTTAGCTTCAGCTCCATGCGATTTTCCTCTGTGGGTGTTGGAGCACGCTTACTTGTATCCATCGAGACACTTCGTTCGTTAGCTTTCAGTTCCAAACCAATTAGTGGTTGATCTTCCTGTTGCAGTATAAAATCCTTGGCATTCTCTAGCCAATCAAGAATAGCCATCAGACGCATATTGTTAAGGAGGATGGTAAATTTGGTCAGGTCTTTTCGACGTCTGCTATGTATTTCCGCTTGCACTTGACCGTCGGCCGGATTGGTTACGATTGGTTGAAGGATATCAGGAAACACGTTTTTAACTTCATCCTGCGACTGAGGTTTATCAAATCTCGTATCTTTGATCAATATTTCTTGTGAGACCAAATCAATATCTTGTGCTCCATCACTCAAAGTATCTACCAAAAGCTTAGATTTTATGAAGTTGATACATGCTAAAGGGGTGGGTTTCCGCTCACTGTCCAACGCTTCCAAACGTACGGACACGTCTTGAAGCTCCAAGTGGATGGAAAGATTCTTCCAAACTTCCTCAATCAGATCAGAGTCGGTGTTCAAACTTAGGGTACTATTTGGAATGTAAATCGGTCGAAGGTACAGCTCGTCCAAAGCTTCACCTAAATTGTACGATAAGAATCCACGCACTAGTCGGTACTGTTGCAGATCTAGCACCGCTTCCAGCTTGGATAGCGTCCCATGTACGCTGATATCTGGAACTGAAATATAAATATACACTGCATAAGCAACATCTTAACTTCTAGATGGCGTCTACTAAACATGAACGTTCGAGGTAATAACAAATAGAAATGGAGATGAATGGGAACTACTGTCGTGTTTATTCTTAGGTGGCATTTGTTCAGAGGCGTCCGATGTGCTCTAGGCATTGTTAAACTGAATTCATATGAAAAATTTGTTGAAGTTCATCTAAAATAATTTAAACTTTTTTAGTATTTTCCATAGTGTGACTGTGATAAGTGTGATTAGTCATGCATTATCTACGCCAGTTCTATTCAATCAGCATTACTACAGCGAGAGTGGACTGTGAGAGGTTATTCTAAGTCCTTATCGTCTGCATCGCTGTTTGGACATAGTTTTTGTAAGTGAAGGGGCACTACGTGAATGTTTTTTGCCTTTCTCATATAAAGAAAGGCTATGCAATCACTGTAAAAATCGACTTTTTAACCGAGGCCCGGAGGGCCGAGTGACATACACCATTCGATTCAGTTCGTCGAGATCGGCAAATGTCTGTGTGTGTATGTATGTGTGTGTATGTGTGTGTCATTTAAACTCACACAATTTTCTCAGAGATGGCTGAACCGATTTTCGCAAACTTAGTTTCATCTGAAAGGTATAACGCTCCCATAAGCTGCTATTGAATTTTTAGTTGATCCGACCTCCGGTTCCGTAGTTACGGGTTGAAGAGTGCGGTCACACGGCAAATTCCCATATAAACTGGTACCACTATGATGTTCAAATGATGTAAAACATATCAAAATTGATGTAACATTACTCTAGTTTGCGGGTCTGGATCACTAATTATCAATCAAAGCAGCTTTGACCACACTGGCCACCTATGACGGTTCATGACGCCCCCGGGGAACCCGCCAAGTTCCTAAGCTAATATCACACCCATTCCCCAACGAATTCTCTACCGATTTTTACAAACTTGATTTCAAATGAAAGATACAGTAATACCATTGACTGCTGCTGAATTTCATTCGGTTCTGACTCTTGCTTCCGGAGTTACAGGGGTGTTAGTAAGGATACACTGGAATTTCCCATATAAATCGGTACAATCATAATACTTCAGAGGCTAAAAACTATTGAAATTGTCACCAAATTACTTCTAACCGCAGATCTAGATCACTGATTGCCAATTAAACATTCTTTGAATATATTGTCCACTATCGACGATTCCAGAAGTCCGGAATTCCGGGCATATTCCACAATTAAAGTCACATCGGTTCTTCGGTGATGACTGAACCGATTTTCTCAAATCAAGTCTCAAATGGAAGGCAAAATATGCAGTTGAGCATTGCGTCCCTCCCCCCGCCTTGCCCTTACACCTCCCTCCTTCATCACTCCCCTCCCCTTGGACCACCCTCACGCCCGCATTTCCTTCATCCACCCCGTATACCGAAATAAGATGAAGGATTTATGACGCATCCTCCACTCCCACTCTACTAACCCCCCATTCCTTCCACTTTCAAACCCATTCCACCAACATTTCAAAATATAATCACATGAAGATAACATCGAACTCATGCTGATTAAGCTAATTAAATATTATTCTTTTGCCTTTCTCATATAGAAAGGTTATGCTATTGCTCCAAAAACCGACTTTCTAACCGAGACCCGGAGGGCCGAGTCTCATATAACATTCGACTCAGATCGCAAAATATCTGTGTGTATGTATGTATGTATGTATGTATGTATGTATGTAGGTATGTATGTATGTATGTATGTATGTATGTATGTATGTATGTATGTATGTATGTATGTATGTGTATGTGCGGATTTGTTAACAAAATGTCCACATCGGTTTCTCGGAGATGGCTGAACCGATTTTGCAAACTAAAATTCAAATGAAAGGTATAATATTCCCATAGGTTGCTATTGAATTTCATTTTCAACCAACATCTTGTTCCGGATTACGAGTTGAAGAGTATGGTTACAAAATAAAATTTGTTGATTTGTCCACATCGGTTTCTCGGAATTTTCTGAACCGATTTTGACAAACTTGATTTTAAATGAAAGGTCCATCAGCTGCTGTTGAATTTTGTGTGGATCCGAGTTCTGGTTCCTGAATTATAGGGTGATACGTACGATCACGCAGCAAATCCCGATTCTAACGAATTCTGCGATGAATGTAAAAAGATGAATTTTTTTCCAAAATGTAAACACGACTGTTGAATTTGTAGATCTAGGTCACCAACAGTCATTCAAAGTCTCTTTGGCCACACTGGCCACCATCGACGGATCCGGAAGCATCCAAATTCAGAATAACGGTTATATTGGTTTCTCGAAAATGGCTAGACCGATTTGATCAACTTAGTCTCAAATTGCATTCAAGTCGTCGTTACAGTTCGGTCGCGTTTCCATTTGCGCCGTTTAAAGTTTAACCGTGCGTGTTTTAATTTGTATTGTTTTCATTTGCCATTGCTGCGTAAGTAAAACATGCCGTGCGCGATTAATAATTGTACAGTGAGTGACGACAAACATGTGTGGTACTGCCATGGATCATGCGGGAAAAAATTCCACGCTGCATGCGTTGGTGCTCAGAGGAATCATGAGCAAAGAATACTAACATACATGCTGCCAATATGCTACGAGTGCCAGAAGCGTCTCGTGATGGAGTTAAATTTCGATAAACTGTACAGACAACAACAAGAAGCCATCAACCTCAACAAGCTAGTTATGGAGTCGAATCACAAACTCGCATCCACATTTAGCAACTTCAATGTCCGAGATGGATTTGAATGTATCGAAATGCTCTTAAACGAGTTGAAAGGCGAAATTAAAACAACTGCAGCTAATCATAATAACGCGGTTGCACACAAAGCCAAAACCTCGGAGTTGTGGAATGAGCTGGCTGCTTCCAACAAAACTGGCAAAACTGATGTCGTTGCCACAAAAAATCACTTAACATCATTATTCGACATATCGATGAAAGCTACGAAAAACAACATCGCAGCCTATGTCAATGAACTGACCACCGATATGATACGCGAGTTGAAACAAATTTGTTCAGAAATTGAAAAGGTCAGCAGCATGATAACTGACATGGCTAATAACTGTTCGGCACAGAATATGAGTTATGTAAACCCAACTTTCACGGATGATATTATCGATGAGTTAAATCAAATTTCTAGCGCAGTACTCACTGGAACAAAAGTCTGTTGCTTCACCCACAACAGATTCCTCCCCTAGTTTAGAGGCTGAGATGTCCGTCGAGGCAGCCAGTAACTCAGGCTGGCGTTTCCTTGGCAACTCTTAGGTATGGAAGGCTGATTGGTCCGAATACGACGCACGTAAATTGCATCGTCTCAATCAACAAAAAGCGGCGGTGAAAGCAAGAATAAAGAAGAAACGGAATAAACAGAGGCCCGCTAATGCACTTGACACCACCCGTAACAGTAATAATAATACCAAGCATCGCAAGAATCACGGTTACACGCACCACACAATTTTCGACAAAAATAACGGATATAATTACAACCACAGCAGATTTGCGTACCATGACAACAAACGCCGCGACATCGACAATCTTCCCTTGGATAGAGAGCTACTGGCTGAGGCAAAAGAACGTTTTTCGAGGCCACCTTCAACTTCCTTCAGACCTTCCATTGCATTCCAGAGAGGCGATGTTTTAAACCCGTGCCCTACCGACCAACCTAGCACCTCACATCGAACAGCTGCTGCCACACCTATGTACCCCTCCGGAATTGGCGCCTGTCAGTATTTTTGCCGCAATTGACGCACTGATTAGAGCAAGGTAGTAATGAATTGACAAATCATATTGTGCTTCAAGATGAAGCTAGGTCTAATTAATTCCCATTCAACTAACACTTCTCCAAGAGAATCTCAGTCAAGAACAGAAATCTTGGTCTATTGCCAAAACTTTAATCGCATGAAAAGTGCAGCTAAGATGAATGTGATTCAAAACAAAATATTAGGTGGTCATTATTCCGTAATTTTAGCAACTGAGACTAGTTGGGACGAAACAGTGAGAAGTGAAGAAGTTTTCGGAAGCAATTACAATGTCTTTAGGGATGACCGTGATTGTCATGTATCTGGTAAGAAGTCAGGAGTAATAAAAATTATGTATATTGTACTGAGCCAAAAAAATCGAATTTTTTTAAACGATTTGAAGTAAAGTTTATACTTTACTCAAATTTCCAAGGCGACTGAGAACTAAGAAATCAACGCTTTTTCTTGAAAAAAGCGATACTAGCAGTGACACCATTCAAAGAAAATCAACAGTGAAAAAAATCAAAACTTCATGAAGTATTTGAAATTATTAAACTAAAATTTGTGTTTGCTATTGAAATTGACAAAATGATAGTATCGCCCCTTTGGCGATTGTTTACTTTTCCGGTCCCACCTATCAGCATTGAAGTATCGCCCTTACGTTTTTTTACAATACAAATTTTACAATTGGTGGGGGTTTGGTGAAAATCGATCTTACTGTCCAAACGGCATAATTCCGAAACCGTAATTTTTGAAGTTTTAAAATTATGCAGAATTAATTTTTCAGAAAATATTTACCGTCAAAATTATTTTATCAAATGATGCACTGTTTAACGTTTGTAAAACTCATCGAAGATACTAAACCTCCGAAATTGGCGGTTTCAAAATGATGCTATCTTGACCTTAAATTACTGTTTTTGAACATCTGACCTATACATATAATTGGTCATACAACAAAAATCAAATGCTCATTGTAGAGTTGCAGAGAGCAAGGTCAAAATATCATATGTAAAATAAAAGAAACCATAATTATACGAAATAAAAAAAATAATTCGTTGTACTGGGCGCACTGGAAATCTTGCTTGTATATCACACATTCCTCTCCCTACTCAGTGAAAATAAGATCGAAGAAACTAAAGTGACCTTGCTCTCTGCAACTCTACACTCATCAAAATCGATAACGACCTGCTAGAGTCGAATGGAAATCGGAAAGTGTTATCCTCGTTATTAATCATATTACGTTTTCGTCTCAACTCGACGCATTCCCAAAATAAAAACCTGTTTTAATCCACCTAGTGGTGCAATTGTGCTTTTCTCATTTGTCCAGACTACGATTCCATGGCTGGTTATGTTCAATATAATGGTGGAAATGAATATTACATGTTCAGTACGATTTGCACATACATACAATGGATCGACAGCCACGATCTTAAGATACTATGTGTCGATACTGAAACATCGCGGCGGATCATGGAGAAAGATCCGGGAGGTTCGGGTTCCCCGAAAATTTTCAACTTGTTAAGAAATTTTAAACTAGTTTTAATTTTAAAGTAGCAACCCCTCACTTCATACTCCCTCCGGGCCGGTATGATTGGCGATTTTTAGAGTGATTCCATAACCTTTCTATATGAGAAAGGCAAAAATGTACCAAAGTCCAAAAAAATCAATTTTTGTCAAACATTATTTTTTCGAGTTTACATCCAATCTCAATATTTCATGCATTATAAAGTCATTTGGCATCAAAAATACAAATTTGATTTTGAAAATTTTTCATTTCAGTTTATATGAGAACTAGCTAATACCCATCGCGCGTTGCTGCGACTCTCTGCGAAATAGGAGGAAAACACAATTTGTTCCAAAGCGCCATCTGGCGGGCAGATAATCTCCAACTAATAGCACACAAACACGCCCTATACCAAATAGCTACTGTGTGCAAATTTTTACGGAAATCGGCCGTTTGGGAGTCTATAAATCATATACATACAAACTTTGACTTTTATATATATATAGACTAGCTAATACCCATCGCGCGTTGCTGCGACTTTCAACGAAATAGGAGAAAAATACAATTTTCTTCGAAGCGCCATCTGGCGGGCAGATAACCTCCAACCAATAGGACACAAACACGCCCCAGAACAAATGCCTACTATGTATAAATTTTGACGGCCATTGGTTAAGCCGTTTGGGAGTCTATAAATCATATACATACAAACTTTGACTTTTATATATATATAGATATAGAATATAGATAGAAATAGATAGATAGATTTGCTGTGTGATTGCACTCTTCAACTCGTAACTCCGGAACCGGAAGTCCAATCAATAAAAAATTCAATAGCAGCCGATGGGAAGGTTGTACGTTTCATTTGAGACTTTTGTGCAAATCGGTCCAGCCATCTCTGAGAAACAGAGGTCACATTTTTTCCACGTACACACATATACACACAGACATTTTCCGATCTCTATGAACTTAGTCGATTGGCATACGACACTCGGCCCTCCGGGTCGGTAGTAGATTGACGAATTTTTGAGTGAATGAGAAAGGCAAAAACATTTTTAGCAAATGTTGAAAGTTATGCATTTTTTGGTGAGCAGTTCTATGTTTCATAGACATTAAATCAATGTTAGCTTCGCTTTCTATTAAATAAAGACCCTTATTACAGTACATCTCTACAAAAGCGAGCTCAATTTGAAAAGAAATCTGAGGATTATGATTAATTACAGAACTCTGGAATTTTCTATTGGAATGTTTTCAGGCAGGAATTTGATATTGATGCTATTAGACAACTGTGAAATCAAGACCAATAGATCAGTTACATATCAGGACTCCATTCCGACAATTTATCAAAAGTCCTCATGATGTTTACATCAACAGGTTATCAATGTACGGATCAGATAATTGTTATTGTAATATTGAATTAAATCAGTCAGCATCAATAAATTTTCAACTTCAATCTAATTTTTTTTGTGTGGTGGGGGGGGGGGGGAGTTGTATGGTGTTGAACCCCAAAACCTTCTCTTGGCTACGCCGTTGCATGGAGTTATTTACTTCGCTTTCATTTTCCGATATGTTTCAGATCGATCCGATGGTTATAAGTTAGAAAAATTGCAGTCAGAAGGTTCGCACAAATGAACATTTTTGCACTGATAAGTTATCAAGTTCCTTCCAGACAACTTGGAAGTGATGGGTGATTATTTCTAGCGGTTGTAGATAGAAAAATGAAATACAAAATTAAATAGGCGACAAAAGGTAATCCACAAATAACAAGCCATAACTTTTAAAGTATTCAAAATAGATATTTGAAGTCTTCAGTAAAGTTATTCGCAAAAGTAAGAGCTACAAATTTGCTGAAGGCATCATTTCGATATAATCACTTCCAAGAAAATTTGTGAAAATATCTCACTCATAGGGAGATTAATCAGTAAAAGCACAATACCAAAAGAAAGGGCGTATTGCCTCCATTATATTCTCCGAAGATACTATTGACCTAAAATAAGCCGCTTTGGCGTTAATAATAGATTACATGTTTTTGGTCATATTTCTGGCAATGGGAAATGATAAAAATCTTTCGTCCGCATTTAATGTTAAATATCTCTTTTGATAATAGTCCGATTTCAACAATCTATAGCTTGTTCGAAAGGTACTTGTTAAAGCTGTCTAAAAACATATAAAGTGTTATTCTATGTTGTCAATTTCGGCAAATAATTTAAAAAACTGCAAAAAACGCCATTCTTACACATTCAAACATTCATATCTTGGAAACTAAACATCAGAATCAAAAACAAATTAATAGCGTTCTTACTGTTTTTAGTTCTTTTATTTAAAATTGGTTTGGATAAGATCGGTTCAGCCATTGCTGAGAAACACGAATGAGAATTTGTCCGTTACATACACACACAGACATTGTCCCAAATCGTCGAGCTGAATCGATTGGTATATAAGACTCGGCCCTCCGGGCCTCGGAGAAAATCTTGAAAGTTTGAGCGAATTCTATACATTTCTTTTATAAGAAATGTAAAACGTAATCATAACCATATCAACCGAACACAGCACTTTTTTGGGGTCCCAAACAACTGTGCATAATTCGGGGTAGATTGGTTTTGAGCCGGCGTAGCGCATTGCGTTTGAAATTTGTATGGAAATTAGTATGGGAAAATCTACTTTTTCGTATTTTCAATGCTACAGACTACAATTCTTCCTGCAGTATGCCAGCAATTAGATAGAAGCGTAGTCCAGAATATGCTGAACAAGTTTGTCAAAGGATGCATGGCGTTGGAATGTCTCTCAAACAAGTATAGCTGTTCAAAGTTCGATAGATCGAATTAAATGCCAAAAATCTTTTTTTTTGCCAGCACTGCGGGTGTACCAATGATATTTCATATAGCATACCAAAATAACATGATATATTTTAGATTTACCACATTGATATGTTTGGATGAATTATTCAAAAGCCTTAGCTCAATTTCATGGGCGTAGGTAGATTAGCAATAGGGCGTAGTGAGGGGGGGGGGGTCTTTTATATATAGAAATTTGAACTGAAATATTGTCGAGTTGGAATGTTCAGATGAATTATTTTAAAACATTTACACTTTAACTGTGTTTCGTAATTAATCAGCTGGTAACGAAGTGCTTTGGAGCGCTCTGGTTTAATATAACCATCATTTTGTTTCCCAGGTAACTAAACCTGAATCATACCTTGAATTGTCCATTATTTCCAAAAGAAATATCCTTGCAATAGTTTGAATTTCACACGGACAATGTAGTAAAATGAGCAAAAATATCTAATTACTTAAACAGCTCACATACAAAATGGTGCAATTAAGCGCAAGATTTTTTTCGCCGATCTAGCGGTATTTGGATTAAACTTATTCAAGGTATAAGAGTTTTCACTTGGACGGATTGGGAACATTTTGAATGAGAATATCGCGATTTGTTTTTCATTGTATCCAAATTCTATAAAACTGTTATTTTTTAGAGTACATGTGTCTATCTACGCCAAAATCTAACCCTGACCTTGGTTTATTAAGAACATAGGATATTAGACACAAAACTGTGCGACCACCCCTGCCACTCCGTTATCGATCTGGACTAGCTGAAGTTGCACAGGGAGTAAGTAGATAATTATGCTTGGGAGTAGCGAAACATCTTTCAATATGCAACTCCTGGTAGTCCTAAAGTGTTTATTGATCAATACCGGCGCCGGCCAGGCCCGGACGTAGATCGCAGAAGGAAAGGGAACGAATGGTTAGTCCGATACTTGCTTGTGCTAGAGGCCGTATATGCTACTGCGCACTCCACAAGTATCACAGGAGCAGGATATTTTTGTTAGTAAGAAGTATAGAAGTTGGATCTACTTCTTCTTTACCGACGCCAGAGAGGTGACTCCACTATCTGGACTAGATATCGTTCCACCAAACTCATGGACCGGAGACCAACGGCTTTACTTCCCACAATTTTTTTCACCTCAGAAAAATCTCAACGACCTCGGCTGGAATTGAACCGAGGCGCCAACTGGAATGAGTGACGGTCACGCTTACCACTCAACCATCGGCGCCGTCCTGAAAACAATTTTTACATAGACTATGCACTTTCGGGCACTGGCATCTTGCAGGAATTGCTGTTGGCTCGCGGAGAACTAGAGGATTTACTTAAAAAGGGAGGCTTCGAGCCGCATAAAACATGCTCGAATTTCGTCGAATTCCTTAACACGATACCAGAAGAACAATAAGAGAAGTGAGTGTTATACGAACTAAATGGCGTAAACGATATAATCAAGACCCTTGGTATGTTATGGAACCCTTCAGCCGATCAGTTGTTGTTTCGCATAGCTCCTACTGACCCCCATCTCCAAGCTCTACATTCTGTCCGAAATCGTCAAATCTTTCAACCCGATAGGCCTACAAGCACCGGTTTGTGTCACCGCCAAGCTCATAATGCGTCAGTTGTGGAAGGAGAAGTTTTCTTGGGACGAAGAACTTAATGGAATTAAGTTTGATTTTTTGTATTTCATCTCGTTAGTAACTAACACCAACTGGGTGTCTACGTAGACGATGTATCTAAACTAGTACTTAAATTAGCACTAGTTAGACACGAAATATGCAGTCTCATTTGGCACCAAATGCCACCATTCCAAGACAAGAACTATGCGGTTTTCGTTTGATGCTAAGATTGGTAATTAAGGTTATCACAGCACTCAATGTGAATTTCGATCGAATAGTACTGTACTCTGATGCAATAATCACCCTAGGGGGGTGGTTGGAAATGTCGCCAAGTCAACTCAACACGTACGTAGCAAATAGAGTGGCGCACATTCAAGACTTCACTCCACGGCCAAATATAAGTACGACAACGAACAAGAGTACTGTCACAGAATTACGGTTTTCGTTACAAGCTATTGTTTACATGGCTATTAGTAGATATTCAGCAGGCAAGGTACATCGGACAGATACATTGGAAGATTACGCAGTCTCAATCCAAGGATCGATAGTAACGGCGTCTTGCGAGTCAATGGTAGAATGAAGTACTCGAGCGTATCGTATGAGAAACGGTGTCCGGCAATACTACCTGCTAAACTTCAAATTATGATTGTTATACATACTAAGAAAACCAAATCGATTGTACGTCGATTCCCGTTTTACCATTTCCCGGAAAACCATTTTCCGGAATGTCATTTCCCAAAAAACCATTACCCGGAATGTACCATTTCCCGGAAAACCATTTCCCGGAATGTACCATCTCCCAGAATATCATTTCCCGGAATGTACCATTTCCCGGAATACTATTTCCCGGAATGTACCATTTCCCGGAATACCATTACCCGGAATGTACTTTTTCTCGGTAATTATTTATACTAATGAAATCTAAAGTAAACATGTAATTTGAACTTTAAGAACAAATCCAGAGCTATGTTGACTTACATATATGGTATTCTATAGCATTTTTCGTTTGGTAGGAGTCATTCCATTTACGTATATTTAGATGGAACACCGAGAGAGCTACCAACTTTTAAACTAAACTAACCTATTCTCCTCTATTCATTATTTCACATTATTCCGCGACAAATAAAATTTGCAATCAAGATATGATAAGCTTTATAGATATTGATTGACTCTGCTGGAATCAAACATGATGACATTCTTCTGCATTCCAAGTTTTTGTTTGGTTCGCTTGACACCTTATCTTTGCTCTCTGATCATACTAATAAAAAACAAGCTCTCATAAACCAATACAGTACCAGAAAACAGATTATGCTTAAAAAAGGCAAAGTCTCAAAGAAGATTGTTATGAATTAATAATTTCCAAAAAAAAAAGTACTCAAATTTTAAAGAAGACAAATTCAAAAATATTTTTCATGATTTGCTCATCTCCAAAAGAAGGCGAATAAGCTCATAGAATAACAATTATAATTCAAAAAGTTATAACCCCATAGAAAATCCTCCCGATTTTCCCACCGACTAAATCGGCTTGCGTCGGCACAATCGGCCGACTATGCCACCAATTAATCGGTCGATTGTTACACCGACTCTTATGGGTTTTTAACATGGACGTCAGTCGACTCAACA
Source organism: Topomyia yanbarensis (assembly GCF_030247195.1). Taxonomy (NCBI): domain Eukaryota; kingdom Metazoa; phylum Arthropoda; class Insecta; order Diptera; family Culicidae; genus Topomyia; species Topomyia yanbarensis. Next base: position 130,529,482 of record NC_080671.1, read on the forward strand.
ACCGATTAAATATGACAGACGAAATCTGTTGAAATCGGTCTGTTTCAACCAATTAAATCGATCGATTAGTTGGTAGTTTAAAACTGGAACCAGATTCACACAGATTAAATCTGGCGATTAATATGGTGACGAAAATTGTCCACCGACGAAACCCAACTTGGTCGTTTAATTAATCTGTCGACCTCGATGCACCCATTTTCGTCGGTCGACTGTGAAATTTATGAACTGTCAAATTTTCTATGGGGAAGGTATGTTAGGACCACTAGTACATAAATCCAATAAAACACCAAGAATATTTTGAAAGAGTACTTAAAAGAATGTGAAACTACATAGAAATAGAAAGTACATATAAATCAAAAACATGCCAAAAATAACGACAAGGAAGCATGCATGTATAAGAAAGAAAAACCGCAAATTTTTTAGATGCATAATCCATAAAAATCCCAAAATAAATATATCTGAAGCATTGTTTATATGTTATTCTAATTCAATAAAATTCCAAACATATTTCCAAACTACTTTTTATGTTCTAAAGTAGAGAGAATTTCGTATTTTGCATGACATTTGCTGCGTAACAAGTGTAATCAAAATGAGTGGTGGCAAGGTACGTAGTTTAATTTATTTTCCGGGAAATGGTATTCCGCGAAATGGTTTTCCGGGAAATGGAACATTCTGGGAAATGGTTTTTTCAGGAAATGGAACATTCCGAGAAATGGTTTTCTGGGAAATGGTACATTCCGGGAAATGGTTTTCCGGGAAATAGTACATTCTGGGATATGGTTTTCCGGAATATGGTATACCGGGAAATGGTATTCCGCGAAATGACGTACAACCTACCAAATCATGTGATGTGATGGCTGGAAGCTTAGCGAAGCAGCCCCTCCCTTCTTTCCCACAACTGCTGATCGGAATTACTTTCTATTAATAATCACTATTAAACTTACCAAAATGACTATTCCACGAGTCCATATTCCGTTCGACTTGCAGTTTCAGATGACACGTATCTTTGAGCAGACTAGGACCCTGCTTTATTAGCCAGTAATTTTTCATATCAACCACAACTTCGTCGAGCTGAACTGCTGTATCCAGACGACCCTCCGGCTTGAGCATTCGGTGTGCAGCAAATATGTCTGTGTGGAACAGATTGACATGCATTACGTCCAGCACTTCTTTAACGCTTCTGTTGCTGGATATGCTGACCACTTCAGGATCATCGCTCATCAGAAATTCATTTTTCAATGTGAACTCTCCCAAATCAGCCACAATCACTTTCTCGCTGTTGAAAGCCATAGGAAATATCAGAATCGGTGCGCCGGCATTGATTTCCAAGCCCAATTGGGTTGGTCGCTCGTTAAGATGCACTCTAGAATCCGTTGGTTTAATCTTGCGCATCACTGGCTGTTGGTTAAAAAAAATGAAACAGAAATTTGCAACGAAAACTAATCATCAACTTACGGTTTGTAATTGAGAAAACTCCTTGAAGAACAGCTGTATCTCTGCAACGAAGCGCTTGGTATGTACAAATCGCACCGAAGACATTTGAATTTTCAACACTGCATCCTTCTGCAAATTCCTTGCATATGATTTTGCTTCGTCCCGTATGTAGATGAAATTTAATGCCTCATTTCCTGTAGTCATAAACTTTTCCCGATAGATGAATCCATAAGACGTCAAATCACTCAGTGTTATCGATCCCAATTTACCTTCGACTTGCTTAGCGTGATTCCGCTTGGACACAGTCAATTGTGCATTGGAAACGTTCGCTTTCGCTATTTCATAGTCTGGTTTAGCCAAAACTAACGAAAGCGAGCGTATGGAGATGTCTAGTTTTGAGTGTCCACTAGACAGTGCTTCTCGGGCTGTTTGCTCGGGCGAAGGTTTTTGAATGCTGCTAGATGATTCGCCATCGCTTAGTAACCCGAAGAAGTTGAGCAGCACAAACCAACTTTCCACTGAAACGATCAGGTCGAGACTGTTGAAATCGATCGAACTGGACTGTTGAAGTGAATGGAACTGAGTAGCAAATGTCGGGCAGGCAGGATCGATCATTAGCGAGGTGTAGATAACGAGATTGGCTTCTTCATCACTACCGGCCGTCCTGTTTAGCCTTTGCACTGATGGAGAGGGTGGAGGAGTGTCCGGGCATAGCGTCTTGTTTGCGGTTAAGAAGTAGAATCCAGTTTTGTCGTCAAGATTGTTCGGCAGGGAATTTGGTAGCTCTTCTATATTTGTTAGTAAGCCGACCAGGTTTGGACAGGAATGCGATGCGAACGACGAAGCCGGCCTGCCGTAATGGTCGCTTTGCGACGATGATATAACCATGTACCGGTTTTTGGCAGTATCCGCCTGCAGCAAATCTTCCATCATGATTGAGCGTAGTGAGATTTTAACGTGGGTTTCATAGACGTTACGTTTTTCGAAGGCCACAGAGAAATTCCTCAAAGAGATTTGAATCTGAGGTACATTCTTGGCGTCATTGAGTTGGATTATGAATGCTGGTAGTTCGAAGTTTACTTTCATGTTTAAAGAAGATGGGCGCTCTTCGAAACTGTTTTGATACATGAGACCACGGCGGACCTTTTCAGTGATTGGATAGGCATTGAAGGTTGATTCTTCAATTATATCCGGATGCTTGGCGGGCACCGCGGATTCGGAGGGTGGTCGCACCAAATCTCTGGGAATTTTGAACACATTGTCAATTGTTTCCAGTAGTTGCTCGTACTGTTGTCGTTTAAGCGATAGTCTTAGGGGTTTTACAACACAGCCGAAAATTTTGAACCCATCGCTGTCGATTTCAGTGCTGTCTCGGGATATTTCTAACGAAAATATTGTGTCATGAATGATTGGAACAGCATTTTCTTTGCAAGAGTAAAATTCTTCCGCTCGAGGTAGTGCCGAGAATCGAAACCCCTTTCTGTTAGTCGTATCCAACGAGTAGAGATTGATATTTTTAATATCAATTTTGTAGAGGTCGAAATTTTCCATCGAATGGTCTATAAAATCCATCGAGTTCTCCTTAGCGAAGCGAATTTCTTTAAAGCTTTTCTCTTCATTCCGAATCTCGAAAACGCCATCTAAATCACTAAGGTTGAATGTAATATGTTCATCAAAGCCGTTTTCTTCGGCAATTATCGTGGTAGTTATATCATTTTGACTAGAACTGGAAGTACTATCTTCCAACTTGTGGACATTAGTCACAGAAATTTTCCCCAGATGGGCTACCAACACTTGTGTACTAGTGCTCGATCTAGGTAGTATCAATACCGGGGTTTCCAGGGTTATGTTGACCTTTAGTGTGTATTCAGCATTGAGCAAAACTTCTTGAGTTTTTGACAGCGAAACTACCCTGTGACGTCTACTTCTACGCGGCGAATTGTAAATACTCTCAGGTCTACTGCTCGATAAATCACTTCTGGATTGCACAAGACCTAGCGCCATATCCGTGGCCTTGTCTCTAATGGATCGGGCTAAATTTTTCAGGTAGTGCTTAAATTCCGTTGCACACCAGCTAAGTTCCTGCATAAATCGAGCGCAATGAATAAACCATACAGATGCCATTTTTACGCGAACATCGATAACTGCATTTACATCTTTGGACACACAAAATGAAAGTGCTTGCCTTTCTTCTCGTAAACCTTCTAGTGTGTCTTTTTGTTGTACACCGTAAACTTCCTGAGCCAACGAAGTCATTAAATCTGGTCCACGACGCATGTCGGGTGGATCGGTTAGGGGATCCTTGCCCACCGAAAGAATCCTCTGATGATTGATACCTTCTGGTGTAAGATCCAGTACTTGCAGTCCTCCAAGCGACCCTTCCACGGTCATATTCGAACCAAGCGACGCGTGGATCCTAGCTTCGGACATTGTGAATGTTCCTACCTTTCTACCGACTAAATAGCTATCACGCATCAATGCTCGAAGAATCAGTACGTTTAGTCGATGGAAATCGAAAGTAATCTCTGTTCGCCCGAGGTTGTTCGGGTTTACGCTGTCAGCGGGTACTGGTGCAATCGATCCAGTGGATAATTCCTGATTATTTTCCGGTGTCGGTATGGGCTCCGCTTGATCAGGTGGTTTCGGGGGAGCCTTCGGCATGACACGCTTGATGAACCCAAGAAGCTCGACGATTGTCTCTTGATTTGCTGGAACAGGAAAATAAGTATTTACAAATTTTATATAGCAGTTTTCTCGTCTATTTTTCACAATTCATACCTATGATATCTAGATTATTGAACTGAATATTCGCTACCTGAAGATTATCACCAACCTTCTCGCTGTTAACGAATATTATCTCTACGGTGATAAGTGCGTCTAGATCCCCATGTTGAGCAGCATTCCATGTGGGAGAAGTTACTTCTAAATTCGTTGTTCAACCAATACGATGTTACGGGACGCCAAACATTAAACAAAAGCAGAAAATGAACAGAATAAAAGAAAGAATAAATATAACTGAAAAAATTATACCCAGCATTCTATGTTAGTCTTTGTCTCGTATGACTATCGTTCTCCTAAAATACTAGTCAAGACCAACGGTATTTTGATCGATCTTCCGGATGAGCGCAAACGATCCAACACGAAAGTAGACATGTTTTCGTTGGATAGAAGATAAATAAAGAAACTTTACAACTCAGCCGAGTCCTATTGTTAGGGGCGGTTCAAGCAGCGTCTGACTTGGAGCAGATGACCGATTATGAAGTGAAGTGACTTGTAAGCTATACTCATAACGGCAGACCTTCCACGACCAGCTGTACGCTGAAGGGCAATTAGCAATCACCCTTCGAATTGACAGAGTTTCCTGCTACAAGGACAACTAGCACTCTTTGGGTGGGAGCGTGACCGGATAATTGAGCGTAGATTTAGAACACGGGGGGGGCAACCCTCCAATGATATGCACCATTAGGGCATGTTCAAGAGTATTTCAGTTGTAGATTCATAATTTTGACAGTTCTATAAAATAAAACTGAAAATTTTAAAACTAAAATGTGCTGTCCCCAGTAGCAGTTTTAGTGGGTGTTCTATTCAGTTTAAAATTCATTTCCCGCCATGCCTTCGGCGTTATTGCATTTAAATTTATTTTTCCCCAGTCTATCGGGTCCAAGTGTCTGTGCTGAGTACTCTCCATGTATTTAAAACACAGTTCTAAACGTGTTTTAAAATCAGCAACAAAAAGAACGGCGTCGTATAACAGTTTTAAATTTTAAAAAACAAAGCTGTTCTAAATTCAATAGTAATTCTTCAAAAGGGCTAATGAGACTTTTGTAAACAAACTTATTTCGCTCATTATTCCGCTACCGAGTTGAATTTCATGAAAAATACACATGAATCAACATCTTTATCCTTGGTAGAATCAATTTCAAATGTTTTCTGTGTTGAAATGATAACAAATTAGGAGAAATCAGCAAAACAAAAGTTTGTTTACAAATCTTATTAGCCCTATTCAAATGTTGATATGGAATTATAAAATGAAAGGCTCTGCTGAGGATGCATAGACATTGTCGATTTTGTAGAATCGTAGGCAATCGAGGATACTATTATCAGGTATCATAATCAGAATATATTGGCTCGATTGGCAAGTTCCCATTTTACTAGAAGATTTGTGCCTTGCAATGTCGTCTCATCAGTTTTCTGATGGGAAAGGAAAGGGAGATGAATGAAAAACAAAAAAGTGAACAGCCTGGATTCTTCACTCCCAAAGGAATAATGAACCCTATTAGTACAGCCTATTGCGCTTTATAACACTGGGCTAGTAACAATAACATCTCCTTGAGTTTTAGCTCGCAGTTCATAAGTTCGTATATGTGGGGAAACCAAAAATCCGGATACGCAATTACATTACTGCAGGGTATGTTGCTCCGAGCAACTTTCTGGGTTCCATTTGGGTCCTAGAATAACTGCAAATTCTAGGCTCGATCGGTGAAACTATATTTTTGCGCCCACGGTTTAAAGTTTACATGGGATTGTGTATGGGGGAATCAACTTTTACAAAATAATTCTTCCGAGAGTCGCCCATTGCTTCCTAAAAATAAATCGTTGTGCGATTTTTATAGGAAATTTTTCAAGGAAACAAAGTCTTGAAGACAGCGAATCGATCTGATGCTTGTGGAAAAAGTAATTGCTAAAACCGACTGATACTCTGAAGATTGACGAAAATTTCAATTTTTATAGCATCACTGCTGTTGGCGGTCGAATTAAATACAAAACTTTTAACTTTCTCTTATTATTTACCAAAGAAGCCTCAATGTATCCCTCAAAACACTTGTGAAGTGACCAAACAGTTCAGATCATTGATTTAGATACAATAGGAGAAGATCAAAACAAAATTGCATAAAATTGGACAGCCAAAAGCAGTGGTGCTAGAAAAAATGAATATTTTATCAATCGTCAGAGCATCAATCGGTTTCTACTTCACAACTTTTTCCACAAATGTTAGATCGTTTCGTGGTCTTCGATACTTTGTTTCTTTGTTAAATTTCCTATAAAAAGCATATAATGATGTATTTTTGGGAGGACATGGGCGACTCCTGGAGGAATTCTTTTGTGAAAGCAACTTTTCCCATACGAAATTCCATGTAAACTATAAACAGTGGCCGCAAAAATATAGTTTCACTGATCGAGCAAAGATTTTGCACAGTTGTTTTAGGATCAAAATGGAACCCAAAAAGTTGCTTGGAGCAGGAATCTATTTTTTATCCCACCGTAGTACCCAATCCCCTGGCTAGAAAGCTACAACTGTGCTTGCAAAAATGTAACAAATTCTTCGACAATTTCGGATACACCCCCACAGAGAAGTTGTTGTTTGAAAGCAAGTTTGCAAGTTACGTCAATGGTTGGCGTGTATGGATACAACCCAAGAACGAATCTTATGCTTTATCAATATTTCCCGAAGACTCATACGGAGCAAAACTTTCAATAATAACTCTACGAGTAAATGCATGTTCGAAACCATTCCATCTGTCGGACAGTAACGAAGTTTGATTTGATCATCCTGCAAAAGTTTTCGATGAAAATGGTATTTCGTGTCAATGTGATTCGATCGCCGACCAACTGTTGAAGAATTCGAACACGATCACCGGTAGGAATCAGGAATCAGGAATCAGAAAGTATTGGCTTAATGGCACGTTCCCCATGTTGTTCGGAGATTTGTACCTTGCCTCATAATACTTATGGTTTCATCATATTCCTGTGGGAAAGGATGGGGAAGGATAAGGGAAATCAGTGAATAAGGTCGAGGAATGGGAATATGACGCCACGCACATGTAAAAACAGAAAAGATGTCAGTTTTCCAAACAGAGAAAGAAATCTTTCTGAAAGAGACTGGTACCGTGATACGCATAACAGTCCGCAATATAGGAAAACCATAGTTACGCGCACCACGACAGACATGCTCTACCACAATTGGGTTGAAATCAGATTTAGAGTACATTCATTTACGATGATGACGAAGACTGATTATCAGTCAAATCAGTCCCATAAAGATAGGAAATCCCACCGAAAATGGGACAATTATGCAAATATGGGCAGTATAGGTGGATTCACACACACATACACACACATCTCACACTATTTGGAGCAGTTAAACTGAAGCTGGAAGATCTATATTAAGAGAAAAATTATTTTCAAATCCAAACAATGTAGTCATTCAAAATATTTATTTCAATCATATGTTCGTTCAAAGAAATATTACAGTGGTAATCTGCCGTGATACGTATAACAGTCCCACCTGCATAGGAAACCCATAGCAAATGGGACTGTTATGCAGATCACGGCAGTAATGTGCAGTGAAACTTAGTTTCTTTCGAAAATTTTCACGAAAATTTGCGACAAAGCATAGAATATGCGATTATTTTGATCAGATATCTGGGAAATTGAAGCTTCATCCAGTCCTATGATGATTTGCTGTTTGCCGTTTTCTGGAGGCAATACTTTTATTACCTTCCAATACTTGACGTTCAAATTTTTGTTCAACCTTGCGATCAAGCCAAGAACGCTGGATTCTTCCCTAATCGAGGTACGACTGGAAGCGATATCAAGGCGCGACGAAGTGGAGGCACAGGTTTAAACGGCATAACCTCAAAAAGGGGTAAACTACCCTCGTTTAATAGATTTGTTAACGACTTATTTAGCCAATTGTAGCTATGTTCATTCTTTGCAGCGAACCACGCAAGTCCTTGTGAGAACCCGGAACTGGTAAAGAGCGGTTGTTGCTCATCAAGCGGCACTACTTGCTGCAGAGTTGCAAGCTTTTGAGAAAGCTTGTTGAAGAAATCAGCATCAACATCACAATTGGGTCTCTTTATCGATATCTTCAATGCGTTTAGCATTTGAAAGCGCGCTCTTTTGTCTTCATTGAAGATAGGAGAGGCATGTGCCCGCTTCGATGATCCTTGTTCTAAAGATGAAGGAGTCTGCGTCCCTTTTTCTTCTTGAACAATGGCCAGAAGCTCATCTTCATTGTCCATAATCACAGGTGGGACAGGATAACCTCTAAATATCGAAAAATCACACACAAACCTCGCCTTTCGTTTACAACAGACTAACCACGGATGAAATTAACGTTTCCAATACTTGCTATCTTCACCATTCCTCTGTATAATGCTGATGTGATACAACACAACGATGACAACGTCTCACTACAAGCACAGAAATCTGCACCTATCCTTGGACACATACAGAAACGACGCACCAGATCTAAAGCATCACGCACCCAAGCGCCAAGATCAAGCGATACCGATCACATGGATGTCGCACTCAAAACATCTCTCGGCCAGAGTGGTTACTGACTGACAGAGATAGAGAGAGCACTCACTCCACGACACAATACAAATACCGAAAGATTTGCATGCATACTAGAGTAGTTTCTAAATAAATAGGTTGATAAATTAAGCCGTTCAAGAGTAATGCTACCTATGAGTTCCAGACAGGGAGAAAGTGTTATAGTTTGTATCCATATAACTTGCACGATCAAACGTTGCCGATGTGTACCCTTCTTTAACTATGACCGCAGATGAGGCAACAGGACACACGCCACAGAGAAACATTCACTATGGATTTTGTTCCTGCTATTCACACGCTGTTGCCGTGGCCGCGCCAGAATAGCTAGACGAAAATCCACAGCGAACCCTCCCTGTGGCATGTGTCCCGTTGCATCCTCTGCAGACAGTTTAGACCTCCAACGCACAGTGCACCCTAAAAACAACACGATGGAAGGAAACCTCAGAATGAACGGTGTAAGAACGATCATCCATATTCTTCTCGCAATGCCTATTTAAAAATGAGAGACAGGGCAGCACGTTTAAATTACGATCAAGTAGCTGCCGCCAGGGATATCACAAACCAGGGATCACAATACAGAAGAACAACATGTCTGATTGTATTTGAGGGTTATACACTAATGTAGATCGATATTGTATGCGTGTACTTATCTGAATAATTCACTGGACCATGGCGATCTCCGAAATGCAGAACGATATCGATGGTTTATAACTTGTTTAATTCCGATCAATGTGACAATTAACACTGCACTGATGAAAAGTCGCTAGACCTCACGATATGAGAAAAGTTAGAGAAAAAGAATCACTAATTCACTAGGGAAACCCGAAAATAACCGGAGCACATTATTCGTGCTTGATATACACTGGATACAAATATACACTGTTTCACTGATCGAGCAAAGATTTTGCACAGTTGTTTTAGGATCAAAATGGAACCCAAAAAGTTGCTTGGAGCAGGAATCTATTTTTTATCCCACCGTAGTACCCAATCCCCTGGCTAGAAAGCTACAACTGTGCTTGCAAAAATGTAACAAATTCTTCGACAATTTCGGATACACCCCCACAGAGAAGTTGTTGTTTGAAAGCAAGTTTGCAAGTTACGTCAATGGTTGGCGTGTATGGATACAACCCAAGAACGAATCTTATGCTTTATCAATATTTCCCGAAGACTCATACGGAGCAAAACTTTCAATAATAACTCTACGAGTAAATGCATGTTCGAAACCATTCCATCTGTCGGACAGTAACGAAGTTTGATTTGATCATCCTGCAAAAGTTTTCGATGAAAATGGTATTTCGTGTCAATGTGATTCGATCGCCGACCAACTGTTGAAGAATTCGAACACGATCACCGGTAGAGAAGATGGGATAGCAAACTCGCTAAGATAAGATTTTTTGGATACACTTAAACTCTTGTTAGCACTCGGGGAGTACTACGTACTTTGCTTCGGTACTACTCAACGTGGCGCATGTTCGCTTCTTTGAGTTCCAACTGATGGAAACCACCACCTAAATGGTGTCCCACATCAAATTGCCTCACGAAAAAACGCTGTAGAAAATAATTCATTAGGTATTTTTTCTTCAAAATTTGGCTAGATATAGTTTAGAGTGTATTGTTTATACTGTATTTTTATCGCTGCCAGTTTTTCGAAAATTGGAAAAAAATGGTGTCACCCGAAAAATAGCGCCGCGAATTGATTTTGTGCAAGCATCTGGAGAATCATCAATCATCGGGACATCGGAAATCACCTCGGAATCGTGCAGTCAATGGTGAGTCGTGTGATTAAACGTTACTACCAAACTCGCATCGAACAGAAGGTGAAATGCGGCCAGAATGGATGTTCTATTAGTGATCAGGATCACAAGCGTATAGTGAAAGCATTTAAGCGGAATCCCAATGATTCTGTGAAGAATGAGGCCAAAAAGTTGAATATGTCCAAGTCTTTCACTTAAAGAGCTAAGGACCGGGAAGGACTGCATTCGTATAAAATCCAGAAGGCTCCAAATCGTGACCAACGGCAAAATACGGTGGGAAGGTTACGAGCCCGGACACTGCTGACGAAGCCTCATTGATTCATTATGGATGATGAGACTTACGTCAAGGCGGACTTCCGGCAGCTTCCGGGGTACTGTTCTTCACCGTCCAGCACAAGTTTGATGTCCGGAGGAAGTAAGGAAGCAGAAACTTTCAAAGTTTGCCAATAAATACATGATTTTGCAAGCGATCTGCTCATGTGGCAAACGGAGTGCGCCATTCGTTACTACCGGGACTGTAAACTAGGAGATCAACCTCAAGGAGTGTCTTCAGAAGCGTCTGCTACCTCTGTTGAAGCAACACGAAGGCCATTCGTTCTTCTGGCCGGATCTAGCTTCGAGTCACTATTCAAATGTCCTGGAGTGGTACGAAGCCAACGAGGTCATTTCCGTACCCAACGCACCGGAACTAAGGCCCATAGAAAACTACTGGGGAATTATGAAGCAGACACTACGGAAGCATCCTAAGGAGGTCAAATCGGAAAAAGACATGAAAAAGTGGGTTTCCGTACAGAAGAAGCTGCAGTCAGATGATGTACAGAACCTAATGAGTGGATTTTAGAGGGCGCTGACATTTTTTTACCTGAAAATGATGGCGTGGCGCGGCTGCGCACACCACTAGTGGAATTAAGCGTAAAGTGCGAGCGTATGGTTATGGTATTGAAGCTGAATTAAATAAATAGGGGCTATTAAGACAGTGGGGGTAATTCGGACCCCCTTGATTTCTCAGAAAATAGCAAGACATTCTGATTATCGTACATATTCGTGGAACCGCTATTCTGAAACATTAATTTTGAAAGCTGAATTTATTTCATTGTTCTTTGTAGAAAGGAGATACAACGTGTTTCGTTTTTTTGCCATTCTCAAAACAAAAATCATCATAATGAAAAACCGTGATTAAAGCAACAAATAAAAGTGAAAAAATAAAAGGTAAGTGTTTTGGAAAGATTAAGGCTCTTATTTTATGGAAATATTTTTGTTTGGGTGAAAACACAGATATTTTCGAGACGCTCACCACTTTTGTGCGAAATGAGCGTACGGGACTATTCGGACCCCCTTTTCCGTCAACCACCGTTCAGCGGCTTGCAGTTGTGCACACCATTGCATACGCCACAACAAAGAAAACACATGGGCCGCCAATCGACAACTGTGACTTACCATAAGTATTTGTAAAGCAATTTGTAAAGTATTTGTAAAGCAATTTATTTTTTTGCTTCGTAAGGAGTGTCTATTATAGATATTTTATAGGTAACCATAACTCCATTGTAAAAAAATTAAAGAAAATTTACGGTCTGAATTGCCCCGTAGGGAGGTCCGAATTACCCCTACATTGTAAAAGGATGGAAAAACGTAGAGGTTTGCAAACCGTAGCCTAGCGCTGCCAATGAGTGGTGCAAATGAACTTTTATGGCACCAAAATGTAGCTGAGGTTTCGAACTAACAATTAGGACCTTTGACCAGTAAATTTTTTCACATCTATCCACCTAAAAGATCGATTTGCTTAAGTAGGTCCAAATAGCCCCGGGTTCCCCTATGCCAAAAGCTTACTCATGGGTTATATTTTATTGTCTGAAAGTTTGAAAAGGATCGGTCCACTAGGTAACTTTTTAGAGCGTTTTTCCGAAATGCAATTTGATGTGGGACACCCTTTAAAAGGAACTGAAAACCAGACGTTGATTCCCAGTCACTCAAATCAACAGCACAATCGGCGTCTACTAAAACACAGAACGACGTGTAGTCCACACCCAAATTAGATTGTTATTTTAAGGTTTGTTTCAAATATCGCAATAACTGTTTCGCCTCAACACAGTCGACTTGCGATGGACTGCTGATTTTCCTTCCAAGCATGGACATACTTGCAGCAATATCTGGACGCGTACTAACGGCAACGTATAATAAACCACCAATCAAACTTGCGTACTGGTGATTGACAGTTTGTCTTTTTTCTCCTTCTTTATTTATATGTGGCCGGGAGTTAGCGAGATTTTGGATGGTTTCGCATCTCTCATACTAAAAAGGCTTCTCAACTTATCCAGATAAGTTTATTGAGTGAGACTCCAGCACTGGTGCATCTCGATACCACGAAATGCTTGATATCCTCTTTGTGATCTTCTTTTTTCGCATCCTATGAGTAGATGCATTTCATTTCGCCGAATGTATAGACAGGAATCATTTTTGGACTGCTGAAATACCATCTTCTTAAGTACAGGGTGCGCCATCTGGATGTATCCTATTTCAACATTGAACAACTCCGCCATTTTCCAGCCGATTTTGACAGATAAACACAATTCTGAAACCTCATTTAGTACCATTTTAGCTATGAATCGATTTACACTAACGTATATATACCATGTCGCTTGGAATATGTAAATGTGGCAAGAATGATTGATGCAGAGCCTGATTTTTGGGACCAAATTTAAATGACGGACGAAGCTCGTTTCATCATTTCTGGCGGAGTACATAAACAAAATTGTCGAATTTAGGGGACACAGAACTCACACGTTATACATCAAACACCACTTCAAGACCAGAAAGTAACTGTTTGGGCCGAAGTGTGCTCCAAAACAATCATCGGTCTTTATTTGTTCAAAGAGGGAGAGACCATCGATGGCGCACGCTACCGTTGGATTTTGGCGCACTTTGTCTGTCCACACATGCAAAAAAAGGTCTGAAAAACTTCTATTTTCAACAAGAGGGGGCCACACCGTAGCCGCTACAATCAAGTTCTTGCATAGCAAATTCCCAGAATGCGTTGTCTCAAAAAATGGTTATTTTTAATGGCCTCCTCGTTTTCCGGATTTAACGGCACCAGACTTTTTTCTGTGGGGTTACTTGAGAAGTAAAGTTTATTTTAGAAAACCTAAGAACCTTGACGAACTCAAAGCTACGAGCTGAAATTGCTGCGATTAAGCCCAAAATGCTGTCCAATGTCATGACAAATGCCCGCAAAAGAGCTGCTTTTTGTGTATCAAATGGGGTGGTCATTTAATCGAAGTTGTATTCTAAACCTGGTTTAAAATAAATGGCATAAAATATCCTAAAAAAAACTTGTTTACTTGTGAAAATCGGCTGAAAAATGGCGGAGCTGTTCAATGTTGAAAAATAATACATCCAGCTGGCGCACCCAGTACACAATCGATCGTTTTGGTCCCACACACGGGCTGCTTGCTTAAGGCTCAAGCTACTTTTTATGAGCATGTGTAAGAATTGAATGCTTGGCAGTATGCGAAGGAAAAATTGTGTACAGCTTTGCCGACGATTTATCATTATAAAGCAGTCATTAAACTCTAAAAGAAGAAAATAAGTCGATCTATTAGATTATCAGCATTTAAATTATGCAAAATACTTGGTGGAAAAACAATTGACCGGGCGGGATGGTGCTTTTGAAAAAAAAAGCTGTGGTTCATCTGGACCTTTATTTTTGGACGTTTATCTGAGCCTTTATTTCTGGACTTGTACTGCAAAGATCATTTCGATTCCATCGGAGACACCATTCGCCAACCGAGAGCAAACGGATTCAATAAGGGTGTCACGGCACGGTTCCTGTGTGGAGCGGTGAGCGAAATCTGTGTTAGTTTGACTTCGCAGGCCGTTGTATGCAAGAGCCACAGAAGATTCGACAGTCAACGAGCATCACACACCAGGGAGTTGGCTGGGTGCTTGAAGAAGATCGACGGGAATGTTGCCGACAGGCGCGGTCCCGTGAGTAACAAAGTGGTGTATTCAAGATAAATAGATGTAAGAGAGATAGATTAGGAGTGAGGAAAGGTATGAGGTGGAGTACAAATATATAATGTTTTGATAGATTCTGCTGTGATTCTGATTTGTTGGTGCGAATTTGTGCATGCTAGTCGGTGCGATCACGGCGTATTCATTCTCCGTGAGGTCGAAGGCTACAGTACGCTGGAACCAGGAGGTTGACGCATGTAAACCGTTTAACGGCCCTTACACGTTCAATATTTATATCAACTCAACTTCTTTGCGTTTGAAAATCCATTTGAACTCAATTGCCTTCCGCCCTGATGGAAGCTTCGTTAATTTCCGTGTGTTGTGATTCTACAGAAATTGTAGCTTCTCCTCAAAAGCAGCTTTCATGAAGTCACCTACCGGACCGTTGACCGCTTCATCGTATGTGCGGACTCAGGAACTCGTTTCTTTACCATGCTAGTTGTCTCGCTGTATTGAGTTAGCAGCATTCCCTTGGTGCTGTGTTTAGAATAACACCGAACCTCCCGAACGCACCGTTTCTATCTGGAGTCTTGTTCAGTTGATCTTTTATCGACTTGCGGGCTTGGTGCAGATTCGGAACTGACGCTAGACTCAAACTTGACTAGCTTCTCGTTCGCTTTGAACCATTCATCTCTGCTAAAACAACCATCGCTAGATTGGTCTAAAAAATAATACATTGGTTTCCAGTGAATTTCACCACAGCGCCTTCTTCAGTAAGTTGGCCCACTGATACAAGGTTGGTATCTAGCTCTGGAACGACGGATAAAATAAATTCATACTTTTTACCCTTATTATCTTTGCAAAAAAGGTTTTTGGAAACCTTTCCCGTGCCACCGGCGAAACGGCCATCGGTAAGCGTGACGGACATGCCCGTAATCGGTTCACTTCTTCGAAAAAAGACATCTTGCTGCTGATATGACTAGGGACCCCCGAATCTATTATCCAATCTTTTATCTCAGTTCGGGCACTGGATCAAATACTGACCGCATGTTATGATACTGACTCTCTCACCAGAAATCTCACAAATCAAGCTCATGTTCCATGTAAGAGAGAAAAAAGCAGAGTGCACTCACCTATAGTCTCTGCTGGATCAGACGGTTATCATCCGACCTCACGAGTCTGATATCACCGTGTCGTAACACAGGATCATACGTTACTCCTTGCCGTGCAAACTTTCTTTCCCGTTGATGATGCAGAACTATGCGTGACCGAACACTACTCCGTTGACTCCCGGTCCTGACGTTGGTATGCCCCGTCGGCTGAGTCAGCAGCACTGGTGCACCTTCTTTTAGACCAGGTGGATCCGCTTTCTCTTCTGCAAACACGACCGCGAAACACCCAAGTAACAATTAAAGCTTTAGAGCACGCTACAAGTGCAATCTAAGTTTTATCAGTGGCTATAAAACTACCATAAAACCACAATTGTTACTAGAGCACTCAGCTGGTATCTTTTCCCGGTCGCGCCACTGCGCGTGGATCACACAACTTTCCTTCGATTTCACTCATCGCACGGTTCCATCTCTCTTCCAGCACGTGGCTCCCCGTTCCGGTTACGTGCTCTGAACACGACCTCCTCACTCACGCACCAAAGTGATGTGTTTCGAACACAGTCTAAGGCGGAGGGTGTTTTTTCTTCTTGATTGCGTGATTGCATTTCCGTCTGGATGACCCGAATTCTCGTCGCCGACCGCCATGAGGCGAGGGAACTTTAGGACTACGTAATCATCAACCGTTCAACGCGACCTGGTAGCTGCCAGAATGACGAGTACCATCGTTATCGTCGTCGCCATGGAGCAAAGCCGGCACCAGAAGAAAAGAAGGACTATATCGCCTGCACGCTGCTGATTCATATTTTGCACAGAACCACGCGACACGTGCCCACACGGTGTGCCAAAACGATGACGAGCGACACCACATCGACGGTACTCCTTCAACTTTTTCTGTCCCCGATTCTTGCGGGGATTCTTTTACTAGCAAATTGTAGCTTTCAAGCGAACCGTCAAAAGCGCCCCTTTTGCAGTGCACGCCAATTTCTTATTACTCCCACTGAACATATCAATTACACATTTTACTGTAACACGCAAACGATTATTCAACGTCGCTCTTCTTAACAGAACGGTCTTTCGGCTCCGGATACTTTGCCAGCCCCTTCGGTTTTTCAGCATATTTTTGCTTCAGTGACGGGGAGTTTCGTTTAGAGTACCCTGGTCTCCAACAGTGGTAGCACACAGCTTACACCTTCCGACCGATTCTCCAAAACTGTTGTGAGTGCCTCAAATGACGATCGAATACTTCGCAAAACTAAAACCACTACCAAGGTAGCTACTAATTAAAGACCGGAATTCATCAGTCGCTGGATCCGTAGGTTAGATTGCAAATCTGCTTTAAAATGGAAACTTTTGATGTTAAAGGCGTCCTCTGGTGGTCCCTGATTGTTTCTCAGATTTGCTTCACTGATGTACAGTTCCGGATCAGTGGGTGTTGGGTGATGCCAATAAACAACAATATTGTGCCTTGTGCTATATCGTCGCCATTTCGTCGATCGGTCACAGGTGGATTAACTGCATACTTTCGTAATTTCTCCCGCAGCAGTATACTCATAACTTGAAATCTCCAGCTTTCGTAGTTCACATAACTGAGCCGCTCAATCCCGAAATTGTACATCTTCGCGGTGGATTCCGGCAAAACCAATTGCGGCGGGGAAAATTCTGATGGTCAAGTACTTGTTTACACCAGTAACTGGAACGGCTTTTTGACGAAATATTAAACTCCCGACAGACCCATAAACAATATGAAGTAGGAATGGCCGTAGATTGGAGAAAAAAACTATAATGCGTGTATTCAGAAATATGACAAGCACGTAACATGTTTTAACCGGATTTTGGAAAAAAAATTGGAAGAATTTGTTACGTAATAGGGGAGGGTGGATAGAGAAATTTGTTACATGGGGGGAGGGGGGTCAATTTTGGGCAATTTTTACGTTACGTAATTTATGAATGGTCCCTAATAGTGAAAAAACAGTATATAGTATAGAAGATACCAAACACGTTGGCTTATAATCACCAAAAGCGAACCGCGAAATGGATAATAGGGACATGACCACGAAATGGGTACTAGAGTAAGACCCACGACACTGTGCGAACGACTGACACATTTTAGTCCTCTGCACGGAGAAACACCTTGAGGAATGTTGTTTTCAGTCGCCTTTTAAGACATGGGAGCAGGACCCTGTGGAACAATTCTTGGCTGAGATACTTCACCATATCGGATGTCACACGGCATCTAGGCTGGTTTTGACCGGAGGTAGATAAGAGACTATTGTACCTGTACAACCTCCTAGTAGACCACAGTCACAAAAAGGGCAAGCAAATCAGAACTCTTTGGGTGGGAGCGTGACCGAATAATTTAGGGTTGGATCATCAATCCATCGATACCTATATCAACGTCGCCATTTTCGGTCAGCTGCAGGTCAACAGAAAGGATCCGATAAAATTCAGGGTAAAATTAAAGAGTGGGGAAAAGAGAAGTTCGACAATGGGCAAGTGAAAATCAGAGCTGATATGAACCGTGCTCGTATGCGGTGTGCTGAACTGACCGATAGAAGGCAAAATGGTTAACCCTAAGCTCTAGTAGACAACGTAGCTAATTACTTTGAACTAATGCATTGAGTCGTGTCAGATAAATTAATATAAAAACTAAAATACATCGACCCTCATAGAGAACTCTATCCGATAAATCATATTACAAACCAAATGCAAATGGGCAGTAACGTAGGATATACAATTGATACACTCATATCCCGCACTATTTACCTCTTTGTAAATTGTTCAGCGCTTTCGATATTGTAAGCGGGCTTGTTGGTCGTCCACTGTCAACATTCGGATCCGGAGACCCTGGCGAACACGGCGAACATGGTTCGCTTTGACGCAGACTTCCCGATAAGCTATCCATTCTAAAAAAAACACAAACAAGGTCAATCAATCCATCGACCAAATGATCCAGATTCACTGATACTAACCCCACGTGTCGATGACTGGCGATCAGAAGCTCGAAATCCGGCCCGAAAGATTGCATTGCATCGGCCAGCAAGAGACCGTGCACGGATAATGTTAACGTAATATCCTCCGGTCGTTTGCTGTAGCCGGCCTTTACTCCTGAAACCTGAAGCTCTGCAATGCTTCTACCCCTGGATTGTACCTCCAATGAGAGCTGATCGATAGTGAATTGAAACACAATTATATTTGACGATTCTTTCCTATAGGCCGAACTGGTATCTGAGGTACTATTCTCATCATTCGGTGATTTGGAAATGTTTTCACCGTTGGAATTAAATTTTTCGATAACTTCGGGTACCTCACCTCCCCGAGCTGGTCCCACTTTTGAAAGTGTATTGACAAGGGTAAACAAAGTAGACAACTTGTACTCGTTAATGTGTGCATTCAGCTTCGGAAGAGTACCGGACATAGTCAAACTAGGATACTGTGGGTCACTTGTGTACACTACTCGTCGTTCTACCTGTAGGGATATGTTGAAACGATCCAGTACGTGGAGTGTGGAAGTACCCTTGGTACTAGCAAAGTTCCACCGTTCCTTTCCTCGACACACCAGCACCTGAAGATCGGTCAGGTGAAGCTGATAACGATCGTATAATTTTTTATAGAGAGCATGCTCATCCAAGGTATCCGCGCTCGCTGCATTCAGTTCCGGTAGTTCGGAAAAGGCGGTCTCCAATGTTGGAGAATTGGTTGTACTGGCTTCTGAACCCGGAGGCGTAGAACACGGAGTCATAAATGCGTCATCCTCATCGTTTTCGGTATTAACCTCGGGTGAAACATCCGTATTGTTAGTTTTTTTGCTCATCACTGTTTTTGAAAATGTTTTGTTACCATTGGTAAGCTGTAATCGGCCAAAGTCTACGACAACAGTTGTACTATTTTGACGGTCCGCAAAATTGTCCACAAATATGATCTGAGGGGCGGATATGTCGAACTCTAGTGTCCACGTTTTCCTGGTATTCAAGTGCCCTTCCAGAATATTTTTCCAGTTACGCATTAATTCCATTTTAGTTTTGTTCTTCATATCCTCCAGCTTTCGGCGGGTGTCGTATTGCTGATGAGGTTTCGTTAGAAAATCTATTAACCATTTAACCGCATCAGTATTGTAAACTATATCTAACGACTGCGACTTAACCATTAGTCGATAATCTGTATCGTACGAAAGAGGCTTTCGTTCATATTGCATCTCGAAGATTGGTTGTATCGGTTGAAGTTGCAGCGATTGACTTCTTGATCTAGCTGGAGCTACCTTAGAATTGATTGGTAATTCTTCTTTGGCTTGGGGTTTAACCAAGTCCGGAAACTGTGAATTTGGTGTGATGCGATCTTTGATCAGGATGGATCCCAAGGAAAGACTAACATAGTGTGAACCACTTCGTGGTCTCGTCTCTAAGTCCAACTTGAGATTTTGAAACTGAAATTGCAACATCGGGGTCATTTCCAGTGCACTGCAGAAATCAATCGTACCTCGTTTCAGCACAAAATTAAATTTACCGAAGACAGCGTCCCGTTTTAATAGAGAATTTGTGTCAACTGAATCCGCCAAAGCGTTGAGAATTTCGTCTTCGAAACTGCTTACTGGACTAAGATCCTGATCCTGACCCCAGTTTTGTTCGAAACCGTCCTCGATCGGTTCTATCGACGACGGTAAATCTTCCACACTTACATTGTTATTGTTGTACCCACTCCACCATTGTGGGAAGAAATGGACTAGAATACTTTTTCCCTGATTCATCTGTGAGGTTGTGTCCAGCGAGGGCATCTGCATCATGCAGATGTCTCTTAGCAGACGCAGTTCATCAAACTCACGCTCCCGCTCTATCCGGTCCTTGAAAAATTTATTCTCGCTTGACAGTACTTCATTAGGATTAGCAATCACTCGACCATACACTTTAATGTAGCGCATATTTTCTTTGGCGATCTCGAAAGGATCATTTTGGGTACGCCTGATAAACCCATGACAGCGAGCTGCGTAACGCCACCAAGCTTTTGCATCGTCCTGTATTGTAGAGTTTGGTCGATTCAACTTGAACCGCCGATAGCGGGCGATATCATCTAATCCCCGCACGCATTGCATCATTTGATTGTACTGAATCTATAAACAAAAGAATTTTTTATAAACATAGTCCGTACCGTCGTAATCTGGGCTCTTATGTGAGCGATAGATAAGTTCGCATACTTACATCACTAAAAGTAATTTTTATCTCGTCCCATATCAAATCGCATACCAACCGCGGCCGACTGCGGGTTCGCAGTGGCGTTTCACTGCGATCACGTTTCAACTGTGCTTTGGCGCTAATCGGATTTATAATATACACCTGTTCCTCTCGGGCGGTTGGATCCCAATAGATTGCGAAGTTAGTCAACTCAACCAGCTTGAATGTGACCTGCTGTTGAGCCCAGTTTGACGTCTGTCCAGGGAGCCAATTAGCATCGCAACTCTGCGCAGAAAGCGCTTCAATGTTTATTCCGCAAGCAAACCGCTGGTTGGGAATCGTTAGTCCATCTTCGTAACGGATGTGAATCCCATTGACCTTGAGTTGTAAGTTTTCGACAATGTTGGTCATCAGCGATGTACCATAACTGAGCCATCCCGAATAAGAAGATGCGTAGTAGCTCCCCTCCGTTTGGGGAGTTTCTCGTTGGGCCCGCCATTTCGCCTCCAACCCATCGAGAGCGGCTATTTTGAAGTCAAGCTCCGTTTGTTGTTCGATTTCACTATTCCATTCGTTCAGATCGATCGGGCCGCAAACTACGTTCACGTTGTCAATATTCAAACACCAGGATGCTGTTCGAAATTGTCGCACTGGAACAGTTAGCTTCACTTTGCCGATAGTGCCGTTGATGATTTGAAGAGGAAGTCCCAGACAGCGAAGTGCATCTTTGCGCAACGGGAGGTTTTCAAGTTCGACTTGACCTGGTAAGAAAAGTGAAGAAAGTAAATAGAATTAATTTTTTTTAAACAAATCCTAGGAAAACGATTTTGAAAAGCGGTCAAATTATAATTTCTTAAACAACGGAAATTTTCTTTAAATCACACAATGCTTTCCGAATATTGTAAATAGTTTTCGAAAGCTTATACCACACTGTTGTCCATTATCCCTATGTTAAGACACGACCTTGTGGACCCGCTGAAATCGCACTGATAATCAATAGATGATAGATCATTGCTTTTCCCTACTTAAAAAAAAATTATCAAGTAATAATAATGATAGATCCTGGGATGAACAAATCAGAGGAGTCGAATTGCGTTGTGGCGATGATTTTAGGGGATTAACAAATCAACTAATTAACCCACGTGAAATGCCTCGTGCTGGCGCGTGTCTCATATTGGAGCTCACAACATGCGTTTTTTGTGCATCCACAGTTACTCTGAATGTCGGTAACATAGACAAAAAGTATATATTTTAACGACATTCAATTAGCTAGACATTACTTGGTAGGGAAAGTTATGAAAATATAGAGCCATAGTACTCAAGTGAGAGCAAGGATGTGAAGCATACAGATCGGAAAACTAGAAGTGGCAGGGTCATTAGAAACAGGTTTAGCATCCTACATGCCTAACTTTTGCCTTCTCTTGGTGGGGGTCGAGCTTAGGCAGCATAACTACGAATCATTCAAGTCCACCAACATGCCCCCTGGTAAAGAGAGACTTGTCCCTCTTTACCGTGAGGACCATCGAAAAAATGTAAAAAAGAAAATGTGACTACATATTAGTCGAAATAAAAAAGGAAAAAAAACAGCATATCTACCGCATAACCAGTCATCTCCTTCTAATGATTTCAAAAGCGTTGTATCATATTGTAAGAGAAATGGGATTCCGCTCACGGTCGGCAGTGATGCAAATGCTCGTCACATTATTTGGGGCAGCTCAGACATCAATTTGAGAGGCTCTGAACTGATGGATACATGAGTAGTACAAATTTCGAAACTCTGAATGTGGGAAACTTTTGCGATGTCTGGGAAAGAGGAGGTGTTAGACATAACGCTTTTCTCTTTCGTTTTGTATGAGCTAGGAAATTGACAGGTTCCAAATGAAAATGAACCGTTTTTAAGACATCATAAATGTATAGTTTTCGATGATCTTGACTTTACCTTCAATGTGGTAACATATCTTAGTCCTGAATGTATAAACTGGGATTTCTTTTGGAAAATTTGGCGACTAAATTTTATGGATATTTTCCAGCAATTTATCGGCTAGACGACTTGGATGACGTCGTGGATACGACAAACTTATTCATAGTAGCATCCTACGAAGAAATTTGTCCACTTCGTACTGTAAAATCGACTAGGGGAACCCCTTGGTGGAGAACTGAGCTTGAAAAAATGAAGAAGGTTATGAGAAGAGCTTGGAACCGGCGTCAGCGCAAAATCTGTGCACGGACTACATCAGTGTACATCGATTGAAAACCATATTAGACAAAAGAAATTCTCACAGAACATAAGACAATTATGATACAGCAACAAGTTGAAGTAGAAGAAAAAGTTTCCATTAATCTAAACCATCTAAACTTGCGAGCTTAGCCTAGCATGAAAGACGGCATACTATCCTTCGCTGGGAAGTGCATTGAACCATGCAAAACCTTTCCTCGTTGGCTGAGTGGTCAGAGGTAATATTTTTCAAGTCTGTTTTATTTTGCTTCATTCCAACGATGCATTATATGAACGTTGTTATATAACCTTGACTTATCAAGTTTTACCTTAAGCGGTTTTCTCGAAAACAGAAGTAAATACTGTTTTGAAAATGTTTTGCACCTGCTCGGCAACGTGTTGTGCAAAAACCCAACAAAACAACAAAAAAAGAAGCTTAACTGAAGTACCAACATCCATGGATCATATTCAGAAAGGAGACACAATTTAATATCTAAACTTAAAGGTATGACGACAATTTGTATGAAATCAGGCGTAGTAACAAATGTCTAAATGCAGCGGCCTGAGTACTTCCCGGATAAAAAGCAAACAAAGTGCGCTTTTCTATAGTGTTACCTTTGATTCACGCCTGTAAGCGCCTTGTGCGCCGTATAGACTGATTTACTCTTCGAACTCCTTAGAAAACGAATGATGTCATTTTCATCATAGATTAGGTATATAATTCATGTGAGTCACAAATATTTTCAACGTACTTTCGATTGCAAATATTGGCATTACCTTTATGCAAACACTTACCAGACAACAGCGCAATTGTTAGCTGGGCTGTATTGAGATTTTCCACATATTTTCCTAGGTAATTGTTCAGCACCCAGGCTATCAGCTCCCGTAGCATTATCCCTTATGCTGGGACATCAGCTACCTAGCCTGTGAAATCTAAATTTTATCCCCAAGATCTTGCCTTCACAAATAAGTAACTTCCAAAGCTAAAATCGCCTTCGGTGGTTTTTCGTTTATGCAATCGTGTTGATTTTTCTTCAACAGTGCCTCTGTCCACGAGCAGCAGTTTTCTCGCACCAAATTCCACGCCTATCACGAAGAAATTACGTAACTTTACACTAATCCGTAGATGAATAATACGAATTCAGGCTGAAATTTAGGATTTACGAACATTTACTAGCGATATTACGCATTCAATTTTTTCACTTTTCACGTAGAGAACTGCTAGTAATTAATCGTAACGTGCAGAAGCTCAATAGAAAATCTAGAACGAGGTATGAATTGAAGAACACTGACAGCGCTGTGAACAAACGAGTGAAACAAAAGAATGTCCGATGTGTCTGTAATACTGTGCTCTATTAACTTGAGAGTGTGTTCGTGTACAAGTTTATGACAGTTTGACATGTTTATCAACGAAACGTAACAAACGGTAGAAACGGATGAAATCAGCTGACTGATTCAAGGATGCCAGTTGAACATATCATCGGTATAATGTATTAACCAAAGGGCCTACGCAACTTGATCTCTAGATTGATTAATCATTTAAGAATTTTTTTATTGGGTGAGTGAGGCATGTAAATACAAGGCCTAGAGGACGTTACGTGGAATTTCAAACTTGAAGAATATTTTTTTTTCAAAGTGAAACATGATTATATTGAAAATATTCATTTCGTTGTATTAAACAAAAACTTATGTCTATACCGTTTATTCAAAACGTAATATCTAACAAATGTAAACAAACTGAGTTAATTATGCCAAATAAATGCTAAGCATTGAATAATAGAGAAAAATATAATGTTAATATAATCTAAAGTCAAAATATATGTTAATTTAATCTAAAGTCAAAATGTCACATATAGTATACCAAAGCTTAGCTAATATTTTGTAGATGTGATGTTTTGCGTTGTGATGTTTCTCCAAGTCTACTGTAGTTAGTATGTTTTTCCAATGCCAAACCTCATATCTACACTCTTGGTTGCAATACAGCACATGAAATATATCACAACTACAAGCCCGTCTCTCTAAACATCACAGTAAAATGTACCATCTACAAACGGAGTTGCCAAGACCACATATGTAAAAGAGCATAATAGCAAAAGTGATCGGTAAAATGTAATAAAATAATAGTTATCAATTATCTCTCTATTATCTTCACGAAAAACATGTAATATGCTTATACGATCCTGCAATGAGTAAATGCAGAGGTGATAGTAGAATTATGCCTATGCCTTCTGTGTGCTTTAATTGTTAAATAAATTTGAAAGTTGCAAGGAATTTTTTGCACGCGATTTTCTCCGTTTGACGTTTCTGTTAGATATGATGTAATGAAAAAACGCTCTAGATGTTTGCATTTTCACTATAGTAGCATGGTCGAAACAAAATTTTAGATCAACAGATTAGATGTGTTGAAAAACAATAATGTGTAGGATTGAAGCAAGAATTCTATTTGAAACAAAAAAGTCAGCTAATCTGAAAGAAGTAAAAATATTTACCTATTAAGACAAAAATGTGAATGTTTTAAAAATATTAGTTGACATCAACAAATCTTAAATATGGAACAACAGACACAAAAGGAGAGAAAAGAAAATCAACAAATATTTTTTTGTAATTAAAAAAACGATATGATTGAAACAAAACTATTGAAACAAAACTGTGTTATTAAAGTCAGGATTACCCTTTTCTATAAAAAAAAGAATAGAAACATTAATGCCATTGTGCCAAATTGACAAAAAAGCACCCAAGACGATCTTGTAAAGGAGAACTGCAGCACTGTGTTTTTGTGTACACTATTTCGATTATCAACTGCAACCAGAATATATCCGCTAAAATTAATCATACTTCTACTTCTACTTCAAGTGAATTTGAATTGGACCCTTTTTATAAATCTATTTTTGGCGGCCCAGAATGTCGTTTTCTAATGTTATTCAAATGTAGAATGATAGTTCAATGTATTAGCTTTAATAAGCATAAAACCAGTTTGTTTACATTTTGCTCTTACGCCCTTCTGTAATGTTGTCCTAGATTTTTAAATGGGCCGCGCACAGATTTTTCAAAATATCACCTGGCATCCCTGGTAGTGAGATAGTGGTGAGAGCTTATTATTTTGTGTTTCACTATCATAATAAAATACGTTCTTTCTTGGAGAAGGTTTCAAGTGATTTTAAAGGTGTTTTGTTCTAAATTTTAATCTTAGGCTCGCTAAATAATCTGCCTTCCCGTTTACAATGGCCGATGCAAGGAATCCTCCAACCTATGACGAAGTAATGTCGGAACATCGTTTCCAAATGACACAGAGTAAGCTCGACTATTGTTTTCTAGAGACGAACGAAGTGTATGACTCATTTTCATCTTCCGATGTTTCTGTTTTCCACAGATATACCAGCGGTAGTTACGGTAACTCCTTCTGCACCTTACCCTCAACAGCAGTCGTACCCATATCCTACTCTTCCTTCACATCCAATGCCGAGCTATGGCTCGATGGATTCCAGTATCGCCAAAGTTCCTTCGACAACTGGTCCGATCGTAATTCCACCCGGTGCCACTTCAGCAGGACCAGGAATGGCTGCCACCGTTGTGATACCACAGGAAATCATTGTGGTGGGTGGTTGCCCTGCTTGTCGCATTGGTATGCTGGACGATGATTACACTTGTTGCGGTATATGTTGCGCAATCTTCTTCTTCCCGGTTGGAATTTTATGCTGTTTGGCAATGAAAAACCGACGATGTTCCAACTGCGGGGCCCAATTTTAGGGGGTAGTTATATATTGAAAGAATGGTGCCATCCAGGCAACTACTAATTGGATATGATCTGAAATTTCAATCGGGACTAATTCGACAACTATACTGCAACATGTATACAAGACCGCCGTGAATTCCCCCCTACAGTAAGTTGACCCACCAAGCGAAGACACCAACCACAAAGCGGAGAAAAATACCCACGACAATGCGCCACCTAGCGGTGAACACTGCAACCACCGCGGAAATGCCCCCTACACCTAAGGATGGTATGCACTAAAATTTTAATATAATTGTATTTAATAATTATTGAATAATCTGAACAAAATATATTTAAAAAAAAATGACATAATCCGAATACTCCAATAATGTACAAGAGATGCAAAGTCCAAGATAGCAGGCTGAACCGAGTCATAAACAGTTTTTTAAATAGATTTTGAAGTACATTTTATATGTTGGTGATGTAAAGTTATGGTAGGAAGTGGGTGAGCACTACAACCACCGCGGAAATGCCCCCTAGATCTAGATGGCTTGCAGTAAAATATTAATAGAGTTGTATGTATTTAATAATTATTGAACAATCTTAACAAAATACACCTAGGGATGGTTTGCAATAAAGTTTTAATAGATTTGTATGTATTTAATGATTATTGTTCAATCTGAACAAAATAAAATTTTAAACGAATGACATCATCCGAATACTCCAATAATGTATAGGAGATGCAAAGTCCCAGACAGCAGACTGAACAGAGTAATTGTTTTTTTTATAAATATATTTTGCAGTACATTTCACATGTCAGTGATGAAAGGGAAAGCCTCTTAGATTAGCAAAGTATTTCGGATAATTATTGGCACTCTGATGTTATGATGCTCTCTGTGCCATCTACTTGGGAGTTACAATCGTTCTGGCTTTTAAGTTATTGTAGAAAGGTATGTGTCGTAATCTAGTTCTACGATGCCAGGAAAATGTTAAAAGATTTCTACTATGAATGAAGGAAAGAAGAATACACTAAATTTGAACGTTAATAGCTTTAAAAAGACCGTCCCTAAGGAGATAAGCATTTATCATTGCATGGGTATCTGGAATAATGTAATATCTATTCCAGTGAAAATTGGCTACTACGTGGTTTCGGAAGAAGTAAGTCGAGCTAGAAGCTCATAGGTTTGATTGAGTAGGACATCATACAACCTTGTGATATTTTCATAAATTTTTAAATTTGAAAAAAAATGTTCTAGGGTCGGAGATGAGACCCTCTGGAATCAGATCATACCTGTTCCGGGGACCTTTAGCTACAACGTGGCCAAATATCAAGTGCCAACAAGCGGTCTGAGCCAAGTTATAAGCTCATAGGTTTGATTGAGTAGGACATCATACAGCCTTGTGATATTTTCATAAATTTTTAAATTTGAAAAAAATTGTTCTAGGGTCGGAGATGAGACCCTCTGGAATCAGGTCATACCTATTCCGGGGACCTTTAGCTACAACGTGGCCAAATATCAAGTGCCAACAAGCGGTCTGAGCCAAGTTATAAGCTCATATGTTTGATTGAGTAGGACATCATACAGCCTTGTGATATTTTCATAAATTTTTAAATTTGAAAAAAAATGTTTTAGGGTCGGAGATGAGACCCTCTGGAATCAGATCATACCTGTTCCGGGGACCTTTAGCTACAACGTGGCCAAATATCAAGTGCCAACAAGCGGTCTGAGCCAAGTTATAAGCTCATATGTTTGATTGAGTAGGACATCATACAGCCTTGTGATATTTTCATAAATTTTTAAATTTGAAAAAAAATGTTCTAGGGTCGGAGATGAGACCCTCTGGAATCAGGTCATACCTGTTCCGGGGACCTTTAGCTACAACGTGGCCAAATATCAAGTGCCAACAAGCAGTCTGAGCCAAGTTATAAGCTCATACGTTTGATTGAGTAGGATATCATACAGCCTTGTGATATTTTCATAAATTTTTAAATTTGAAAAAAATTGTTCTAGGATCGGAGATGAGACCCTCTGGAATCAAGTCATACCTGTTCCGGGGACCTTTAGCTACAACGTGGTCAAATATCAAGTGCCAACAAGCGGTCTGAGCCAAGTTATAAGCTCATACGTTTGATTGAGTAGGATATCATACAGCCTTGTGATATTTTCATAAATTTTTAAATTTGAAAAAAATTGTTCTAGTGTCGGAGATGAGACCCTCTGGAATCAAGTCATACCTATTCCGGGGACCTTTGGCTACAACGTGGCCAAATATCAAGTGCCAACAAGCGGTCTGAGCCAAGTTATAAGCTCATACGTTTGATTGAGTAGGATATCATACAGCCTTGTGATATTTTCATAAATTTTTAAATTTGAAAAAAATTGTTCTAGGGTCGGAGATGAGACCCTCTGGAATCAGGTCATACCTATTCCGGGGACCTTTAGCTACAACGTGGCCAAATATCAAGTGCCAATAAGCGGTCTTAGCCAAGTTATAAGCTCATATGTTTGATTGAGTAGGACATCATACAGCCTTGTGATATTTTCATAAATTTTTAAATTTGAAAAAAAATTGTTCTGGGGTCGGAGATGAGACCCTCTGGAATCAGGTCATACCTGTTCCGGGGACCTTTAGCTACAACGTGGCCAAATATCAAGTGCCAACAAGCGGTCTGAGCCAAGTTATAAGCTCATAGGTTTGATTGAGTAGGACATCATACAGCCTTGTGGTATTCTCATAAATTTTGAAATTTGAAAAAAATTGTTCTAGGGTCGGAGATGAGACCCTCTGGAATCAGGTCACATCTGTTCCAGGGACCTTTAGCTACAACGTGGCCAAATATCAAGTGCCAACAAGCGGTCTGAGTCAAGTTATAAGCTCATAGGTTTGATTGAGTAGGATATCATACAGCCTTGTGATATTTTCATAAATTTTTAAATTTGAAAAAAATTGTTCTAAGGTCGGAGATGAGACCCTCTGGAATCAAGGCATACCTGTTCCAGGGATCTTTAGCTACAACGTGGCCAAATATCAAGTGCCAACAAGCGGTCTGAGCCAAGTTATAAGCTCATTCGTTTGATTGAGTAGGACATCATACAGCCTTGTGATATTTTCATAAATTTTTAAATTTGAAAAAAATTGTTCTAGGGTCGGAGATGAGACCCTCTAGAATCAGGTCATACCTGTTCCGGGGACCTTTAGCTATAACGTGGCCAAATATCAAGTGCCAACAAGCGGTCTGAGCCAAGTTATAAGCTCATACGTTTGATTGAGTAGGACATCATACAGCCTTGTGATATTTTCATAAATTTTTAAATTTGAAAAAAATTGTTCTAGGGTCGGAGATGAGACCCTCTGGAATCAAGTCATACCTGTTCCAGGGATCTTTAGCTACAACGTGGCCAAATATCAAGTGCCAACAAGCGGTCTGAGCCAAGTTATAAGCTCATAGGTTTGATTGAGTAGGATATCATACAACCTTGTGATATTTTCATAAATTTTTAAATTTGAAAAAAATTGTTCTAGTGTCGGAGATGAGACCCTCTGGAATCAAGTCATACCTATTCCGGGGACCTTTAGCTACAACGTGGCCAAATATCAAGTGCCAACAAGCGGTCTGAGCCAAGTTATAAGCTCATACGTTTGATTGAGTAGGATATCATACAGCCTTGTGATATTTTCATAAATTTTTAAATTTGAAAAAAATTGTTCTAGGGTCGGAGATGAGACCCTCTGGAATCAGGTCATACCTGTTCCGGGGACCTTTAGCTACAACGTGGCCAAATATCAAGTGCCAACAAGCGGTCTGAGCCAAGTTATAAGCTCATAGGTTTGATTGAGTAGGATATCAGACAGCCTTGTGATATTTTCATTAATTTTTAAATTTGAAAAAAATTGTTCTAGGGTCGGAGATGAGACCCTCTGGAATCAGATCATACCTGTTCCGGGGACCTTTAGCTACAACGTGGCCAAATATCAAGTGCCAACAAGCGGTCTGAGCCAAGTTATAAGCTCATAGGTTTGATTGAGTAGGATATCATACAGCCTTGTGATATTTTCATAAATTTTTAAATTTGAAAAAAAATGTTTTAGGGTCGGAGGTGAGACCCTCTGGAATCAGGTCATACCTATTCTGGGGACCTTTAGCTACAACGTGGCCAAATATCAAGTGCCAACAAGCGGTCTGAGCCAAGTTATAAGCTCATATGTTTGATTGAGTAGGACATCATACAGCCTTGTGATATTTTCATAAATTTTTAAATTTGAAAAAAATTGTTCTGGGGTTGGAGATGAGACCCTCTGGAATCAGGTCATATCTGTTCCAGGGACCTTTAGCTACAACGTGGCCAAATATCAAGTGCCAACAAGCGGTCTGAGCCCAGTTATAAGCTCATATGTTTGATTGAGTAGGATATCATACAGCCTTGTGATATTTTCATAAATTTTTAAATTTGAAAAAAATTGTTCTAGGGTCGGAGATGAGACCCTCTGGAATCAGGTCATATCTGTTCCGGGGACCTTTAGCTACAACGTGGCCAAATATCAAGTGCCAACAAGCGGTCTGAGCCAAGTTATAAGCTCATACGTTTGATTGAGTAGGACATCATACAGCCTTGTGATATTTTCATAAATTTTTAAATTTGAAAAAAATTGTTCTAGGGTCGGAGATGAGACCCTCTGGAATCAGGTCATACCTGTTCCGGGGACCTTTAGCTACAACGTGGCCAAATATCAAGTGCCAACAAGCGGTCTGAGCCAAGTTATAAGCTCATAGGTTTGATTGAGTAGGATATCATACAGCCTTGTGATATTTTCATAAATTTTTAAATTTGAAAAAAATTGTTCTAGGGTCGGAGATGAGACCCTCTGGAATCAGGTCATACCTGTTCCGGGGACCTTTAGCTACAACGTGGCCAAATATCAATTTCCAAGAAGCGGTCCGACCCAAGTTATAAGCTCATACGTTTGATTGAGTAGGTAATAAGGTAAACTCTGCCTGAGAAATCTGCCTCACGAATGGCAATTTCCCCTTTTGAAGTAGAATACTTCTAACGTTTCAATAAGGGGTCCCGTTTCAAAAATTTCAGTTGAGAAATTTTCCCAGGTTTGAAATGCGAATATCTTCCGTTCTACTGATCGAAATCGCAATATTTTTGCACTATTTGATCGGAAATTCGTGCACGTATTTCGTATTAAATTTCGGAATTAGTGCGACTACTATAAATAAACCAAAAGAAGAATTTTTAGAAAATCCTTCGAAAACAGCGATGAAAATGCGCAATTTGCAAGCACATCTCACGCAGAGCCTTCAAAAAAGAGTATGTAAGCGTTTCATTTCATACGGGAATGTTATATATACAGGTCACGCGAGCTTGTTTTGTATCAGGGGGTGCTCGCTCGTCATGCAACATGCTCGTCCGGACGGTACAATGAGCGGTATCATGTTTGCGTTCCCGTACCAAGCGTCATCGCAAGGTCCTTCGTGATAAAATCCAGGGAATCACCAAATCCGCCATTCGGCGTCTGGCTCGTCGTGGTGGTGTAAAATGCATCTCCGATTTAATCCACGAATGCTGATGGTGTGCAGGAAATTGTCATCCGAGATGCCGTGACCTACACTGAACACGCCAAGCACAAAACCTCAATGAATGTCGTCTATACTCTGAAGCGGCAGAGACGCACTTTGTATGGATTTGGAAGCTGAAAAGGTAGAACTCACTTGTATCATCATAAAAAAGGCCCTTTCCAGGGCCACCAAAATCATTTCAAAGAATAAGTTTTCATTTTCTGTTTCATGGACTGTTTCTCCCTGGAGAGCAATTTGGGTTAAACCCTAAATTATGATTTATTTCAGTACGCAAATTGCAAATATGGTCAGAAACAAACTGGAGTGAAGTGAAAAACATTTTTACTAGGCGCATTCAAAAAAGGTTTCAATTCGCAAACATTTTACCAAGGTGCCGTATTACATTACTCTCTTTACCCTGAGTGTTCGATAATCTCCGTATTGCAAACACAATTTCAATATTGTTCTTGGGAAGCAGTACGGCTTGGATATTTGGCAACATACCGCCCTGAGCAATTGTCACTCCGGAGAGCAGTTTGTTCAACTTTTCGATGTTACGAATCGCCAGCTGCTGAAGACGTGGGCTAATTCGTCTTTTTGTTGTAACGGGCAGCATTTCCGTCCAATTTTAACTCTTTAACAGCAAGGTATTCCATTACAGCTACTAAGTAAACGGCACTCCGACGCGTTCAACACAATTTGCTTGTGTATCGACCAACGAAGGGGAGGAGCTACGAAGAACACATATTAAGGACAACACAAAAAAGGACAAGCTACCATTATGCTGTAGTCAGGTATAAAAACTTAGCATGCTGCTGCTCAATATCAGTTTGTTTGTATCGTCGAACCATATACGTCGATCCAAATATTTCCGAACATTGTTAAAGGATACAAGAAGAAGCGGTCGTCCGTTTGTAGCTGTCAGAAAAGTTCACCAAGCACGCCGTCTCAGATGGCACAATACACTAGCTCCAACTAAATTCCGAATACTGCCCAAACATAAGGCCCTTTTCAGGGCCATCATTTATCAATAAAGAATCGAATTGAAGTTTTGTTATTACAAGCATCAGAAAGTGGCTTGCCAAGAGCGTTGGATAGTAAGTGAGCCCCTTGTGAACAATATCGTCGGTATGTCGTAGAATGGCACGAAATAAAAAGGTATCATTTGTGTGATTTGTTGACAGTTTCGTGTAATGATTCAATTTACAATAACATTCATTAAATGCTCTTTTTAGGATTACCATATAGATAAATATGTTCGAATATTTTAGATTTCGATGTAAGTGTATTGATATTTCGGTATTTCCATTAGAAATAACGAATTAACTGCTTTTAATACAACCTATCAGAAGATAGTCAAAATTGTAGCATTGTAGTCTAAAGTGTATTCTACTTCACTCCGGTTATGTCTCTGACATTACACACCCATCTTTTTTCGCGAACGTTTTAATTTTACCGATCTTCGAAAGTCTACTTTCATTGTAAAGATATTAAATTTTCACCAATATTCACGTTAGGTGTTTCTGAATCGGTTGGTGTGTGAATGATTAAAATCCATCTAGTAATAGCGGAGTTATAAGCGTGCAAACCTGACATAGTTTCGTTACATAGGAGATAGTTTAGATTTTAGGATGACACCTAGCCCCAGATAGTGGAGTAAGACATTTTCAATGCCAAAACTTTATTATTTTATCATGTTCAATAAAATTTATAATTCTTTGGAAAACTGGTAGCCAACCGAACATTACATAATGCAGCTTACTTTTAGTTTGACTAGAACTAGAAGGAAAATGAACCCTAAGAGCATGTTCAGGAGTGTTTCAGTTTTAGATTCATAATTTTGACAGTTCTATAATATGAAACAGAAAATTTTAAAACTGGAATTTGTTGCCCCCAGCAGTAGTTTTAGCGGGTGTTCTATTCAGTTTAAAATTTATGTCTCGGCATGCCTTCAGCGTTACTGCATTCAAATTTATTTTTCCCCAGTCCATCGGGTCTAAGTTTATTTATTAACAGATTAAGGCCGAAGTGGCCTGTGCCGTATACAAAAGATTCCTCCATTCCACTCGGTCCATGGCCGCGCGTCGCCAGCCACGCAGTCTGCGAAGGGTCCGCAAATCGTCTTCCACCTGGTCGATCCATCGTGCTCGCTGCGCGCCACGTCTTCTTGTACCGGTCGGATTGCAATTGAGAACCGTTTTCACAGGGCTATTGTCCGACATTCTGGCTACGTGCCCGGCCCACCGTAGTCGTCCGATTCTCGCGGTATGACAGATGGGCGGCTCCCCCAACAGCTGATGCAACTCATGGTTCATTCGCCGTCTCCATGTACCGTCTTCCATCTGCACTCCACCGTAGATGGTACGCAGCACTTTCCGTTCGAAGACACCAAGTGCGCGTTGGTCCTCCACGAGCATGGTCCAGGTCTCGTGCCCGTAGAGAACTACCGGTCTAATCAGCGTTTTGTAGATGGTCAACTTCGTACGACGGCGAACTCTGTTCGACCGAAGTGTCTTGCGGAGGCCAAAGTAAGCACGATTTCCTGCCACGATGCGTCTACGAATCTCTCTGCTGGTATCATTGTCGGCAGTCACCAGTGAGCCCAAGTACACGAACTCTTCAACCACCTCGATTTCGTCGCCACCGATGCAAACTCGAAGCTGGCAGTTCTCATTTTATTCTCGTGAACCTCTTCCTATCATGTACTTTGTCTTCGACGTGTTGATGGCAAGTCCGACGCGCTTGGCTTCTCTTTTCAGTCTGATGTAGGCTTCCTCCATCTTCTCAAAGTTTCGTGCAATAATATCAACGTCATCGGCGAAGCCAAGTAGCTGAACGGACTTTGTGAAAATCGTACCACTCGTGTCCATCCCTGCTCTTCTTATTACACCTTCCAGCGCGATGTTGAATAACAGACACGAGAGACCATCACCTTGCCGTAACCCTCTGCGTGATTCGAAGGGACTCGAGAGCGTCCCTGAGACACGTACTACGC
The DNA here is from genome assembly GCF_030247195.1 of Topomyia yanbarensis. Classification (NCBI taxonomy): domain Eukaryota; kingdom Metazoa; phylum Arthropoda; class Insecta; order Diptera; family Culicidae; genus Topomyia; species Topomyia yanbarensis. Next base: position 130,564,715 of record NC_080671.1, read on the forward strand.
ACATCACCCGATCCATCGTCGCCTTCACTAATCGCGTCAGTTTGTCCGGGAATCCGTACTCGTGCATAATCTGCCATAGCTAATCTCGATCGATAGTGTTGTATGCGGCTTTGAAGTCGATGAACAAATGATGTGTGGGCACATTGTACTCGCGGCATTTCTGCAGTACTTGACGAAGAGCGAACACCTGGTCCGTGGTAGATCGTTCGCTCATGAAACCCGCCTGGTACTGCCCCACGAACTCTCTTGCAATTGGTGATAGTCGACGGCATAGTATTTGGGAGAGTACCTTGTAGGCGGCGTTCAGCAGGGTGATTGCTCGGTAATTACAGCAATCCAGCTTGTCGCCCTTTTTGTAGATAGGACACACGACACCTTCCATCCACTCCTCCGGTAAAATCTTCTCCTCCCAAATCTTGGTAATCACCCAGTGCAGCGCTTTAGCCAGTGGCTCGCCACCGTGTTTTAGTAGCTCGCTTGGTATTTGGTCAACCCCAGCGGCTTTATTATTTTTGAGCCGGCTGATTTCCTCCTGAATTTCTTGGAGATCCGGAGCCGGTAGTGTAATGTCTTCCGCGCGTGCTCCCAGGTGCGTTACCGTGCCATCCTCGTCGTCTGCTGCATCGCCGTTCAGGTGTTCTTCGTAGTGCTGCCGCCACCTCTGGATCACCTCACACTGGTCCGTGAGAAGATTCCCGTTTGTATCTCTGCACATGTCGGCCTGTGGTACGTGGCCCCTGCGCGAGCGGTTCAACTTCTCGTAGAATTTTCGTGTGTCTTTAGCGCGGTACAGCTGCTCCATCGCTTCGCGATCTCGGTCTTCCTGCTGGCGCTTTTTGGTCCGGAAAACCGAGTTCTGCCTGTTCCGTGCCTGTTTATATCGCGCCTCGTTCGCCCTCGCGCGGTGTTGCAGCATTCTCGCCCATGCTGCATTCTTCTCTTCGACTAACTGCTCGCATTCGCCGTCGTACCAGTCGTTTCTTCGGTCCGGGCCCACCGTACCTAGTGCAGTGGCTGCGGTGCTACCTATGGCGGATCGGATATCTCTCCAGCCATCTTCAAGGGCAACTGCGCCTAGCTGCTCTTCCGTTGGTAGTGCCACTTCCAACTGCTGCGCGTATTCTTGAGCCACTCTGCCATCTTGTAGCCGCTCGATGTTTAGCCGCGGCGCTCGGCTTCGACGAGAGCTATGCACTGTCGAAAGTTTTGAGCGCAAGCATACTGCAACCAGGTGGTGGTCCGAATCTATATTCGCACTGCGATAAGTGCGGACGTTTGTGATGTCCGAGAAGAATCTACCGTCGATTAGAACGTGGTCGATTTGATATTTTGTTGCTTGGTCCGGTGATCTCCAGGTGACTTTGTGGATATCTTTGCGAGGGAAGAAGGTGCTTCGGATTACCATTCCACGGGAGGCTGCGAAGTTCACACATCGTTGGCCGTTGTCATTTGATACGGAATGCAGGCTGTTAGGCCCGATCACCGGTCTGTACATTGCCTCCCTTCCTACCTGTGCGTTCATGTCGCCGATGACAATTTTCAATTTTTTCGGGTCTAAGTGTCTGTGCTGAAAACTTTGCATGTATTAAAAACACAGTTCTAAACGTGTTTTAAAATCATCAACAAATAGAACAGCGTCGTATAACAGTTTTAAATTTTGAAAAAAAAAAACTGTTCGAAATAATATTCGAAATGGGAATGTGAATGTTTCAGTTCCAGTTCTACTTTGAAACTCCTATATAAAATAAAACGCTCCTGAACATGTCCTAAACGATACTAGGGTAAATGATATTGAATTGAAAAATATACTATACGACATATTAAAATGACGTGATGCGTTAAAAACATCATACACCGCTAAATTTAACATATTTTCATCCATCTTTCATGATTGTATATAGCTAGAAATATTTCTAAAATACTAAATTTTCTGAAATTAAATTACTTTGTTTTTTGATACATTACATCGTCTTGAGTGAACTTTAATTAACAAGCTTGCTTATGCTAAAACGCTCGAAAAGTGGAGTTTTATATTCTGGTTGCAGTTGAAAATCGAAATATTGAACCTGCGCTTTTCGTTTTTTCCCTATTTGCAGAGTGGGCAAGTAATGCGCATCTTGTGTACATGTTAGAGAATCAACTTGCCCATCATCTACACCAGTTGCGCTTTAGTTCCGCACGATGTGAATAGGAGAAAAATTGAAAGGCGCAAGTTCACTAGATCGATTTTCAACTGCAACCAGAATATATTCTAAAGTTAGCAATCACTAGTATATTTTCGACTGAATCGATTGGAAATACTACAGAAAATATCATGATTTGGGTTTTGAATAAAGTATAATTATGGTGATCGTTCTCAGCGGTAGGACCCGTTTCCTGCCATCCAAGTTTCGACACACAAAACCTCTAGCGAATTAAAACTACATGGAAAAGCAGTACACAAGACGAACTGTGATAGTAAAAGAATAAAAACAATAAACTACGAGCAATCGACCGCCGCCGGCGGTGGCTGAGTTGAATTGAACTGATTTTATTTGGTACTTTTGTTGCTGGTAATAATACGGTGGCGAGGGTATATGAACAGATTGCGCTCTGCCGCAACATACTCTCCCACCAAAACGAATGTTTTTAAATATATTTTGGATGTTGATTATTCTGAACTCTGAGGATATAACCACAGACTAACAGACATAACACTCAAAAACAAAGCTTCGCCCGCTTTAACGGTCATTTTAAATATATTTGTAGTTGGGACTGTGGCCACATTTGAAATTATGGCGCCACTGACATATGAACAAGCATATGGGGGATAGACCACTAGTGAACAATTGTTCCAAAACCTGAGGGGTAACCCACCAGTAAGTGAGTGATTGGGACTGTGAATAAAAGGTGGAGCTAGTGTTCTGGGAAAATTGTCAGATCGATGTTTTTTGAGGGAATTCCCTCATAGTGTTATGTCTGTTAGTCTGTGATATAACTTCAAGAATGACTTGCATTCCATACTAGATTCCTCCATCGCTGTTTGGATTGTCGGTGGTATTTTGTAATGGCGACATGCTGGCGTTTCGGGACTTACTGCTACGGAGCACTTGCTGATGGATGAACGCATTCGGAGACGTTGCGATCCGCGCAACTGGGAGTAGATTTCGGTGGAAATTGCATTCTACTAAGCGGCTGTAAGTACGCCCACACTGATATAGCACCGCAGGGGGTTGATTTTGCTATACAGCTGCATACCCGCTCACACCGGCATAGCTGAAGTGACGTAGAGCAAGTCCGTAGCCGATTCTCCTTACATGAATTCCCACTATCGATATATCAAACTATCGGCTGGCAGGTTGTTGTGGCACGATGGTATCCTGGTCACGGTACCAGATGATCTAGCAGTCCTAACACCAGCACACTTCCTGATTGGCACTTCACAATACGCTCTCCCCGACGCCGACGTCAGCCAGATGCCGATCGGCCGTCTTGATCACTATCAACGTCTCGAGCATCGAGCACAACAGTTTTGGTACCAACAAACATATCGCACCAAACACTGCTTTCCAGCCCGGCAGATTGGTAGTGGTCGTCGACGAGTTTCTCGCACCCGTAAAGTGGTCATTAGCGAGAATTATCAGCACCTGTCCTGGACCAGACGGCCTTACCCGCGTCGTTGAATTACGCACCAGCAAGGGAATCATTCGCCGACCGATTACGAAGATATGGCTGCTGCCCTATAATGAAGAGTAAACAGAATATTTCAGTGTTAGAGATAAGCGAAGAACTATGTGTTGACTCATTGAATTTGATTCCAAATGATTGATTTTGTTTTGCTAGGAGTTAAGCCAGAGTGAAATTCAGGAATTTCAGGTGGCGGCGATGACAGTTCTCAACACTATCGGTTGAAAAGGCTACACCCGAATGCAGTCAGTGCTGTCAGTTGACTTGCTATAAATTAGAGTGTAAAAAATTGAATTGAAACAACGTAGGTTTAAATTGTAGTAATATTAGCAATAAAAATCTTCTTTCCCATTTGAACCGTCGAGAGGAACAGACCGCGAATAAAAGTTTTTCCGCTGTACTAGTAGTGCGTAGTTATTCCTCGTGAACCATATTCCATCGGTATCCCGTTTTCTATTGTGCCTTTACGAGTCGTCCGTGTGCGAGTCCCGAAAGCTCTAACCGCCGGAAATCACGATCCTGCCTCAACATATGGTTTTTTGATATTAAATCGCACTACAAATAATCGTGATTTAGACTACCAATTTCCGCTATTCACTTTTAGAGGAGCTATTTTGATAGCATTTTGCATTCAGGGGTTATAGATGTTGGGCTGGGAAAAACTCTGATTTGCTTTTGGCATGTTTCCATAGGTTATATTTTCGAGAAATTTCTAAGAGATTTGGACATTAAAACTTATTAAAACATTTCCAAATATATTTTTATCCTCTTAGGTTACCAATAATTCATTTGAAACATGTTGCAGCTTTCAAACAGAGTTTTAACTATAGTCCTAATCAAATTTATTTTTAGTTCCATTCAAGATAAGCACATTCCCACTCATGCTCAATATTCTTCAGTCAATAAAACTGTTATACTGATTACAATCAGAGTAAAATTTGAAATCCAATCCACAAAATTTCAAAAGTTTTAGTTTTACCTAGCGGCGAGTGAGGTGAGACGCCAAAACTCACTTCACTGTCACATGACTTTTATCACCCTTACGAGTCGAGTCGGGTGACGTAAGGGTGAGAGGTTCATTTCAGGGTGAGTGACAACATGAATCACAAGTGACTTGGTGTTCATTTTGTGAAATGTCAATTTCAATGTTTTGGTTTTTTTACTCTTGCAGCTTGTTCCTGCTGTGCTTAATAATTGAATTGAATACTTTACGCTGACGTCACAAATGAACTCAAGTGAACTTTTTGACAGTTCGCTTGCACTGTTTACATGGACTTGGAAAAATTCTTCGCGATTTTTTTTTTCAATTTGTTTATTTGATAAGGCACGTATGCGTTAGCTTAAAGGTGCCATTTTTTCATTGTTTTACATTTTGAATTTCTTAAAACTAGGGGGTTACACATTTCAATATTATTTTGTTTTATACAATGAAACTAAAAAAAAAACTTTACAGCTAACTTATACATATAAAAGAGGGTATAATATAATATTCGTAAGATTTGGGGGACGGGTCATTTTGTGTGTTCTTTGTATAGTAATTCACTTTATGATTTTTAGAAGGGAGATTATAGGAGAAATTAATTATTAACTAAGCGGAACATTTTACAAGCTTATTAACTAGAAATAACTAGAGAGAGTGGTTCAAGATTAGGGGGAATTAATTAGGGCTATTTTAAAGTAGTGGTACTGTTGTGGATTTCTTAATGAGATTAAATATTGTTCAACTAAAACTAGAAGATAGGGGGGCACATAGGTTTTGGGGAGATATTCAAGGGGAGAAGGGGGTGAAGTCATACATCTGTGTATCAGAGACATGGGAGGGTGGGTGGACAAGGCTGAATGGGGGGGGGAGATATAAACTTTCAGTTTCCGGCATCAGGAATTAACGGCCAGGATTACAGATTCGAACGGATTGATCAACTAAAACTAGAAGATAGGGGGGCACATAAGTTTTGGTAAGATATTCAAGGGGAGAAGGGGGTGAAGTCATACATCTGTGTATCAGAGACATGGGAGAGAGGGTGGACAAGGCTGAACGGGGGGGGGGGGGGATATAAACTTTCAGTTTCCGGCATCAGGAATCAACGGCCAGGATTACAGATTCGAACGGATGCATCAAGTATTGGGACGCCGGGCGGTTTTCCTCGAGCCGGCAGGGGTTCCTCCAGACGATTTCGTAGTACGGCTCAGATACGGATCGGAAACACACCGCGTTGCGCGTGTGATGTTGTACTGTAGATCTCGTGTTGTTGGTTCATTCGACAGATGTTTTGTCTCGTCTTGGAGTCGTATCAAACCATCGTTGGGGTACGGTAGGCGGAAGAGGGCACTTCTGGGAATGATAAGAGAAAAGATAGGGGCATTTTAATTTGGATATTGATGGTTTTGAGGAACGTGTATATAAGGGACATGTAGAGAATATCGCGGCTTGCTAGTACATCTCGAATCGGGACATTGGGTGATCTTCCTCGGGCCCGAAGGGAATCGAATAGTTGAGATCTGGCAGAACAGTACTCGGCGCATGCCCAGACAATATGTTCGATTTCGTGATAACCGTTGCCACAAGCGCAGATACCGCTATCCACGAGCCCAATACGCCGGAGATGTGCGTCCAGCGTGTAGTGATTGGACATGAGCCGAGACATCACGCGAATGAAATCCCGACCCACATCCATCCCCCTGAACCAAGGTTTCGTCGATACCTTAGGGATTATCGAATGTAGCCACCTTCCCAGTTCACCATTGCTCCATGAAGTTTGCCAACTTTCGAGGGTTCTCTGATGAGTAATACTGAAAAATTCGCTGAAGCTAATTGGTCTTTCATATATGTCACCTTGTAAAGCGCCCGCCTTAGCTAAAGAGTCCGCTTCTTCATTACCTGGAATGGAGCAATGAGAGGGAACCCAAACTAAGGTAATCTTGTACGATCTTACAGACAAAGCACGCAGGCGCTCCCAGATTTTTCCCAGAAAATATGGAATGTGCTTTCTAGGTTTCATTGAACGGAGAGCCTCTATTGAGCTGAGGCTATCCGAGACAATAAAGTAGTGATCGGTGGGCAAAGTATCAATGATCCCAAGGGTATACTGAATAGCAGCAAGTTCTGCGACGTAAACTGAAGCAGGATCATTGAGTTTGAATGAGGCGGTAGGGTTTTGATTGAATATACCGAAGCCAGTGGAGCCGTCGAGGCTTGACCCGTCGGTGTAAAACATCTTGTTGCAGTCGACTTCTCGAAATTTACTATGAAAAATGCTTGAGATCACTTGCGGACGTATGTGATCCGGGATTCCACGAATCTCGTCTTTCATGGATGTGTCGAAGAATACAGTTGAATCAGAAGCATGAAAGAGATTGACACGGTTGGGATAGTATGAAGAAGGATTGATATTTTGTGCCATGTAATCGAAGTACAAGGACATACATCGGGTTTGAGAATTGAGCTCGACAAGCCTTTCGAAATTTGCAATTACTAACGGGTTCAAGATATCGCATCGGATGAGCAATCGATATGAGAGGTCCCAAAATCGATTTTTCAGCGGAAGGACGCCCGCCAGCACTTCTAAACTCATCGTATGTGTCGAGTGCATGCAACCCACCATGTTCCGGTTATTGTACGGAGAAAGTTGATCCTTTGCTGGCATTTCTGTTTCAGATACCTAATGTGACATCCCCAGGTTCCTTTAGAGTCGAACCAGACCAGAGATATTTGAAAGTTGAAACCTGAGCAATAGTTTGACCCATTAATTGAAGCTGTAGTTGCGCTGGTTCACGCTTCCTTTAAAATACGACTAGCTCAGTTTTCTTCGTGGAGAACTCGATACCTAGCTGGAAGGCCCAAGTAGACAAATTGTTCAAGGTATCTTGCAATGGTCCTTGCAGATCGACGGCTTTGGGACCTGTAATAGAGACCACACCGTCATCTGCAAGCTGCCTTAGCGTGCAGGAATTGACAAGACATTCGTCAATGTCATTCACGTAAAAGTTATAGAGAAGGGGGCTTAGACATGAGCCCTGGGGAAGACCCATGTAGCTACTTCGTGATGTCGATAAATCACCATGCGAAAAATGCATATGTTTTTCAGACAGCAAGTTTAGCAAAAAGTTGTTTAGAGTCGGTGAAAGACCAAGCTGGTGCAGCTTCTCAGAAAGAATTTTGATAGAAACTGAATAATAGCATAAGCTATTTGAATTTCTGTTGAGAGCAACGCAAGACAATCGTTCGTACCTTTGCCTTTGCGGAAACCAAATTGTGTATCTGACAGTAAGCCATTTGCTTCAACCCAATTATCGAGGCGAAACAAGATTATTTTCTCGAACAACTTTTAGATACAGGACAGCATCGCAATCGGTCGATACGAGTTGTGGTCGGAGGCTGGTTTTCCTGGTTTTTGAATGGCGATGACCTTCACTTGCCTCCAGTCATGAGGGACAATATTACCCTCAAGAAACTTATTAAATAAATTCAACAAGCGTCTCTTGGCAGAGTCTGGCAGATTCTTTAACAAGTTAAATTTTATTCTGTCTGGCCCTGGGGCTTTATTGTTACATGATAAGAGAGCAAGTGAGAACTCCACCATCGAAAACGGTGTTTCGTTCGCGTTATTGTGAGGGGACGCGGCGCGGTAGATCTTCTGTGCCGGGGCGGAATCCGGACAAACCTTCTTGGCAAAATCGAATATCCAACGGTTTGAATATTCCACGCTCTCATTAGTACTGTTTCGGTTTCGTAAGCGCCGGGCCGTACTCCAAAGAGTGTTCATCGATGTTTCTCTCGTTAGTCCGTCGACGAACCGGCGCCAGTAGCTACGTTTTTTGGCTTTTATCAAACTCTTCATGCGCGTTTCCGCCATCGCGTACTGTCGGTAGCTAGCTGGCAGCCCGTCGTCCCGGAAGGTCTTATACGCAGCGGCCTTCTCCGCGTACACGTCTGAGCATTCTTTGTCCCACCATGGATTGGGAGGACGCCCGCGTGAGTTCGCGTCTGGTACGCGTTTAGTCTGAGCTATCGAGAATCAAGCCAGCCAGGAACCCGTACTCTTCCTCCGGAGGAAGCTCTTGAGTGCACTCGATTTTGTCGGATATCGCGGACGCGTAGCTCTTCCAATCAATATTTCGTGTGAGGTCATACGAAACATTGATTGTATTCGGTGGCCCTGAACCGTTAGCAATATTAATTACGATTGGCAGATGGTCGCTGCCGTGGGTATCAGAGACTACCTTCCACATGCAATCTAACCGCAGCGATGTCGAGCAGAGGGACAGATCTAAGGCGCTCGGTCGCGCTGGAGGGGCAGGAATCCGTGTCATTTCTCCCGTATTCAAAATAGTCATATTGAAGTTGTCGCAAAGCTCATGGAGTAGGGTAGATCGATTATCGTCATCAAGGCAAACCCATGCCGTGCCGTGGGAGTTGAAGTCACCTAAAACTAGCCTCGGTGCAGGGAGGAGTTCCGCAATATCGCAAAGCCGTCGGTGGCTATTCTTTGCGATTTGCATCGAGCGAATCTAGTCGTCCTAAATTTTTCTAAGTCCATGTAAACAGTACTAATGATTTCCTACTCAATCAAACCTATGAGCTTATAACTTGGCTCGGACCGCTTCTTGGACCATGATATTTGGCCACGTTGTAGCTAAAGGTCCCCGGAACAGGTATGATCTGATTCCAGAGGGTCTCATCTCCGACCCTAGAACATTTTTTTTCAAATTTAAAAATTTATGAAAATATCACAAGGCTGTATGATGTCCTACTCAATCAAACCTATGAGCTTATAACTTGGCTCAGACCGCTTGTTGGCACTTGATATTTAGCCACGTTGTAGCTAAAGGTCCCCGGAACAGGTATGACCTGATTCCAGAGGGTCTCATCTCCGACCCTAGAACAATTTTTTTCAAATTTAAAAATTTATGAAAATATCACAAGGCTGTATGATATCCTACTCAATCAAACCTATGAGCTTATAACTTGGCTCAGACCGCTTGTTGGCACTTAAGATTTGGCCACGTTGTAGCTAAAGGTCTCCGGAACAGGTATGACCTGATTCCAGAGGGTCTCATCTCCGACCCTAGAACAATTTTTTTCAAATTTAAAAAATTATGAAAATATCACAAGGCTGTATGATGTCCTACTCAATCAAACATATGAGCTTATAACTTGGCTCAGACCGCTTGTTGGCACTTGATATTTGGCCACGTTGTAGCTAAAGGTCCCCGGAATAGGTATGACCTGATTCCAGAGGGTCTCATCTCCGACCCTAGAACAATTTTTTTTCAAATTTAAAAATTTATGAACATATCACAAGGCTGTATGATATCCTACTCAATCAAAGCTATGAGCTTATAACTTGGCTCAGACCGCTTGTTGGCACTTGATATTTGGCCACGTTGTAGCTAAAGGTCCCCGGAATAGGTATGACCTGATTCCAGAGGGTCTTATCTCCGACCCTAGAACAATTTTTTTCAAATTTAAAAATTTATGAAAATATCACAAGGCTGTATGCTATCCTACTCAATCAAACGTATGAGCTTATAACTTGGCTCAGACCGCTTGTTGGCACTTAAGATTTGGCCACGTTGTAGCTAAAGGTCTCCGGAACAGGTATGACCTGATTCCAGAGGGTCTCATCTCCGACCCCAGAACAATTTTTTTCAAATTTAAAAATTTATGAAAATATCACAAGGCTGTATGATGTCCTACTCAATCAAACTTATGAGCTTATAACTTGGCTCAGACCGCTTGTTGGCACTTGATATTTGGCCACGTTGTAGCTAAAGGTCCCCGGAACAGGTATGACCTGATTCCAGAGGGTCTTATCTCCGACCCTAGAACAATTTTTTTCAAATTTAAAAATTTATGAAAATATCACAAGGCTGTATGATAACCTATGAGCTTATAACTTGGCTCAGACCGCTTGTTGACACTTAATATTTGGCCACGTTGTTGCTAAAGGTCTCCGGAACAGGTATGATCTGATTCCAGAGGGTCTCATCTCCGACCCTAGAACAATTTTTTTCAAATTTAAAAAATTATGAAAATATCACAAGGCTGTATGATGTCCTACTCAATCAAACCTATGAGCTTATAACTTGGCTCAGACCGCTTGTTGGCACTTGATATTTGGCCACGTTGTAGCTAAAGGTCCCTGGAACAGGTATGACTTGATTCCAGAGGGTCTCATCTCCGACCCTAGAACAATTTTTTTCAAATTTAAAAATTTATGAAAATATCACAAGGCTGTATAATGTCCTACTCAATCAAACCTATGAGCTTATAACTTGGCTCAGACTGCTTGTTGGCACTTGATATTTGGCCACGTTGTAGCTAAAGGTCCCCGGAACAGGTATGACCTGATTCCAGAGGGTCTCATCTCCGACCCTAGAACAATTTTTTCAAATTTAAAAAATTATGAAAATATCACAAGGCTGTATGATGTCCTACTCAATCAAACCTATGAGCTTATAACTTGGCTCAGACCGCTTGTTGACACTTGATATTTGGCCACGTTGTAGCTAAAGGTCCCCGGAACAGGTATGATCTGATTCCAGAGGGTCTCATCTCCGACCCTAGAACAATTTTTTTCAAATTTAAAAATTTATGAAAATATCACAAGGCTGTATGATGTCCTACTCAATCAAACCTATGAGCTTATAACTTGGCTCAGACTGCTTGTTGGCACTTGATATTTGGCCACGTTGTAGCTAAAGGTCCCCGGAACAGGTATGACCTAATTCCAGAGGGTCTCATCTCCGACCCTAGAACATTTTTTTTTCAAATTTAAAAATTTATGAAAATATCACAAGGCTGTATGATAACCTATGAGCTTATAACTTGGCTCAGACCGCTTGTTGACACTTAATATTTGGCCACGTTGTTGCTAAAGGTCTCCGGAACAGGTATGACCTGATTCCAGAGGGTCTCATCTCCGACCCTAGAACAATTTTTTTCAAATTTAAAAAATTATGAAAATATCACAAGGCTGTATGATGTCCTACTCAATCAAACCTATGAGCTTATAACTTGGCTCAGACTGCTTGTTGGCACTTGATATTTGGCCACGTTGTAGCTAAAGGTCCCCGGAACAGGTATGACCTGATTCCAGAGGGTCTCATCTGCGACCCTAGAACATTTTTTTTCAAATTTAAAAATTTATGAAAATATCACAAGGCTGTATGATAACCTATGAGCTTATAACTTGGCTCAGACCGCTTGTTGACACTTAATATTTGGCCACGTTGTTGCTAAAGGTCTCCGGAACAGGTATGACCTGATTCCAGAGGGTCTCATCTCCGACCCTAGAACAATTTTTTTCAAATTTAAAAAATTATGAAAATATCACAAGGCTGTATGATGTCCTACTCAATCAAACCTATGAGCTTATAACTTGGCTCAGACCGCTTGTTGACACTTGATATTTGGCCACGTTGTAGCTAAAGGTCCCCGGAACAGGTATGATCTGATTCCAGAGGGTCTCATCTCCGACCCTAGAACATTTTTTTCAAATTTAAAAATTTATGAAAATATCACAAGGTTGTATGATGTCCTACTCAATCAAACCTATGAGCTTCTAGCTCGACTTACTTCTTCCGAAACCACGTAGTAGCCAATTTTCACTGGAATAGATATTACATTATTCCAGATACCCATGCAATGATAAATGCTTATCTCCTTAGGGACGGTCTTTTTAAAGCTATTAACGTTCAAATTTAGTGTATTCTTCTTTCCTTCATTCATAGTAGAAATCTTTTAACATTTTCCTGGCATCGTAGAACTAGATTACGACACATACCTTTCTACAATAACTTAAAAGCCAGAACGATTGTAACTCCCAAGTAGATGGCACAGAGAGCATCATAACATCAGAGTGCCAATAATTATCCGAAATACTTTGCTAATCTAAGAGGCTTTCCCTTTCATCACTGACATGTGAAATGTACTGCAAAATATATTTATAAAAAAACAATTACTCTGTTCAGTCTGCTGTCTGGGACTTTGCATCTCCTATACATTATTGGAGTATTCGGATGATGTCATTCGTTTAAAATTTTATTTTGTTCAGATTGAACAATAATCATTAAATACATACAAATCTATTAAAACTTTATTGCAAACCATCCCTAGGTGTATTTTGTTAAGATTGTTCAATAATTATTAAATACATACAACTCTATTAATATTTTACTGCAAGCCATCTTTAGATCTAGGGGGCATTTCCGCGGTGGTTGTAGTGCTCACCCACTTCCTACCATAACTTTACATCACCAACATATAAAATGTACTTCAAAATCTATTTAAAAAACTGTTTATTACTCGGTTCAGCCTGCTATCTTGGACTTTGCATCTCTTGTACATTATTGGAGTATTCGGATTATGTCATTTATTTTTAATTATATTTTGTTCAGATTATTCAATAATTATTAAATACAATTATATTAAAATTTTAGTGCATACCATCCTTAGGTGTAGGGGGCATTTCCGCGGTGGTTGCAGTGTTCACCGCTAGGTGGCGCATTGTCGTGGGTATTTTTCTCCGCTTTGTGGTTGGTGTCTTCGCTTGGTGGGTCAACTTACTGTAGGGGGGAATTCACGGCGGTGTATACAAGGTGTGTTTAAAGGTTTGCAACGATTTTGTTTCACATTATCGGGTTTAGAGTTAGCATATGCATATGTTTGTAATTGTTTATTGCTATTTTCATTAAAAAATATGTAAAGTTTTATCAAGTTCATTGCATTGCATCCGAACAATAATTGTGCTCACGAGCGAACAATGGTACGAAAATCGAAAACGGAAGGAGTTTTTTCCACACCGTGTGTAGGATCTTCATGAAAATCAATCAGCTTATGTAGAATATTGTTGCGGTATTGCTGGTATTGGTATTGATTTTCATGAAGATCTAACACATGGTGTGGAAAAACCATTTGTTAGATCTTCATGAACCGTTTTCGATTTTCGTACCATTATTTATTCGTCCTTAAATAGAATATATTCTTGCGTGAAAAACCAATAAAAAACTTCTAGTTTGGCTAGCACGTTCAAACGCTATTTCGCCTTCTTTAAGGGCCAACTCAATTATATTTTTAGCTGGAACCCCCCATTATCGCATATATGCGAACATGGATACATGCTAATACCTTTTTGCATAACTTCTGTGCACAAATGTCACCGTTATTATCCGCCAGAGATAAATTCTCGTTAAACTCTTCACTGACACTGACAATTTTATGAACAATAGCCATAGTACATGCAGTGGTCCTTTGATAAATTGCAACATCAGCTCTAAAATTGGAACGCTTGGATTCGGCGATGCAACTATAATTGTTTATATCCACAGTAGAACAATTGTTCAACTAATTCTCACTGATGTCTAAAATGGCGACTTTGGTTAGTAAATTATTGGCAGTTGAAATATCTGCGAAATGAACATTCAAACTTTGGATGTTAAAACTTGATAAACTGCAACTATGATCTAGCGCTCCAATAATGTTCAGTAAATCACTGTTAACAGTCGACAGTTGATGATTTGACAGGCGTACTAGCTCTGTTCCCAATTCGGGGTGAATTACTACCCTTAGGGCTTTCTTCACCCTCGCTTAGCGCTTGAGCCAGGTTTAAACGTACTGGTGAACCTCATTTAAAAGTTAAGCGAGGGTGAAGAAATCGCCCATTAGAGTAATAAAATTTGAAATTTGTTTTTCAAGTTAGTTAAATGAACTCCATTCATTGATGTGACTCGTGATTGCGGCACTTCGTTTTTTTCTCCCTAATACGGAACACTGAATTGCTGATACGACGATGAAACGTAACCTGACGATTTGTTCTGTTTTATACATGAGTCGCACGTGGTCGAATTGGACGGACCAATCATGGCGCAGATGATTATTGGTTTCACAAAATTCATCATTTCCATAATTTTCAGTAATTGTGAATTCTACGGAAATAATTACAAAACTATTGTACTTTATTCCAAACAGATAGCACAAAAATCTATTCTTTTTTCATTTAGTGCAACGGCAGTAGAGATGGTCGGGTTTCAATTTTTTCGAACCCGAACCCGACCCGAACCCGAGCGCATGAAAATTTAAAAACCCGAACCCGACCCGAGCCCGAAATTATAAAATTTGAAAAACCCGAACCCGACCCGAGCCCGAACATTTTAAAACTTAAAAACCCGAACCCGACCCGTACCCGAGAATGAAAATTTTGTAAAACCCGAACCCGACCCGACCCGAGAATTTTAAAATTTGAAAACCCGAACCCGACCCGAACCCGAAAATTTAAAATTTGAGAAGCCCGATCCGAATCCAACTTGCTAATACGGAGAATCAACCAAAGATCTCGAAGATTTTTAATTCTAGGCACCCGAGCTGGACCCTTGACTCATCTAAGAATAGTAGAATCACTCGAATCTGAAGTAGCACCATACACATTGAGTTATATCTGCATATGGCAAAACAAATCACTGCCGAGTAGAATCCGCATTTATATTTATTATTATTGAACGTCGAATTTGTAGTGTTCTGAGGAACTTATAAATCGTCGATATCTTAACCGGAAATTAAGTTACATCGGCAGCTAACTCATGGGGAAACAGAAAGCTTAATGGTCACAGTTTCCAACAACCTTGCCCGTCGTACTTAACCAAAATTTCTGATTTTTTATCAGAAACCATTCCTGCAAGGCAGTTTCGTATAATTTATTACATGTATTAAATTAAGCTATGACAATTGGCAATTCGTATTCGACAATTCACATGACGTCACCCACGTTACTGGTTGGAACGGTCAAACCTGTATCGAAGGGTATCAATCGTTTCTGATGTGTTCTTGATGTCCCATCATTAGCGTTAGGACGATCTATGATTGGGTATCACAGTTATTTTATGCTTCAGATTATATGGTAAGCGCGCCAATAGAGATGCTTCGACATCTCCAATGGAGCTCTCGGAACGACTCCAAACTTTTAAAAATACGTTAATGGCTTCAACAGAACACACAAAATTTTTGCGATCAATTCGTTAAGTTCGTGGAAATTCATATATTTTCATGAAGGAATCAAGATCCTGCAACAGCTCAGCCCGGGAAGAATCTGACAGAAAGTGCTTGTTTCATATATGTACCACTGATTTGATAGTGGTGCTATTATCCCATCACCATATGAGTGTCATGAACAACGAAACCTGGCGGAAGTGAAGCTAGGTTTAGGTCTAATGGGACAAAGACAGTCTCTAGACAATAAATTTGGCCTAAACTATCTGCTTTTAAAAAAATAATGTGCCCTTTTTAAATTTGAGCCGCCACAATGACACCAAAGTACCACCAAATTTATGAGTTCAAATCCTTATTTTTCCGTTAGAGTTTATTTTAATTGCAAGCAATCTTTATCATAAACCAATTTGATTATTAAACTTCCGGGAAGGCAGGTACAACCTATTTGTTTCATTTGACCAATTTAACAGTGCTTGCTTAAACTTTGTTTGGGGTCCAAATGTACCCTACAAAACCGTTTGCGTTAGTGTTTTGTCATGTGTACATAATTCAAAAAAATTATTATATATTTTTTTAAAAGCAAAATATCGATACATAAAACTTGTGTAAAATAAGTTCCAACTCTACCGAATAATAGTATCTATTATTTGGTATAACAAAGACTATAGCGAAGTAATTAGAAAATGCGTTTGGATCGGTATCGTAATTTTTGATTTTGCGAATGAAAGAGTCAAAACACATTCGTGAATATGATTTGTATATAGTATGCAAGACGCATCATTCGATTCGCTATCTTCTGCAGCCCAGGCTCTGGAACATACTTTATATACATGTGCAATGCACCGGTTCTACCTGTTCCATCGATGCCTTCCTGTTTCATCTCCGTTACTGCATATTGCTGTATTTTTAACGTTTGTATTGGCGTTTGGTTTTCAAAAAAGCATCGGAATAAATATACTTTTTGACCGGTTTTTGAAAAAAAAATGTTCAAAAGGAAATTTAATAAGCTTTACAATGTCGTATAAATGGTCAAAATCCATTTGAAACTACCTGAGTTATAGCAATATGAAGAAAAAAGGGAATTTTGACGTATTTTAACGACTTGTTCTATACAAAATGAAATATTATATAATTAAATAGTCAAAACACGAATATTTTTAAACAGGTTACTTTACGAATGATTTTAGAATAAAACTATCCAATTTAATTATAACTTTAATAAAAATTAGGTATACTAGAGCGATTTTAGTTCTGGGGTACGAATGTACCCCACAAAACCGTTTCCGTAGAGAAAAAGTCTTCGCGGCCTATCAGTTTTAAAGTACCTGTCGAAATTAATATTCCATTAGGGACCATTCATAAATTACGTAACGCTTTTAGGGGGGGAGGAGGTACAACAAGTTGTGACATAGGGGGGAGGGGGTGTAAACTAGATCGTTACGTAACATGTTTTCATCGAAGAAAAAAAAATTTCTTGGAGTTTGTTACGTAACAGGGGAGGGGGGATGGAAAAATTTACGACAATTTGTTACATAGGGGGAGGGGGGAGTCAATTTTGGGCAATTTTTGTGTTACGTAATTTATGAATAGTCCCTTATAGAAAATTGAACCGATGTTTTGCGATAAATTCCTGTTGACTTGGTTTATTACTAATTATCATGAAAAATAAATCGCAAAGATATTTTAGATGTGAAACACGTATTGTTGATGCTCTTTCATGAATGTTCGTTTAAAAAATTTAATAATTCAGGCAGTTTGCGAATCTGAAGAGACGGTATTTTATGCAAGAATGAAAAAATACAATATTCATCCATTCGTATTACGAAGTATAATTCACTACTACAAAAAAGACAGCGTTTTGTGTATAGACGCAAACAGTGTCATGAAATGGATGGGTTTTTTTGTTCAAAACCCGAACCCGACCCGACCGCGATAATTTGTAATTTGAAAAACCCTAACCCGACCCGAGCCCGAAAGTCCAAAATTTCAAAAACCCGGACCCGACCCGAACCCGAGAATTTAAAATTTGAAAACCCGGAACCCGACCCGAACCCGAGAAGCTTAGATTTACAGAACCCGAACCCGACCCAAAACCCGTCGGGTTCGGGTCGGGTCCGGGTTTCGGGTCCAAAAACCCGAACCCGACCATCTCTAAACGGCAGATATTAACGTTCGAAAAAGCGGGGAAAATACAGACCAGAAATTTTGAAACAGGGCCCTTATATTGAAACGTTAGAAGTATTCTATTCAAAAGCGACTGTTTTTCGCGTTTTTGCCTTTTCATATAGAAAGGTTATGCAGTTGCTCCAGCCCGATGGGGTTGTACAGTATACAGAATTCATTTTTGATTTGAATGGAATTTTGTTCCAAGATAGGTAATTAGGGGAACTGGGGGTAAGCCCGACATCCTGGGTAAGCCCGACACCCCACGACTTTTCCCAGATATCAAATTTTAAATCATACAATAATGACAGGATATTAGTACGATTATTTTAGGCATTTCGATACACATCGATGCCATATGGATTCATTAAACGCCAACAAAATAAACAAAACAAGCGAAAGCAAAGTTGATGCGCTTTTGGATGTTATTTTTAGTTGATACATTTTAAGGTTTCAATAACACAAAAGATTTGAAAATGACCAGTTTTTGTGTCACACATTCTATTCTACTCTCCATATCGTTATTTGTGTGAATTGAAGATAAGTTTGAGTCTTTCAATACTGTTATTTGAGCATTTTACAAAAATGTGTGCTGTTGGGGTAAGACCGACAGTTTTTGGGTGGGGTAAGACCGACACGGTGTTTAGTTGATTGGGTTCGTTTTTGAATCGATACAAACGACTGGGTATATTTGTTGTGTTCAATTATACTATAATTACGTCATGTTAATAATTGAAATACACGAAAACTATGTTTTTTTTGCATTTATGTATCAGTATTGTCTAAAAGCCGACCAAAAAAATAAAGAATTAAATTGAACGTAGTTCATAGTTATATTACAAACAGAAACGAAAAGTATAAGATATGAGTAAGAGAGAGAGAGTAAGATAACGAAAGATATTAGTAAGAGAGAGAGAGAGTAAGATAACGAAAAGTATAAGATAAAGTATGAGATTTTGAAATGATATTGATGAAAAATTTTCAATGACCGCCGGATTATTGATCAACAGTGTTCTGAAAAATCACAACACGAACCGGATAGCTTACTACGAAGCGTGCGCCACTTTTAAGTGAATGAGTCCTAGTAATAGCGTATATAATCTGTTTGTAGAACAGCTCTTCCTCGTTAGAATGGCTATACAAGTGGCAATTAACCTCGAAAGAATTACTTGAGAAAACCCGTGCCATAATATAAACCATGCGTTAAACATTATTTATTCATAACACCACGCATTTGAATGCTCTTCCTCTTGCTACGCGATGAAACTACAGAAAGCATGCGTTTGCGTCACACATACTCATATATCCATGATTGCACATTATCACACATACACAATACATTTTTAATGGAATAAATTGAACAAAAAGAAAGTTCAAAAGGGGGTCGCTCTTGCCCCTGTGGGGTGTCGGTCTTCCCGTAGCGTTTTTAAAATGTTATTTTGCTCCATTTTTTTGGCAAACAATAATTTTTAATGAATTCAATTTTTTGAAACGCTGAAAAAATTAAATTTTGTTAAGAACCACCAAACCAAGGATTATGCACAGAATAAACAATTTTAGAAGCTTTGTGGAATTTTAGAAAAATTATTGCGCTTAAGGTGTCGGACTTGCCCCGCGGTCCCCTATGTTCTCTACCTACCGTCAAAAATTTCAAGTTGGGCACTTTTAAGTAAAAAAAGTTATTTGAAAAAAACTTTTCCTTGTCCAAACTGATTTTTTTCTTCAGTGTATTTTTATCGATAACTAAACCAATGAAAGCCATAATCATCTCAGACTCCAATAAAACTTGGTTTGTGAGAAGATGTTGTCTAATTTAGCAACAAAGCATATTTTTATTAAGGGGTTAACTACTTTTGCATTTTTCATAAAATCGAAATTTTTTATTACTTTATCTGAAAGTACAACCACAGACAAACAGACATAACACTGTAAAATTCACCATCGCTCATGTTGAAAACAATAATTTTATGAATATGTTAGTGTGCAGGAACGTCACACTTTGAGTGGTGGCGTTAGTGTGCATGCTTAGAAGTTCACGCGTAGTAGTCGGGTAAGTAACTGTAAAAATGGGTCTTCGGTGCGAGTTTGTGTTGTCAAAATAGAAAAAGCGTCACAATCAGAAAATCGTTTACCGGTTTCTAGGCGCTTCTCCCATGTAATATATAAATAGTTTTTCAAATGTTCAATAATACAAGAAATTTGTTTTCAGTTGTGTACTTTGGGTGCAACTCTGTTGCTCGGACGAACTGATGGAGTGATCAATCTCTAAGATAGGTAAAAAAAGTCTATTTTGAGCCGATCACTCCCAGCCGATGGCTTAAAAAATCCTTCACATCCTCGAAAAAGATAAGCTAGAATCATTGTATTAAATTAACGATGATCAACTCATGCTATTTTAGATTGCGAGATGAGTTGCTTCCAAGTATTTTTACTTTTACTTTAGTTACTATATGCAGTGAATTTCTCTGGGAAATTTTGAATTTAGGGCAAAGCGTAGGGGTTGGCTTCAAAGGTGAAAGATGCTGCTGGAAACCTGGATGAGATGGAGTGCCTAGATGTGATTTCAGAAGGTGTTTAAGATGTGGATCAATACACGGCAAGAAAGATTATTTTGTAAATGTAAAGCAAGATGATCGAACTGCAACGGAGTTTAGTTAATTTAGTTTTATTTATTATTTCTTTGTATTACTCTCAATTTAAACATGAATAAAAAGCAATTACCATAATCAAATTCACAAACGTTTTTCCCATCAGATATAAATATATTTTTTTGAGCACCCTACCCTACATCTACCCTAAAAACGAAGATTAATAACTGAAGAAAGACACACAGGTTATTGTTCAATTGCTGATTATTCTTTGTTTGACACTTGCATTCGGCTTATGATACTTTACAAACAGAAATAGTTAAAGCAGATTTTAAAGTGCAGATAAATAATATTTGTTACACTTTAATAAGTACCTTTAACTTGCGAACAGTAAAGCCATCTTCTTGATCATTGCAAACATCGCATATTGTGTGCGAAATTGTGCTTTCTGTGTGCAATTTAAGTTCAGAATTATGTGAGTCGGATAAAAACGACAGTGTCTTGGTCTAGTTAGAGATGATATTTAACAGCACTTGACTGTTGGCTTCAGGCGGGAATGCAACGCGATAATGAAAAGTTTAGCGATGGGAACAAGTATATCTGTTTACTTTCCACTTAAATAAAATCTTCGATTCGATGGTATAGCATTGCCGCACAAATCGTAAAACATATTTTCGGAAGTGTAACTTTACGTAGGTTCTCTTTATGATGATTATGTCCAACATTCCGATAACTTTTAAACAAACAAACTTTCACTATGAAACTTTTACCTGGCAACGGCAACCAGCGTCGCTATCTTCGACGAGGTGAGTAAAGAAGTTGAGCAGGAATGACGATAGGTAGCGCTAGTGACAAGTAAAAAGGATTTTATAAATATGATCGATAGAAATTTTGTCTTGTTGCTAAATGTGTTATGTCTGTTTGTCTGTGGTACAACTCCTTGAGAATGTTTTCTCAAATTTTTATAGAGATCCGAGAAATAGACCGAAAGTTACAGCGCTTCCAAGCGCGCTTTGTCTACCAAGAGCAGTGGTAATTTGAAATTTTAAACTCGATTCTCGAAATGTTTTACTAAAAATGTTTATTTCCGTGATCACGATTGCCGAAAAACTACTTAATCAATTTTCTTAATTTATTTTTTCAATTGATCGTAATGAATTTTTCTCGTACTTTAACGATTCCTATTTTATTGATAAATTTTTGTTTCATGGATAAGAATTTTTTAAATACAATTTTTAGAGCTTAAAACAGCGTTTTACAGCTCTTCGAGTTCTTCTAAAATTTTGTTGTACTATTCACTGAATATGTAGCAGAATATTAATTTTGTGATATTTTTATCACTTTGTTCAACTGCCCAGTTATATAACTCTCGGGGAGTTGTTATGGTATTTCCATAGTCACGAGCAAGACTGGCTCTTTTTGCCATTCGCTTGAGAGTACCACCAATAGCATCACAGGGTCCTTTTCCATGGGATGCTGCAACAAAATGCCATTCTGCGCTTAACTCATACTTTGACTGGAATCTACACAAGCTTGCGAAGTTTTTCTTATTTTTGTATTGTGCTGCTGCTCCATCAGACATAAACTAAATTTAAGAAATGAACTGCAGTCTTCAAGTCTTCCAGTCTTCTAGTCTTCCAGTCTTTTAGTCTTCCAATCTTCCAGTCCTCCAATCTTCCAGTTTTCTGATCTTCCAATCTTCCAGTCTTTATTCAAGTTTGTTATGAATATATACCAAATTCGATACTGATACTTTTTGCATGTATCAGGCAACTAGCAACTGGGAAAATGGAATCTGAGATAATTATGACTTTCATTGGTTTAATTTTCGATAAAAATGCACTGAAAAAAGTCAGTTCAGTTTGGACAAGGAAAAGTTTTTTTCAATTAACTTTTCAAATAAATTTCATCCAAATCAAAAATTTGTAAATCGACTTTAAATTGTAAAATTGATTTTTTTCAGTGTAGGAGTCAATGAGGAATTTTTTCAATATTTTTATTCAAAAATTTGACTAATTTTATGAAAATCACTCCTACAACATTTTTTTAGGACTTATCATTTTAGACTATAGCCATTTGAAAAAAAAAGTTGGTGAAAAAAGTTTGGCCCTTTTCAAAATACAGTCTAGATCATTTTTGGAAAACAAAGTGGCTTTTTGTGACAAAGTCTTCATGTACAGAAAGTTTCATTAAAATTTGAGAGGGTGCTGCCAACATTTGTTCGAGTTGGCGCGAAATTCGTCAAAAGTAGCCCTATTGCTCATATTTAGAGATTGTTGAAACTATGACAAACAAATTTATCTTTAATTTTTCATATTTTATTGATTATACATTTAATATAGGCATTTATTTTTGACTTTATTCTTTACTATATTTTATTCTATGTGCTTTGATGATTTGCTAATTTTATTTGTTGTTTTTGCTCATTTTGTTTATTAGATTCATTTTCGTATTTTATTAATTTGAATCGTTTGATCAAGAACAGAAATTTTATATGATGTTTAAATTTATTGGTTTTTATGAAATTTATTCATTTAATCATTTTTATTCCTATCATTTATGAATTCATTTTAATCATTTTGTTTATTTTTGCCTTTCTCAATAGAAAGGTATTGCAATTGCTCTGAAAACCGATTTTTAACGGAGGCCCAGAGGGCCGAGTGACATATACCATTCGATTCAGTTCGTCGAGTTCGGCAAATGTCTGTGTGTGTATGTATGTGTGTATGTATGTATGTGTGTGTATGTGTGTGTATGTGACCAAAAATGTCACTCATTTTTCTCAGAGATGGCTGAACCGATTTTGACAAACTTAGTCTCAAATGAAAGGTGCAACGTTCCCATAGGCTGCTATTGAATTTCTAATGGATCCGACTTCCGGTTCCGGAATTACAGGGTGATAAGTACGAACACGCAGAAAATGTCGATTTTAATAAATTCTGCAATGAATGTATAAAGGTGAAAATTTTTCCAAAATATGACCACAACTGCTTCGATTTGTAGTATTAGGTCACTAACATCCATTCAAAGTCTATTTGGCCACATTGGCCACCATCATCGGTTCCGGAAGCCCCGGCGGAAGTATCTAAATTCAGAATAACACTCACATCGGTTTCTCGAAGATGGCTAGACCGATTCGACTAAACTTGGCCTCAAATAAAAGGTATTGCGTCCCCGTAAATGGCTATTTAATTTCATCCCGATCCGACTTCCGGTTCCGGAGTTACAGGTTGTGGCGTGCGATCACATAGCAAATTGTGATTCAAACCGATACTCCGATGAAAGCAAAAAAGGTAAAAATTTCGCTAAAATGTCTCTCAAACAACTTAAATTTGCTGTTCTAGGTCACCGACGGCCAACCAAACTTTCGTTGACTACATTGACCACCATAGACGGTTCCGGAAGTGCCCGGGAAAAGCGGCCATCTTTCAAAATTTACGAACTCACATCAGTTTCCCGGAAATGGTTGGGCCGATGTTCACAAACTTAGTCCCAAATGATATAATATCCCCACAGATGTCTGTAAAATTTCGCACGGACCGCTTGTATGGTTCCGGAAATATAGACTGAACGGTCAGGTCACATATGAAATTCCCATATAAGCCGGAACTCAAATTTTTTTTCAAAGGGGGACCCCATGAAATTTCGGAAATCGAATTCGCATTTTTGATGCCAAACACCTTTAAAATGCATGAAACGTCGAGATTTTATGTTACCTCGAAAAAAATTTTTTTATAAGAAGCGACTTTTTGGGACTTTGCCGATTTCGCACCTTTTTTCAGTTCAATATTACCGTGGCTGTTTTTTCTTTTTCAAAATTTTAGAACTCGAATAATGATTTATTTTCCTGTATATAGTTGTCATGTGATGTAT
Source organism: Topomyia yanbarensis (assembly GCF_030247195.1). Lineage (NCBI taxonomy): Eukaryota > Metazoa > Arthropoda > Insecta > Diptera > Culicidae > Topomyia > Topomyia yanbarensis. Next base: position 130,588,988 of record NC_080671.1, read on the forward strand.
AATAATAAAATGTAATATATGCATTTAAAAGTTTTTAATGAATATGAACAACGCACACATTCTCGTGATTCATGATTGAGAAAGGCACAATTGCACCGCTAGGTGGATTAAAATAGGTTTTTTCTTTGTTTTTTTTTGTTTATTTAAATTGTTCTTTAATTTTTTACATCATTTTATTTATTTGTGTTATTCTTTTTAATTTATTTTGATTGAATTTCCTTATTTTATTTATTTTATTGATTTTTCATTTCAATATTTTTTTATTTAATTAATTTAATAAAATTTCCTCATGTTCATATTGCTAATTTTTGTTCGCTTAATTCATTTCATTAGTTCTTTTTACTTTAATTATTTTATTCGATTAATTCATTTTTTGTTATATAAATTTTATTCATAAATTCATTTGGTTGGTTTTACTCCTTATATTTATATATTATTCATTTCCCTGTATTCTAGCCGTGAGGCCGAATTTCGAGCATTTTTTCCACGATGGATTGCAAAGAAACTACTCAAGATATTTTATTGCGGTTTTTTTTATTTCGCTGATCAAAAAAATTAACTATATCTTTCACCTAGAATCCCAAATAGCTCGTGTCTGGCCATAGTAACACTTTTTAAATCAAAACTCGTAAACACATGATATACTAAAAATTTTAGAACGGAACATGCCTACACAAACGAAAACACGACTTTTTAGAAAACGCATAATAAGATAAAAGTTTAAATAGAATATTATTAAGGAAACTTACGATTTAATCGGTTTTGCTAGGGTGATAGATATTCCATAGATTCATAGATATTATATAGATATAGATTACAAATATGTAAAACAAAAAAAAATTGAAATAGCCCAACCAGAATTTGTTCATTTTATTCATTTAATACAATTTATTTATTTTATTCGATTCTTTTATTTCGTTCGTTATATTCATGTAATTCATTACATTGTATTGTTCATTTTATTCACTTCATTCATTCTCACAGCTAGGTGCCTTAAATGGTGTTTTTTCTGTGTATTTTGTCAATAATTACCACTTACTATGCAATGATATTTACTCATTCGTCATTTCGATCAAACTTTCTTTTATAATTCACAATGTTCTTAAATTGTTTTGATACGCCATTTTAAAAACTATGTCTTGAAAAAAACATTTGAACGAAAAAAAAGATTCTAGGGTGGAAATCAACATATTAATAAGTTTTAATATAAATTGAACATTGTTGATACAAAAAAACCCATTTTATTCGTTAGTTGGCCTGGTTAATGTGAGAAGTAAGGACCGTTATGGGCCAAGTGCAAAATGATCAAAATATCACTTTTAACATTGGACGGTTTATTTCAAAATAGCTCTTAATAATCAAAATAAGACATCAAAATTTGAGATCAGCTTGGATTATTTTCTGGAAATCAAAAAAAATAATTTCGGCGATTATCAACTTCATACCACTTGATACCTAGTCCTTGCGTACTTTCTATAGTCAACGGTGAAAATAAAATTGATCATAACTCTTTTGTCGCAGATTTGCGCAAGATCGCACTAAGATTTCCTTAAAGTACACAAAAATTGCTACATATTAAAGTTAGAGTGATCCGTTTCTGTCTTTTCCTTCCTATTTAAAAACCTAGTTGTATTATAGCATTATAGCGCCATATGTTTTCCATGAAAGGAATTAAAAACATCTTTCAACACCCCTAGTTCAAAATGCTCTGGAGAGCTTATTTCTCATACGATAATCAAGAAAATTGGAAGCATGATTCCTGAAGTGCCGTAGAATTGGGAAAAAATAATATGAAACATGAATTAAATAAAAACTTTTTGGGGGTTTTTGCCATCGCGGCATCACTGTGCGTTAGTCCGGTAGCTAGACTTGTCCGATTTGCTTCAAATTTGGAGCTAGTACTCCTGGTGGGACTATGGAATCGACGCAGGTGTGGGCCAATTGAGTTTTCAAAAAATCATTATTTTTCTGGGTAGTCTAGGATACACGCTACTCTGAAAATCTAGCGAAATTGTCTTACAGCCAATTTCTTCACTGGATGAAAACCGGTTTTCGCTGAAAATCAGTTTTCGGGTTGCTGGTCGCCAATTAGCCGAAAACCGGGTTTCAACCAAAACCGGTTTTCATCCAAGTGAAGAAATAGGCCGTTAGGGCACAAACTAACAGACATAACACTATGAGGGAATTCCCTTAAAAATATCTATCTGGTAATTTTCCCAGAACACTAGTTCCACCTTTAATTCACGGTCCCAAACACTCATTTGCTGGTGGGTTACCCCTCAGGCTTGGGAACAATTTTTCACTAGTGGTCTATCCCCAATATGCTTGTTCATATGCCCAGTTAAACTCATTCCGGAACCGGTTCGGATTTCTGAATGGAGTCATTATGGATTCCAAATCAAATGCAACAACCGATTTCGACTCAGAATCGGTTGTTGCATTTGATTTGGAATCCATACTGACTCCATTAAGGATTCCGAATCAAATTCCGAATGGTTTGACCGGGTGTCAGTGGCACCATAATTTCAAAATCGGCAGCAGTTCCAACTACAAATATATTTAAAATGACCGTTAAAGTGGTCGAAGCATTATTTTTGAGTGTTATGTCTGTTAGTCTGTGGTTAGGGTACCAGCGGGTCTCAATCAAAACCGTCTGCGCGATTTTCGGTGAGTAAAATCTGTACTAAAAACTAACTTCTATTTTATAATTTTCAGTTCAGCAATTCGAGAGCGTACTCACTGCAAGTTATGAACAATAAACGGCGTTGTGGAGCGATGGTCACTACTCCATTTATTAAAAAAATGCAATTAAAAATTTTCAAATACTTTATAATTTTCACAACCCTATTAGGGAAAATTTGAGCCGTTCTTAACGTTTGAATTCGGTGGAACACAAATCGTTTATACGGAGGCAAACAAACCGCTTCTGGGATTAAGCTGATGGCGGTCAAACTACCAAAAATACAAACTAAAATTTTCAAGTTTAATCGAGCTCAGCGAGAATGTGTGACGAACAGCTGATTACGAATCAGCAAACATAGCTCGCAGCAAGTGTGATTCACTGATTCCACTCGAACTGGATATCGCGAAAGTAAAGTGCGTTCTGATCAATAGCCCGCGGTTTTATACTTTTGACGTAACCGCACATTTCCAGTGCTTTTAACTTGGCTTTTCTACGTCCTTGAGAAAGCGTTAAGAAAGCAACCTCAAAACAAACAAAAACCTGTTTTAATGCACGTAGTTCCTACTGCAATTACGCATTTCTCATTTATGACCACCGAAAGTTCAAGACTGGTTATGTTGTAAATAAATTTGAAAAGGTACCGAACATTGCTATTATTGCACTTGGCACATTTAAGAACAACAAATCGTTTAAGATTGTAATGTTGGATTAGAAGAGATACCAAGAGTTTGGATGTTTCACTTCTGGTCTACTGAATCACTTCAAATAGGCATACAATTGTGGGTCATTAAATGAAGAATAATTTTATTAATTTATTACATAACCCGATAGAGCTCATCTTTCTAAATATAGAAATATTTATGTGCAATCCTAAATACTTCAGAACGATTTTTAATTGATTTTCAACGAAAATGTAAACACGTACTCGTTTAACATCATCGGACTTCCTTGACAGGGAATTTAGCTGCATGGGTTAGTATTTTTGATAGTTATCCCAACAAAAGGATAGGAACCAAGATAGACCTTAATGACCTTAAGGTTAAAACCTCTAAAAAAATAAAAAAATCGAAGGTGTGGTTGTAATAAATCAATTTTATGAATGAATTTTTATTTGTCATTTTGCGTACAAACAAGTGAAAAAGTAGATTCGTCGAAGGAAGGACTATCCGAGTACATCGCACCCAAGATGCGAGCAGAACACGCGTACATAGAGAAGCTAAATGACTTAACGTGTGCCGAGAAACGAGATCCAGCTTGAAAGGAATACCTGAATGGATTCTGATGCATTATAAGAGAAGAGCCACGAGCTAATCAGCGCCAAGAACGAGATGCTTAATAACTTAAGCGAGACTTCGAATTAATTCCAGCAAATTCGAGAACAAAACGATGCTATGGGGGAAGTAGATAGCGGTAAAGATGCGAGTTCAGTGGTTGCATAGGTCACATACTCTATCCACGCCCCGACACACGAATAGTCTAGCCGATAATGTGCTGAGCCACTCCATGCGGACACTCCGATTTATTAGACAGGCTACTTTAAACAATAAACTTGCTCTTGATTTGTTATTTCAAACATCAATGTAAACCATTTATTTATTTTCCATTTTGTACATGCTTATAAGTTAACCATCCTACGCTACAATTGCTCTGCAAGCCTATCTTAACATGATCACAACTGTTTGTCAGTATAGTCCGATTGAATGGGACTATACGTTTTCGCTTTTTTCCTGCTTTCAAAGTCAAGTATTAAATAAATACAAATTTATCGATTACAGCAAAAAATATAAATTACATAAATTCAACAAAATGATGTCTATCATTCGAAAGAAATGCAAAGCATTGTTTCAACACGCTTTACAAATCGTTGGCAAGTCGTTCTATCTCGTCAATTATGTAATTCATGTCCGATTTGTCCAGCGATGAATTCTGCAGTACCAATCGGAAGAAGTTAGGCTTATCGTGAATCGGTTGGTACGTTATCATCATCGAACCCTCGCGCATCATGCGTTCCTTTACTTTGGGTGCAACCTTGTGCAATTTTTCTGAGAATTCGGCACTGTCCCGCGGTACGCCTCGAAGGCTCGGTGGTACATACCAGAAGCACACGTTGGTACACTCTGGATTTTCCACGACCATTTCGAAACCTTCCCGGGATTTAATACTGTTGGTAAAGTACTCTGCATTCTCGAACACCTTGTCGATGTGCTGCTCAAAACCAGAAGTACCTTTGGCACGCCACATGAACCAAAACTTCAATACATCGGCCCGGCGACCGCATTGGATGTGCTTGTCGCCGATGTCGTACCGGGTGTCGTAGAACTTGTCCTTCTGGAACAAATAGGTTGCGTTCGTTGAGTGACAATCGGACAGAATGCCCTCATGGCGGGTCAGGAAGGTTGAGCATTGTTGTGGCGCCGCCAACAATTTATGAGGGTTCCAGGTGACCGAGTCCGATCTGAAAGGGAGGAGAAAAAAAATAATTATTTGTTAGATCATATTGTGGTACATAAGGACATTTTAAATTATTTTGAAGTGGATACAAGTTTCCGAATGACAAATGCTGTTTGTTTGTTTATTGTGGCTTTAATCTATAAAGCCATTCGCCCATGATGACAAATGTTTTAAGTCCGAATATAGAAAAAAATGTGAATGTAGGTAAGAAAACAGAGCAAATTAGTAAATATTATTGGCGTTAATTTATTTCGGGATTTAGTCACTTTCACACTGGAAAACTGGTTTTTGTCCTAGAAGTGATTTAAAAACAAATCGTATGCAAAATGTCTCTTTAAAGTAGTAGTAGTAGCACTAATTCAATATTTATGTTTAATATCTAATTGAAAAATAGAGGAAATCCCTCTATTGCATTCTGCACTCGTTGTCCTCGAGGGCGACGTGCCGCTCACTTCGTGAATTGGCCATTTTCTATCCCTGTGCGCTGATTGAGTCATTGACATTGGTTTTGCCGTAAAATGCGCTACCTACACTGAATTCGTTACGAACGACTGTATTAAATAAAAAAAACTTCTATGCCAATGTCAGGGCAAAGCCACGAAACTGTGGCTGTTGGTTGAGCCATAACCGGCACTAATAGGTTGTAATTAGTGCTATATAACAACCCCTTACTAAACTGCATAGAACAGAAAAAATCGCGCATAACGGATGAATTGCGGTATAGATTCTCAGGCATATTTAAAGCTACCGAGTGAACAAATCGAACCAATGGAGAAAAACCACCTGATTTCCTGTATCAACGCTGTTGTGCAAAACGAGATTTGAAATCTAATTGAAACCGACAGCTATTGAATGACGAATGCATAAATATATTGCTTATCATCCAGAGTATCAGATCAGCAACTCATTTACATAGTTGCGTGATCTTTCAACGATTTATTGGAGCGCGATGAGGGCAGTTCACTATTATGTATGAAAAAAGAGAAAATGTTTCCTTTTTAGTTCAGGGGAAAAAATTGAAAATGCTCATGAAGGTATACGAGTTCCATAGCAAGATCGTAAATCTCACAAAAAAAGTAAAACCACAGACCTACCAGACATGACACTCGAGGTCACCAATGTGTTGCAAAAATTTAACGGCTTTTTCAAACGTTAATATATCATGCTCATTACTTTCCGTGCTCGTCGCAAGAGGTGCGCATCTATATCACATAACTGACAAGGGGTATTCACACTATTGAGCGCCCGCGGCTGTTATTGTTATTGTGCCACACAAACGGTCTTAGATTGAAACAGGAATAAAACTTAGGTTCGACAATTACTTTTCATAATCGTTCGTTTTGAAATCGAGACTCTAACGGTCAATTTCTTCACTTGGATGAAACCCGGTTTTCGTTGAAAACCGGTTTTCGTCTAATTGGCCACCAGCAACCCGAAAACTGGTTTTCAGTGAAAACCGGTTTTCATCCAGTGAAGAAATTGGTTATAAGTAAGTATGACGAAAACGTGGGTGTAAATTTTTGAGAAGATAGTTTGGGGAGCAATGTCAGGAAAAAGCAGTGGACATCTAAGTGCACCGCAACGACGATGGTTAATTGCACAGTGAGTTAATCATGTATTTCTGCTGAAGTCAAATGAGAGTAGATTAGAATACGAAATTCATAATAGCTAAGGGTAATTACATTTGCAAATCAAATAAGGTGAATCAATGGCATTGTGCGGAAATATTTTATTCTTCAAATTCAATTTAACATCAAAAACACTATGGTTTGTACACTTTCCACCAACTTCAGAAACTGACAGCACACGGAACAATCAGATTGCCCATATCATATTCCATGTTAATGATAGATAATCCTTCTTGCTCACATAGTGTAGAGGCCTGTAAAGAAAATACTTTTCCAGGAACTCGATCGGCAGTACGAATAAAGATCTAGACGTCTCTTCCGTTTAATTAATGGTTGTTAGTTTCTGTGGCCTATAATAACCACTTACGCATACCAATGCACCGCCATGCCAAATACATCAAAGTGTCAAATAGATGGTAGAGTTCAAAAGATCGCCACCAGGCGGTAATATTGTGCGAAGCGAATTTAATTTCGATTTGATGACCACATTTTTTTTTAAATGAATTGTTCTTAGCGTCATGTCTGGTAGGTCTGTGGTAAAACAATGTCTTAGTGGCATTGTATTCGCCTTCTGCCGATTTTAGCGAACAGGACAATTATATGGCAAGTGCAACGATGTTACTAACACAGTGCTAACACTGACAATTCTTCGAGGTTGGGGAATAGGACTTTTAAATCTCGAAGACGGTTACGACTAAAGCCAAAATCAAAGTAGGACCAGTAATGAATGCGTTCAAAACAACATACAGGAGCTTTATCTCGAAGATCAAAGGAAGAAACCCAGTGGCGTAGTAAGAAAATTTTTCGGGGGGGGGGATATGAATTTTTTTTATATATTTGAAAAAATGTTCAAAAATATTCTGAGCAGGAGAAAAAAATGTTCAAAAACCAACAACTCAGGGAACGGGTTTGGGTAGTCAAGGTAGGAAAGCTAGCTGTTGGTATAGAATAAATGCTCTTCCTCTACGAGGACAATCTGGGCGGCAAACTTCAGACTGTCTAATTTACTGAGCCCTTCAGTTCCCTTGTGCCATTCAGTACCACTTCCTCGTTGAGCTTCCGACTGGTTCGCGAACTACTCGGTCTAGTTTCCGACGCTAGATCTAGCCTAATCCGACGAAAAGTTCCCCGGCGAGATAAGTTCGAGCCAACCAGCCAGGTGCTGCGGTCAGTTCGGCGATTCCGGTAGAGTAGGGCATCCGGTTTGCTGGATCCCCGGCGCGACTGGTGGTGTATCGTCGCGGTCCACGCGGTCTCGTTCCCGGCGGTGAATCTGACTGTAAGCTGACGGAGAGGTCCCAGACGAAAGAAGTTCTCCCGATACCGATTCTTATTTGGTTTCAGTACCACAACTTCTTGATCCCTTTGACTCCGTAACCGGTGCCATTTAGCACCGCAACTCCTTTAAGCCATTTAGCACTACTTCCTTGATGGTCCATTCAGTCCTCGACTTATTCGCGAACAACTCGGTCTAGTCCCCGACGATGGACCTGACCTACTCCGACAGAGAATTCCCCGGCGAGAGAAGTTCTCCCGAGATCGAGCTAATCAGCTAGATGCCGAGGTCAGTTCGGCGATTCTGGTGAAGCAGGGTATCTGATGCACTGGTGCGCCGATGACCCGCGACTAGTGGTGTCTCGTCGCTGTCTACTCAGTCTAGTCCCCAGCGGTGAATCTAGCTTACGCTAACGGAGAGTTCCCTGGCGAAAAAAGTTTTCCCAATATCGATTCTTCTTTGGTTTTCGCTATTTTTCTATCGGAACAACCGGTGGGGTGCCGTGGTTGGTCGGGCGAATCCGCATGGAGCGTGACGTCCGGTTCGCTGGCGTTTCGACGACTCATACTCGCTGCTCTGTTGCAGTCTATTCGACTAGTCCTCGGCGGTGGATCTAGCTTATACCTGCGGAGAGTTTCCTGGCGGTGATTACTCTCCCGAAACCGTTGTTCGATGTCCATTCCGCTGTAAGACGGTGTCGATCTACATCAGCGGTTCTCAACCTTTTTCTTACCACGGACCCCTTAGATATCACACTGGGTTGCTGTGGACCCCCACAGATAAACATAAATTTTGTATGCTATCAATATGTTATTTTCAATTTGTTAGGAAACAAGATTTGAAATTCAATATGCACTCGGAAAATATATTTCTCTTCGCGGACTCCCAGCAATGACTTCGCGGCCCCCTAGGGGCCCGCGGACCCCAGGTTGAGAATCACTGATCTACATCATATCTCTGTTTACTGCGTTCCACGTCCCTACGTCGCTTGTAATTCTGTAGTCTACATTATCCGGGTTGATGTCCGGTCCTCCCGTTTTAAGTAGCTCCCTGCACGTCCCTTCAAACCTCGGACATTCAAAGACTCTGCTCGGACATTCAAAGACTTCAAACCTCGGACATTCAAAGACGCTCCGGTGTCTCCTCGACGTTCTCACACTCCCGGCACAGTGTTGACGTTGCGTACCCACACCGATGAAGATACTCCTTAAGCATCTGTGGCTCGGTAGGAGCTGTTTCAGGTGGAAGGTTATCTCTCCGTGCTTTCTATTGACCCACGTCGACAGGATTGGATGAGCCGGTTGGTCCACTTTCCTTTCTCCGTATTATCCTATTCCTGCTGCTACGTCACCATCAAATCGATTCTCATCATCTTCCGGACGTTTCTGACGTTTCATCGATTGTAGCACTTGATATCCTCCGTCAGGGTAATGCAGATGGGAATCATCTCGGCGTCAAGGCATACTGCCTCCGATACGCAAGCGCAACTCGTACGACCAGCAGTCGAAGAGTCCTGTTCAGCTTTTCGCGGTTTCACTTGGTTTTCAGCGCCGCACCCCAAGCAGGAGCCCCATATCGCAGTATCGATGACGAAACACTAGATAAAGACCCGACATTTCGCATGTGTAATCAACGTGGTTGTTTAAGCTCAATCAGTCGTCGATTATCACTCCCAATTGCTTCAGTGCACGCTTCGATGCATTCACATGCCTTTCGATGGTGATCTGTATCCGCTGAACCGCTTTGCAGTAGCTGTCCAACAACAAATCCGTCTTGTAGTGAGCTATTTGCAGCCTGACCCGTTCATCCAGCTCTCGATCGCATCTATTGTCTCCGTCACCGACACCTCCATTTCTTCAAATGTCTCACCGTTATTGACACATCGTCCACGAAACCAACGATTTTCACTTTCCTGGGCAGCCGCAGTGTTAAGACCCCACACTAATAGAATATATTCGTAAATCGCGAGGAATTAATTTCGTACAAACAACTTTCATAAAATATACGAATTTTTCGTACATATGATGAACCGTTCGTGGTTCCATCGAAACTCTTTTATTTTGTATTACGAGTTTTTCGTGAAAACTACGAAATGACTTTCGTTGGCTTATTATGAAACAGCTTCATTCAGCAAACGAGTCGTTCGCTGTTATATACGAATATCTTTATAATATTTACGAGCACCATTCATCAAACAGTCCACGTCAAAAGAACAATATGGAGCCATTGTTGATATTCGTCAGATAATTGTTGTTGTCTGACTATTTAGTAGTCGCATCCATGTCCGCCGGTTGCAGGAAGATTCCTTGAACCTCTTTCGCTTCCAGTTGATTCAGAATCTGGAGCAGTACAGAATCGATTGAGCCGTCGCGAACTGCTCGTTGATTTTGTATGAAAATTTTTGAGTTTTTCTCTGCCGGAGCAATATCGGTGCTGTCAAACATCGATCCTAAAAGATCGAATGCGACCAACGAAATCGTTTGTAATATACATAAACGTTTATTAAAATAAACGAAACATTTCGTTTCTTTCACGAAAAATAATGTCGATAACTTTCGTGCAATGTAAACTAAATAAGTAAAATTTACGAAAACTTTCGTTCATCAAGCGGCCATTTCTTCGCACCACAATAAAATCGATTTGGCAACATCGATTTTTTTAAATAAAAAAAACGATTTTGTCAAACATCGATCCCAAAAGAACAATAAGAGGCTAATAAATACGAAAACTTCTAAGATAAACGAAAAAATTTCGTGCGACCAATGAAATCGTTTGTAATATACACAAACGTTTATTAAAATTAAAAAAAAAACATTTCATTTCATTCACGAAAAATAATGTCGTTATCAACGATAACATTCGTGCAGTGTACATACATTAAATGTGTAAAATTTACGAAAGCTTTCATTCACCATACGGCCATTCTTATTCATAAAATGAACGAAACTTACTATTTACAGGGCACGAAAATTCTTCGTTGCAGAAAACGACGCATGAATTCGTGCATTACATGATTCATTATATTCACTAATTTATATTATCAGTGCATCCCATTCCAAAGTGTTGGACAGAGAATGGAGCCCTGAGTAACGCCCGCTGCGACTCGCATCGCCTTCTGCCTTTTTGTTCGTCTGGTATAGCAGTGCTCTACTCTGGAAGTAGCTCTTCAGGATGCCACATTCTTTTATGCCACGCTGCGCATTGGTCTATTCGAGGCTGAATGGCCCGGTGACTTCCGCCATGGTTGGTATTCCATCCGGACCGGGGGTTTTCTTTGATTTTAGTCACATCGACGTGTCTTTGAGCTCGTCGTTAGTCACTTGCCACTCGACTGTGTTACCTCCTTCTTCTTCGCCGTACGGTGTCGGTGACCAGGTATTTGTATCGTGATTCGGGAAGAGACCCTCAACGATTATCTTTAGCTTACCCGGGCATGTTTCAACTGGTGTCGACGAACCCTCGTCTTCGTCATGACGACTCAGTACGCGTCCCCCAGGGATTGACGTTTATTTCTCAGCACAGATACTTATGGCAATTGACTTGCTAAGCTTGATCTCCCGTTTTGAAGAGTCCCTACCTTCTAGATGCGCTCCTATCTCAGTCTCCGATCTTGCGCTCTGAGCCCGCCTTCTGGCTCTAAGACAAGCAGCGTGTAGCGTACTGAGTTACTCATTTAACCAGTAAGCTGCACGCCGTCTACTGCATGGCCCTAGTTTTCGTGACATTGTAACGTCACAAGCCGTCGCAATCCTTCTTGTTAGCCGTCAGCCGTATCAACGTACTTGATTCCGTTGTTCGCCGAAGTAACTCAACAAAGAGGTTTTCGTTAAAGGCGTTCGTCTTCCACTTTAGCTTGCCGCCCGTCTTTCTTCGTGCTGCAGCAGGGTTCCATTGGCCGATGCGGTAGCGAATCGCCTGGGGGTCTCTATGGGGATACTTCTCTCACACTCTCCAGTCCATGTTCGCCGTCAGTCAAGGACTACAGAATGTGGCGAAATTTCTCTCGGTACCGATATCCGTTTCGTGAACCATTAAGCTCCTAGATCCTCGCTTCGCCGCGATCTACTCGTTATAGTCCTCGGCGGTTGAGCTAGCCTCCACAACGTGCCGAAAGGAAGGTATCGAGTCTGCAGCCAATTTTCACTACAAGGAAATATTTTCACAAGATAACTTTTGCAAATGAAACTTTGAGAATTTCATTTAAAATATTAGGCATTTTTTTGTTCAACATATTCAATTTTCTCAAATTTCTCCAAAATATTTCGGGGGGGGGGTTTCGTCCCCAAAACCCCCCCCCCCCCGCTACTACGCCACTGAAGAAACCGTATACGCCTCCCACCGAGAATATAGATTGATGGCAACCATTTAGAGGTGGTCGATGAGATCCTATATTTGTGCTCAATGGAGACACGATAGTGACACCAGGTTCTGCTATTCTGGAAGATAACCGAACCAACCCAAAGTAGTTAAATTGAGCGTATCAGACGAGTCAAACCCAGAATGGTCGCAAGGAGACCACCCTCGCCGTTGATGCAAGCTCAACTTGAAGTTAGCTGCCGCCCGAACGCGCCTGGTAAAATTTTTCATAGATTTTCGGCAGTGAAAACATTTCAAAACTTTATTCAGTTAGTTAAAATCAATCGGGAATGAAGTTATCGAGCACTTCTTTATTTACATATATGCAGTTCTTGCTACACCAAACCACAAAAACTGGGAACTGACGTTAGATAAATTTTCAATCTTCAATTGAGCGAATCATACGAACTATCTTGGGATCATTCGCGAAGGACAGTTTAGTGCTCTGTAGCACTAGAAGGACATCGTTGAAGTGTAGCAAAATAATCAAAGGTCCAAGCTGCCTTCCTTGAAGCATTCTTGACATTGAGTAAATATGGGTGCTTGGATAGGATTGAAAAAACTACAAAAAAATCGTTGATTCAAAATTTCCGCAATTTAGCGATTGTTATATCGTGGTTCGCCTTATCAAAAGCGGTCGATAGGTTGGTATAAATACCATTAGTTGGATCTCAACGTTTCATACTCTCTGTTATGTAAGATATTGCAGGAGGTTAGCTACAGAAGATTAGTCGATGTTGAATGTCTAGACGTGAAACTATGTTGATCGTCACTTTCGTACTGCGCGCCTGAAGAGGTTCCTCAATGACCAGCTCGAACAATTTCGAGATGATAGTTATTGACGTCTGGCTTATTTTCCTTTTTATGAACTGGAAACCTGTTCGAAAATTTGCAGCAATATGGAAAAGAGATGCCGAAAGATGGGAATAAAAGGAACAACCAAAACGTCGATGTGACTATTTAGAAAAAGAGAAATAAATCCATGATCCTAATAGAAAGACGACGCTGAGAAGAAGCTTTAGTAACTATCCGTACATCAACATCGATAGCACTAAGAGCTTGTTCCACGTTTTCGATTTTTTCTTACAATTTTCTCTATTTTCAAGTTTTAAATAGAATTTATAATAAAAATTTGAATCGGTGTGGCGAATGAATGGTGGCTACCAGATTTTATTTCAAGCGGGCTAAGCTCATATCATGTATGTAACGACCAATAAATGCCTTGTTGATTCTCTTTTTAATTTCAAAAGAATTGGCATATTTGGGTGTATTAGGATTTGATTCTCGTACTTTGCTTGTGCGGTTTTGTTGGTTGACTAACGAATTATGTCGGTTGGTTGACTAACGAAATTTGTCGTTACACAGCGAATGATTGGAATCAATCAAAAAGTCGCGATTAAAAAGTACGTTACTTATTCCAGTTTTAAATGCTTTAAAAATTAATCATTGTATATTTACTGCCAATCAAAAAAACTGAACCGATGCTGAAAAACGCGTCTAAGTGCATACATAAAATTATTTTCATTTCTTGTATACTTTTTGCGTTGGTATATATGATTAAACATGTATTCTGTAAAAGTTTTTTTACGCGGGGGATACACGCCGCGTAAATGAAAGCCGCGTAAATTTGAGATCCGCGTAAATGAAAACCGCGTAAATTTCAAAAACCGCGTAAATTTCAAAATCCGTGTAAATGAAGACCATGTAAATTTAAGAATCCGCATTAATGGGAACCTCGTTAATGGATACCGTGTAAATTAAAAAAACCACGTAAATTTTGAAAAACCGCGTAAATGAAAGCCGCATAAATTTCAAAATCCGCGCAAATGAAAACCGCATAAATTTCAAAATCCGTGTAAATGAAAACCGCGTAAATTTCAAAATCCGCGTAAAAAACCGCGTGAAAAAATACCGCGCAAAAAAAACCACGTAAAAAACGTATATTATGGTGGGACAAAAATTAGAGTCCAGCTCCGAGCAACTTTTAAGTTACCATTTGGGTACTAGAACAACTGTGCAAATTCTTAGCTCGATTGGTGAAACTATATTTTTGCGCCCACTGTTTAAAGTTTACATGGGATTTTGTATGGGGAAATTAACTTTTACAAAATAATTAGTACAGGAGTCACCCATTACTTCCTAAAAATAAATTGTTATGTGGCTTTTATAGCAAATTTTATAAAGAAACAAAGTCTCGAAAACCACGAAACGATCTGACGCTCGAGAAAAAAGTTATTAAGCAGAAACCGATTGATGCTCTGACGATTGATAAAATATTAATTTTTTCTAGCACCACTGCTTTTGGTTGTCCAATTATACGCAATTTTGTTTTGATCCTCTCCTAATGTGTCTAAATCGTTTATCTATAATATTTGGCCACTTCGCAAGGTTTTAAGGGATAAATTGAGGCTTCTTTTGCACGTAATAAGAGAAAGTTAAAAATTTTGTATGCAAATAGACCGTCAGAAGCAGTGATGCTATGAAAAGTGAAATTTTCATCAATCTTCAGGGCATCAATCGGTTTTTGCTTAATAACTTTTTCCACAAGCATCAGATCGTTTTGCAATCTTCTAGACTTTGTTTCCTTGACAAATTTCCAATAAAAATCAGACATCTACTTATTTTTAGGAGATAACGGGCGGCTCTTGGAAGAATAAATTTGCAAAAGTCAATTTTCCCATACGAAATCCCATGTAAACTTTAAACCATGGGCGCAAAAATATAGTTTCACCGATCGAGCTAAAAATTTGCAGAGTTATTCTGGGAGCTAAATGGGACCCAAAAAGTTGCTCGGAGCCAAATTTTATTTTTTTCATATAACCATGTCCCACTCTAGTGTATATGTTCTCTCCAAGAGGGTGAATGTTTTGACGTTTCTTTGGAAAATGAGTGAAGCCAACATAAGCTGGCTTCCTGGCTCGGCTAGTTGCCAAAAATGACAGCGAACGCGCTTTAAGCAACGTTCACATCGCTACGAGCCAATGTTGTTAACTCGACCTGAAACTTATCGAATGCAAACAATCTTCATTTTGATGTGCTTAACTGGTACTCAGGTGATAAAAGTATTCGGATTTTGTGGAGAAGAAGCGATGCAAGGGATTTTTCATATATTGTTAATAATTACTTGTTTCGAATCCAATTTTTAAACGGAGTTGTACAGTTGATGTGAACAGACCTTGAACATTTGAAACGTAGCTAGCGCTACTGGCATTTGGTGGCAGCTTCAGGCAACAAACAGTTTTCACGGGGCTGGTTGTCTCGAACAGGTACAATTATGGCAAAATAAAACTAGAAAGCTACACATGAAACGATGTTTGAGCATCGATTCGGTTTTTACCGTACATAATCGCAGTTTTTTACGATAAATAAAAATCCAAAAAAATTTTGTTGGTGTTACAGAGGGTGTTAGAAAATTCAGTTGATCTCCATTCCGGGACGCCCGTTATAGGGTAATTTGGGAAGATATGCCACACATTTCTAAAAATCAATCCTGCATCAAGGTAAACCATACAATATTTGATAAAATCATTTTTATTAATTACTACAAATACACTGGAATGGTCCTTGTCATGAAAAATAAAATTCATCAAATTTACACAAACATTTAAAAAAAGGTCATTGCGGGAGAGATGCCGCATGTGCTGGGGAGACGCCGCACCGTAATCCCAAACTGAAAAAATGACGAACAAAAGTATTTTTCAGCTCTCAGCAGCTTGATGTTTTCATTATTAAGGGGACCTTCTCCTGGATTCGGCGGAAAATCAAAGCAATAATTGAGATTTTTTTGTGAATCCGCCATTTTGAATTTTTGAAAAAAAATATTTGCTAATTATCGTTAAATAACGAATAAAAGATCAAAAGCAGAAATCAGAAGTCTTTTCATTTTTCCGCAAAAAAATCTCACATATTAATTGATTTTCCGTCGAATCCATGAATAGGTCCCCTTGACGTGAAAACATTCATTTTAGTTACATATCCTCCGCCATCGTGTGTGGCATCTCACTCGAAATTGTAGGGGAGAGATGCCGCATTCCCCTGAAATTCAACGATTCAACTAATGCATGATTTACCAAAAAATCGAACAATTAAAAAAAACGAAATTTTAATGTGGTTCTGAAAATTTTCAGTACTTCGCGATGCAACTGGACGCACATAATCCTTAATAAAAAATTTGTGAGTTATGAAAAAGGATTATTTTACATCTCCAGTATTAGGCAATCCATCAGACTATTGTTTGACAATTCAGCGGTGGGTTCTGTCAACAAGTCTACTCCTGCGAACAGAAAAACTCGTCCGACAAATGTCTTTCGTTAGTCCGATTCGTTTAATATTGGATTGAATCAACGATATCGTCGGACATCGCACCCCTCGGAGTAATATCACAAAAAGTAAACAAGAAATAATCAGCTGATCAGAAACGTCTCATGGATTGCCTAATTGTAATTATTTAAAAGACAAACTCGCAATATCATATTACATACTTGACTTGATACAAAGTTTATGTAACTGACAAGTTTTCGTTCTGCTGATAAATAAATTACAATTACAAATTACCGTACAAAAGTGGCTATATACGAGAAATAGAGAGTGAGGCATCTCACCCAAAATTACGAAAGCTCCCGAGTTGTCCCGGCCCTGCGTTCGGAGATCATGAAGAGGTCTTTCGAACTCTTTTCTCAAGCGAGCATTTTGCTTCAAATGATAATCCGCGCCCTGAAAACCTCTTGGTTCATAGCGTTCCGTCGCGTACAGCATATGATTTCATGCCCGTCTACTACCAGAATGTTCGTGGAATGAGAACAAAACGCAGGCCTTCTTACTGGCCCGCACTTCCTGCGACTACGACATTATATTACTCACTGCAGCCGAGCTACAGGATGATATATTAATGGCCGAGCTAATGACGAACTACACAATCTACCGATGCGATCGCAACTCTTTTACCTGATATATTCATCGCGAAGGTGATGTACTGAAAATGCCTGGATTGGAGCAAGTAGTCGTACGTGTTTCACTCTCAGATTGATTGTTATATGTTTGCTGCATTTATCTGAGGCCAAAAAGTGATCCCTGACTTGTACAACGTTCATTCTTCTGCATCAAAGCATTCTGGTCAAAACTAAGAGACGCGATAATATTCTTGTTATAGGTAATAAAATTCTTCCTCATCTCCCGTTGATTTTTGATAACGATTATAAGTGCTATCCTCCTGAATTTGCAGCATCAGAGCAAGAGACAGCCATCACAGAAACGTTGGTCGCTGGGAGACAAATCTGCTCTCTTAGCAACGTTAATGGACGGACCCCATATTTAGTCTTGTGCTTGAACTGATTGAGTCTCCTAGATATATACTGAAGGTAGACGCTCACCATACTTCATTTTAAGATTTGCTATGCATTCTAACCTAAACTTTAACTTTACTCGATGCAATCTCGACCAGCTATCCTGTCCATTCATCGCAATAGTACCCTGAAACATTGCCAACTTATAATATCAACCTTCCTTTTCCTAACACAAATGATGCCGATGTATTGAGCGCTCTGTCCAGCATTAATCCGCTGAAAGGGTCTGGTCCACATTATGTACCTCCTGCGTTTATAAAACATTGTGCCCGAGCACTTTCTGCACTAGTAAGTATTATATTTGAGCGTTCAAACTCGGAAAATGTTTTCCCAAGTGTATGGAAAAAAGCTGATATAGTTCCCATCCTTATGTCTGGAAACACTCACAATGTTGAAAACTATAGGGGAATCTCGCTACTGGAAGTTCTGGAAAAGTTTGTCTACAATGCATTGTTCGCTACTTCTTCCAATATAATTGACGAACGTAAACACGGAGTTGTAAACAAACATTCCGTCACTTCGAATTTGATGAAGTACTCAGGTTTTCTAGTTCCAGCTATCGAGAAGCGTCAACAAGTGGACGAAATATAATTTGATTTCGCGAAAGCATTTGACAAGGCTGCTATTTTGAAAATGGAGCGGCTAGGTTTTTCAAGGATGGGTAACCAGATGGCTACATTCTTATTTCTCACAACGATTTAGTTTCGTTACAATTGTCACCACATGCTCAAGCGCATTCGAAACGCCAGCGGTTGTGCCTCAAGGAAGTCACCTAGGGTCACTGATCTATCCCTTTTTCGTCTCTGTACCCGCATCAAGTCTGGAAACC
The DNA here is from genome assembly GCF_030247195.1 of Topomyia yanbarensis. Lineage (NCBI taxonomy): Eukaryota > Metazoa > Arthropoda > Insecta > Diptera > Culicidae > Topomyia > Topomyia yanbarensis. Next base: position 130,607,553 of record NC_080671.1, read on the forward strand.
TACTCTATGTTGATGATCTGAAAATCTTTCGTTCAATTGCCTCAGGACTAGACTCTGCTGTGCTCGACGCTGGTATAGCCAATATAAAGGAATGGTGCTTGTTGAACGACATACAGATCGACGTCGATAAATTTAAGATGATACGTTTCGCACTTTCGGACGCTCGGCAACTCTAAGAGCGTAGCGAATATACTCCTTAAGTCTGTGTCATCGAGGGGTTGGTTCCTTTCCATGACTTGAGAGTGCTATTCGACAAAAAACTTCGTTTCGCCGACCACATCACTGCAGTAACGACGTAGGCTTTTGCAACATAAGGTTTTCGGAAACGGTTTTCAGTCGATTTTGTGAATTTCTGCGCACTAGTCCGGAGCACCGTGGAGTATGCTGTATTCAGAGAAGCTATGCCTTTCTGCCTTAAAATAATAAATGCTTATTGCTCGATTACCCAACGCTGGAGTCTCGCCGCAATTCCTTGTAAAGAATGTTAATTTTCGTTGTCGTCGCAATATTGACTATCCCGATATTCTCTTAAGGATTAATTTGTTTGTTCCTCCTCGTGGTATAAGGAATCGTTCGCTTCTTTTGATTCCTAGGCACCGTACAGCATATTGACAGAATAATCCGGTAGAAAGATTTTGTAGTAAATTTAGCGAAATTGTTAATTACGTCTAAATCACAATCTGTACGCGAATGGAGGTCTTAGCGGAATAAACGTACTTTACATATGTTTTTCTACCATTTAATTCCACTATGAAATATAGTGGAATTAAATGGTAGAAAAACATATGTAAGGTACGCCTAAATTTAGATCAATGACCCCTTCGGAGGATTTTTGGATATTACAAGCCCTTTCGTATGGTGTTGTGGTTTTAATGATTAATCTCCCTAAAAGTAAGATAAATTTATCAACTTTTGTATATTTACTTTCTGTCTCTGGCAAGGTTGTAGAGTAAACTTTTGCCAACAACTTTGCTGAGGACACATATCCTTTATCTTTAATATTTTGAACATTATTGTTCGTGGTTGACCCTTTAAAAGCCAAGTCAATAATATAACTTTTAAAATATCATCCTGACAAATCAGGTAGGTTCCTTAAAAAGGTTTGAATTATCGAAATGGGAAATTTTCTATATTACAACATTGATTTACGTTGAAACGGCTGAGTTTACGTCAATAACAAGCTCTGTCATTTGCTGCTATGATTTCAGTGATTACTCCTACTAAAAGTGAGATTTTTCAATTATTTTTTTTGTAGAAGAAATGATCTAACTTCTTTGGCAAAGCTGTTGAGATTGCTTTCGTGAATATCTTTGCTGAACACATTAAATATCTTCTTTAAATGCTTTAGAAGTAATAGCTCGTTAAATTTGAGTGAGCTCCAAGATATCTTTTCAATTATCATTCCCACGAGTTCCATATATGCAGTTATTCCAATCGTCAAAATACACAATTTTCATTAACGCATATTTTTCTATCTTGAGTATTTTCGAAGATTTTGGACATTTTTTGAAACACAATAGTTTTTTTACAAATCATCTATAACTCTACACGAGACAACGAGAGATAGGTAAGTGAAATTCATTTAGTTGATGTAACAATTCTAATTAAAACTGGTGCTGGCTATCCATTTTGCCCGTTTAAAAGTTATTGCTTTTGAAACGTTCGCTAATTTTATCAAAAAAAAATGAAGCATGCTGTAGATTGAATTTTTGGAACATGCTGAAAAAAAGTTATGTTAAAAAAAGGTTTTTAAGGAATCATTCACAAACAACGGTCTAAAACTTCGAAGGTACTATAAATAGACATTTTTGGTCTTCAGTAAAGATATTCGCAAAAACAAGTTCCTTCGCATTTCTTGAGAATTCATCTCGTTTTTCATGCTATAAAAAATGTAACAAACATCTCACTTCAAGGGGGATTAATCACTATAACTATATCATCAAAATAAAGGTTTTACATCATCATAAAATATCTCAGAAGACATCATTGCTGTACACTTTACCGTTTTTGGTTGAATAATTTGTCACATGTTTTCGGCGAAAAAACTACTGTGCAGTGGTGTAGCCCCCTTAATGATTGTGTCACCATACCATATAACATTAATTTGGGCAAGAAAAATTGTAGGTTGTGCATGTGTAGATTAGACTAGACTAGACAAGGCATACCCCCGCTAACTAGCTATTGCAGCTAGAAAGAATAGCTGAAATAATCAGATTAATCGTAAAATTTGTTGAGGAGGTTGTGCTTACCGCTAACTTCCTTTCCTTTTCAACATTCTTAAGTTGATTTGTGAAAGATTTAAACTCTTTCAATTTTATTTAAAGAAACTCATGTTTTTTCTTTGATTTTTAATAAAATTATTTTTTGAATTGAAAAAATATTTCATTAAACATCAACAATCGTTCAGCTAGAATCATGATATGTACAATTGGTTAAAAACGCTGCTTGTTTCTTTAATCTCGAATTTTACAAAACTATTGTAAAATAGGTAGGTAGGTATAAACTTAATTCCCTCAGTAAAATTGTAATTGTAATTGAAGATAATAAATGTACTATAAAGTGATACCTTTTTACTATCTTTCACTAGAGCTGACAAAAGAAAAAAAATCATTCAATGTGACGGTTTCTCCTAGAATTGCACCCAATTATAACAGATGTTATTAACGTGCCTTTGAACAAAGAGCTGAATAATAGTCCCACTCACCGTTCAATTCCTTTCAACAGTGCTCTGTATTTCTTGGACATGAGTGCACCACCACCCCAGGCAGCATCCACATGTAGCCACAGGTGGTGCTTCTGGCACAGGTCAGCGATCTCTTCCAGGGGATCGAACGCTCCGATCACCGTAGTTCCGGCGGTTGCTGATACCATAAACGGTAGAGCTCCTTCCGATTTTGCGCGCATAATTTCAGCCTCTGTTGTGGGAGTTAAAAGATTTGCAGATTAGAAAGTGATTCATTGGTTGCGTTTGTTATGAAGAACTGTTACCCAAATGGTCCACCCTGATTTTGCCGATGGAATCAGTACGGATGGGATACACATTGTCTGATCCAATGCCCATGAAAGAGGCCAGTTTTTTCACCGAATAGTGAGCGTCCTCTGACGTGAAGATTGCCAAGCGCGGAAGTGAATGCAATCCTTTTGTCTGTAATAAGATAAACAGAAAAGGTGGTAAACGAGAACAAAGAATAAAAAAGCTAATAAGCACTTGAAAACAATTAACATTATCATGAGTGAGCGATCAAATAGTAAGACCCGAACACGATTCGGATCAATGAAATATTAAACAGTTTATAATTGGTGTGACGTTGCATGATTGCAATCACAGACCAGTATCTTCTTGATCTGACGATTGCACTTTATAAGCGGATTCGATTTGATGGTTCGACAGGTCTATATAAGCATAAACCGATTCTTACTGAACTTGACTGCGTTGATTTGTATGTTTGCTTACTATCTCGTGATCAACAATGATCACTCATAGAGAAGCTGATCGTCTAGTCGTCCAGATGCGGTATTTCACGACAGAATTTTTATGTAATTACATGTCAAATAGTTTTATAAACATATTAAATAATTGCGCACTTAGCGTATCAAGATGTCCTATACCAGTGGAACCTCGTTAAAGTTTTCTTTTCTGTACCCCAATAAGTCTAATTGAAAAATGAGCCGGAAATCTGCCTGGCTCTAGTTAGTATCCGGCTCCAGTGACCAGGGAGAGGGTCTTGGGAGCCCGGACCCCTCCCCGAAAATTTTCAACCGATTAAGAAATTTTACATTATTTTCAATTTTAAATTAGTTTCAAATCATTTTAATCCCAACTTTTCATCGGTTTTTATTAAATGATGTGCTGCGTATTACGTATTGTACAATGTTCATTTCAAATCGAAATTTCAGACCGCCTGCCAGTGACACAACCGATTCTAATTAGTGAACGAGTGGAGTCGGATACTAATTAGAGCCAGCCAGGATATCGGCTCAGTTTCCGGCTGGACTTATTGGGACGTATAACCACAGACTAACAGACATAACACTATGAGGGAATTCCCTCAAAAACGTCGATCCAACAATTTTCCCAGAACACTAGCTCCACCTTTTACTAATGGTCCCAAACACTCATTTGCTGGTGGGTTACCCCTCAGGTTTGGGAACGATTTTTCACTAGTGGTCTATCACCCATATGCTTGTTCATATGTCAGTGGCGTCATAATTGCAAATGTGGTCACAGTCCCAACTACAAATATATTTTTTACACATTTTACGATCATTTTATCCTTAAAGCGGTCGAAGCATTATTTTCGAGTGTTATGTCTGTTAGTCTGTGCTTGCGGTACATCCAAAAAGTTAATGATACTTTATCATTTGTTATTTCCTAATTCCACCAATAGAGAATGTTCTATGAAATATGATTTGAGCTACTCTATAAAATTTGCGAAGCGCCTAGCAGCTCGATCTTTGCGACAGAAGAGAGTTGTCTTCATGATCGAATACAGCTGTGAGATTAGTGTATACTGTGTCTACCTGAGATTCAGAATGATTCAATCTCACTGTTAGGTGAATTGAATCAGTTTTTTGTCCTCTGAAAAATGTTGTCCAAGACACCAAGTCTTTACGATGAACATTTTAGGAGATATTTAAGATTGAAACGTTGTTGGTACATTTGCAGTTTTGACAGATTCAATAAATTTCTGCGATTAATTTAATCCTAGTACCTTAAAATCGTAATAACATTTTTACAAAAATCTAGTAGCGAGTAATTGTTTTCGGCAACGGTGCGAACCACATTCTGGACAAACTTTTTATAGAATTGACTTTTCAGTTTAAGTGAAATAGCGAACTGAACGTGCGGAGATGCAAAAAAGTAGTGTTTTACAAATTTCTGAAGTGCCCATATTTTATCAGCTTTCAATTCCAAGAAAAAATTTTTTGAGCAAAACATAAGGTTTTTAAAATATTTGATTTTTTGTGTTACCCGGCATGACCATATATCACAGACGCTGAGACAGTCACAATAGTCGATTAAATAAAATCAGTCAGGCAGGCAATTGGTGAGGGAACAAAAAAAAACAAAACTGGTTTATTCAATGAGTTTAAACGTCGCAAATGCTTAGTGTGGAAGTTTACCGTGACTTAACTTTTTGTCGGTTCCGACAGCACGAAGTAACAAGTTACTTTACGCTTGTTCGGACATGCCGTAGACTCAGGTGATTCGCATTTCTAATGCCAAAATATCTTAACTTCTACGGTAGTAGACAAAAAGTTAAGTCACCGGTGAACTCTAAGCTTGCATATATGATCCTTCCATGCTTTTCTACACTTTCTCCCTTCAACTCCTTGCTCTCCCTTAAGTACTATGGCTCTTAATATTGAAAAATATACTTCACCTTCCAGTCCCTTGCTAATTAAATGCCGAAACAACTGTTGACAAATTGACTCAATAGGTCGTATGGTTAACAAAAAAATGGTAAAAATAGAAAAACAACGCGCGAGCGAAACAGTCGCTGGTCGCCACGGCACGCTTGGACCAACATTAGGGTTGCCACTTCTGGAGAGGCTTTGACCCGGAGATTTTCACTGATCTGGAGGGGGGGGGGGGTGGATTTTGAGTGGAATGTGACAGAAATTGGAATCAAAGCGATTGTTCGGCATTTTAATGCACTTTAATCGCTTTTTATTATTACGTTAAAGTAAAGCTGTAATTTTTTCACGTTTGAGAATGGTTTTATCGGTTTAATGTGGTGTAGTCTTTCACTTCCCTGACTAAGTGCCAAGAATACAATGGCCCCAGCTTCTCTCACTGTGGAGGATAAGTCGAACGAGCATTGCTCTCCCCCACAACTAACAGGAAGATGAGAGCAAAGTAGGCAGAGCTGCGGCATCACACTATGTGGTGTCGGTTATTCATCACCAACAAATTTTCTCTTGGCAAAAAACGGGCAAAACTTGCCTTCTTGGCCCAGTTAAGGATCGCTACCGGAGTAGCAACAACACCGGAAGAGCTCGTTTGATGTTGACCTAGTCAGTTGGATTAGAACAAATCTGCCAGACCTTAGTGTAGCTTGTGATAAGCACCATTAAGAGTGAAATAATTTGCTAAAATTGCAGCAAAATAACTTTTTAACACCATTTTGAGCGACTTAGTGGAATGCAACATTTAATTGTAGCACATACATAGCGAAATATTACTTTCCTTAACCCTCCGAAAGTCGCGCATATGGCCTACCGAACGAGCAACCGCTGGTACCCTAACACGGTTTCGCTAAATTTTCAGAGCAGCGTACACTCAGTGCACTAGCGCGACTACCGGAAGGTTAATTTGTAGTAAATTTTATTTGTTTTTCATTTGCATTGTTTTGTGATAAAATTAGCAATATTTGGTGAACTCATCTTCGCCACCTTGAAACGAAGGGTTAGTCGGGCAAAATAAATCTGAACCAAAGTAATAGTTAATAGGGTGGGGCAAAATGATCGTTTTTTCAGCACAGCACTTTCTTGGTTCCATTTGGGGTCACAAACAAATGTGCAAAATTTGGGGTCGATTGGATTTGACCCGGCGTAGCGCATTGCGTTTGAAATTTGTATGGAAATTAGTATGGGAAAACCTACTTTTTGCATTTTCGATTTTACAGACTGCAATTCTTTCTGCAGTATACCAACAATTAGATAGAAGTGTAGTCCAGGATATGCTGAACAACTTTGCCGAACGATGCAAGGTGCTAGAATGTTTCTACAACAAATTATAGCTGTTCAAAGTTCGATAGATCGAATTGATTGCCAAAAATCTTTTTTTTTTGCCAACACTGCGGGTGTACCAATGCTATTTCATATAGCATACAAAAATAACATCATATATTTTAGATTTACCACATTGGTATGTTTGGATGAATTATTCAAAAGCCTTAGCTCAATTTCATGGGCATAGATAGTTTAGCAATAGGGCGTAGTAAAGGGAGAGGGGGGGAGACTTTTATATATAAAAATGCATTCCTCTGACATATCAACTAAAATATATTTCAACCATAGGGTCTGTTGATTCAACTATATAGCTGAATCATATGTTGGTTGTTTTCATGTAACTTTAAAATGTTTCACAATATCGCCTTGATGTCAAAGAGAAAGTTGCAGGAAAGTTAACGGGCCTTTCGAAAAACCCATTATTGTTGATGGAGAAACGCCACTAACTTATGAAAGGTCGTAATAAAACAAAATAATTGTGTTGTTACAACAAAAGTTAAAATATCTCGAGAACTACCACATTTTAGAAAAATTTTGTTAAGAGCATTTCGATTTTAAATGGCGTTTAGAATCATATTCAAAAAGAAAATTGTATTTTTGACTGCAAATAGTAAGAATTATAAAAAAAATGTCAAAAGTTGTTGTTAGGAAAACTTTTTTATTGAAAGCTTCTCCAGGATTCAAATACACTAAAAAAGTTGCTTTTACGTCTTTAAAACGATAAACATTAAATTTTTGACATTTTTGATGGGGTAACGCGAATAACTTTTAAAAAGAGCATAATTATACGAATTAATTGTTTTTGAAGGATGGTGCTTAGAATTATATTCTGTAATAGAATTACAATTTTGTATGTCTATTAGTATGAAATTTAAAAACATGTACGAAGTTATTGTTGGGAAAACTTTTTTACCGATTTTTTCTCCATCATACAATCACATTCAAAATGTTTCTTTTCTCTTTAGGTTTTTGATAACAAAATATAAAAAATTTAAAAAAATGGGTTTTTTTCGCAATTTAAATTTTTATCATAAATTTTTGTTTTTTTGAAAAATGACACAACATTTTTTTCAGCGTATATTTTCTTCAGACAGAAGTATTCATTCCCTGTAACTCGTTCTCAGATAGTTTTGCTGTATAAAATACAGTAATCGAACAAAAAAAATTTTAAATTCATACACGTAGAAACGTTTACGCCCTTTTGAAAAGTTGCTCTTGAGTCAAAATAATCTTATTACCTGTGGAAAACCTTTAGTCTTGCATGACGGTGAAACGTGTAAAGTTTCATTGGAATCTAAGATGGTCGGTCACGATATTAAAGATTTTCGGACGGATCTTCGTGGAATTCCTCTAACCTACGCCCATGAAATTGAGCTAAGCCTTTTGAATAAATCATCCAAACATACCAATGTGGTAAATCTATAGTATATGATGTTATTTTGGTATGCTATATGAAATATCATTGGTACACCCGCAGTGTTGGCAAAAAAAAGATTTTTGGCAATTAATTCGATCTATCGAACTTTGAACAGCTATAACTTGTTGTAGGAACATTCTAGCACCATGCATCCTTCGGCAAAGTTGTTCAGCATATCCTGGACCAATTGTTGGTATACTGCAGGAAGAATTGTAGTCTGTAAAATCGAAAATGCAAAAAAGTAGGTTTTCCCATACTAATTTCCATACAAATTTCAAACGCAATGCGCTACGCCGGGGCAAATCCAATCGACCCCAAATTCTGCACAGTTGTTTGTGACCCTAAATGGAACCAAAAAAGTGCTGTGCTCGGTTGATTAGGTTATGATTACGTTTTTCCATATAACAATGCCCCACCCTATTAGTTAACTTAGACTTTTTTTAAATATTTTGTAAAGAATCAATTAATTCCAAAAAAATTGAACCTATGCTTCTTCCCACCAAACCCGGAGAAATTGTTATAAAACCCGGAGATCGCTCCCGAAAACCGGAGTCTCCGGGTCAAACTCGGAGGGGTGGCAACCCTAACCAACATCGCATGAGCGAGTCGGTGGGAGCTCGCCAATTCTCTGACCACATCAAATGCAAAGCTAGAGAATGAGTTTCGTTGCGATAGTCTTATCGATAATACCCAGTGTAACACATCCTGTGTCATCTGAAAATTTGCCATCTAATTTACCTTCATCAATTGTTATTGCATTTCCAGGACAAGCTTTTTTGCTGAGAAGCGTGAATTTCATAGTGCAAAATAGAGAATCAATATTTTTGAAATAACTCTTCGTCCAATAAAACCATTGTAATTTTATTATAATTGTACAAACAGTATAATGTAGGTTAAGGGCTTCAGCGTAAAAAAAAACTTTTTGCGATTTTTTTTAGAACTTTGCGTGAAGCAAATTGGATCAAAATTTTTGTACATTATAGTGTATCATTTCAATAACGTGCTATATTCTTTCTATGCAAAAATATCAACAAACGACTAAGTGACGAAGGTTTTTGTAGAACGTCTCTGGAAAAAACATGATTTGCGGTGTTACCTGCCATTCAAAAACTACTTAACCGATTTCTTTCAAACTTTGCATACTCATTCTATGTTAAAAATACTTAACCCCTACGTTGAGTTTTTGAGATATTTTTTTATTTAAGGGGGTGTTTACTCATAAAGAGGCGGAATTTTTCGTAAAAAATGGAAATTTTTATTTAAAATGTGTAAAAAAACCCCTAATTGAAAACTTATCTCAAAACCTCAACGTAGGGGTTTGATATTTTTAACATAGAATATGTATGCAAAGTTTGAAAGAAATCGGTTAAGTAGTTTTTGAATGGCAGGTAACACCGCAAATCATGTTTTTCTAGCCACGTTCTACAAAAACCTTCGTCACCGAGTCGTTTATCCATATCTTTGCATAGAAAAATTACAGCATATTTTGAAATGATACACTATAATGTCCAAAAGTTTTGAGCCAATTCGCTTCACGCAAAGTTCTAAAAAAAATCGCAAAAAAGTGTTTGTTATGCTGAAACCCTTACCCCCCCCCCCCCCCCCCCCCTCAAACAAAAAACAACATGTTACAATCGAAATAGTTTGACATCCTGTCTAATCAGATCAATAAGGGCTCGTCTACCCCAAAGACGATGTTTTAAATATAAACACACGCGGAGAGAAAAAACGGTAAATTTGGCAACATGGTTTAGTAAAGTATTTTGTCTGGTATTTTTGGAAACCAGGAATTGTGTGTAAACAGCGAGTGACTTATAGTTTTAACGAATGCTTGATGAATTTCTGTTTTGAAATATTTCGCAAAATAGTCAATTAGATCAATGGCTTTGTAATTTTTAATGTGTTTAAATTTACTCATACTCATACTTTGCATCATAAAAATTTTAATCTCAATACTTCCTAAATCCGCCATAATTTTTTACATTGCTCGTTCGGAACAGTTGTTTTGGGTTTGATTGGAACTTTTGGCTTCAGTCTATATATAAGCATCGTCTCTGGTCTACCCTGTGTTTGGGCATTTTTGTCTATCATGTCATAAGGTTGCGCGCCTCTTAAGGTGAGTACGAAAAGTAATGGTCATGATAAATTAACGTTTGAAAAGGCCGGCAAATTTGGATTTTTTGGTGATCTCGAGTGTCATGCCCGGTAGGCCTGTGATCATAATTATAGTGGGAAAACAGGCTCTTTACCCTATATAAGAATATCATACGTTGCACTGATCCCAAGCAAAGGTCATGGTATTCAAACAGCATTGGTGAGCGAGCGAAGTGGATTCTACACCTCACCTGTTTCCAAAACAGTAACTTTCAAAATCCGTTATGCTTGATCGATCTTTGTTCCGTTTTTTACTTACTACCGATCATAGGAAAAGAAACCGGTTTCCGCCAGAATATAGATTGTTGTATTCCGCTCCGCGAAACAGACTAGTGGACTGAAGCGCATTGACATTGAACTGCCAAACATGACAAACAAGAACTACCGGTTCGCACGTTGCACATAGGAGGATTTCATTCAGGAACTTCATTTTAGATAAAAATCGTGTATGTTACCAATTATAACAGCATGTCAAGACACATAAGATATTAAATATCGCCCGCTTTTTAAAATATATGGGTCTTCCCAAATTTTAGATTCTTTCATGCGTTTTCGCATGAGCTTACCTTATTTTTTGTAATAGTTGTGTTTGTTTTATTTGGGACATGTATTCTTCACATGTTAGAAGCAAATTGGCCAAAAAAGTCTTTTGCTCATTTAAAAAAATAAAACATTTATAATTATATTGAGAATATTGTGTAAAAATATCAGATTTTGAAATACTTTGCGAGATATTTCAAATATAGCCTATCACTGCGCATTTAGTGTAAAATTACCTGTTTTAATGTTCGGTGATTGAAATATATTCCATTTTATAAACTTTAAAAGTTCAAAAACTCATAACTTGAAAAAATTTCATATTCAGGAAAAACAAAAAATGCGTGTCAGATATTTTTAACTGGAGAATGCAACAAATATTATTGGAAGGAATTAAAATTTTAGTTGTAAATTTGACGTGACATGACCCATATGTAGTACGTTTCAAAATTGAGACTTCTCAAATCGTGCAAAAAATGAAATAAATGCACAATTTTTACGACTTTAAAATTTTGATGATTAATTTATACGTTTCTTTCGTCTTTCGGCAAGTTTCGCAAGTGAAGAACAGTTTTGATCACGTTTTTGCACCGCTACTCATATGTGCGCTGCGGCGACGATTGCAATTGCAATGCAACAAGGAAGCGCACAATGTCAGAGTTATAGCAACACGCCTCAGCACATGTAATAAGGCGTGCGGCATGTGAATCATTCCAGTGATTATCTGAGCGAATCGAAAGTTTAGGAATATTTTTCTAATCTAAGCTATAGATTGGTAAAGATCTGAAAGGTTCCCCCCACGTCATTTACTTCATACTTCGACTGCCAGCCAGTGCATAGAATAAGTGCGCAGCCAGACACTTGTGTAACCGTAGATTGATTTGAAACGTGAGACATTCATTAATCATTTGCTTCGGTTAGATATAAGTCTGAAGCTGTGCAAATTCATTCATCGGAAACTTAGTAGCTCTATTCTCAGCATATCGGAATTTAACAATTAGATGATAGTACATTAATCATAGTCTGAAACAAGGCTCTACTGAATAGGGTTGTAATATTACAAGCGATTGGTCATAACGATACGATGGTGCGGTAGGGAGGCTGATACTGATCAATGAGCCCTAATCGGTTGCTGGACTTTCTTTGTCTGTCAATGCGCCTCGACTGAGAGCATACGGTTTCCCTTGTGGGGTTACTCAGCGATGTTTTATTTGGTAAACACTTTTATCGAAAAGCGGAAACCAACACATTAAAATATAAATGCAAGTAGTGTGACATGGTTTTCTATGATGCTTTGTATAATGTGTGGTACGTAGTACAAAGTCACATTTTGTTTTTAGTTTTTAAGTCGCAAAACGAAATTGTTATTAGAAATAAAGTTTTCCGCACGATAATGCCCCAACCGGATTTTGAAAATATAATAAAAAAAACAAGAAATTTGTTTTATTGAATTAACAAAGTTTTGTTTCGATAAAATATATCAAAAGGGTGTATTTGTGATTTATCACATTAAAAACACCCATTATGTTGCAAAAATTCTGAAGTTCTCATTACTAACTGATATGCATATATATATATATATATATATATATATATATATATATATATATATATATATATATATATATATATATATATATATATATATATATATATATATATATATATATATATATATATATATATATATATATATATATATATATATATATATATATATATATATATATATATATATATATATATATATATATATATATATATATATATATATATGCCAAAATAGAACGAAATACTGAGGATACTGTAATTGTAATATGAAGAAGTTATCAATAAAAAAGTATGTTTAACAACTTTAATCATACTTTTTAATTTCATAGTATTTGCCAGACATAAATAAAATTTTCTTATTCAAATTTTATTTCAAATTTCTTAAGAAAAATCTTCCAAAATATTTTAATTTTCTTTTTGAAAAAAATTTAAGTGGTGAAAATGCGCTCTTTTCTTAAGTTATTCACAACCACCAAACATAAAAAAGAATCGCTTTAAGTATAATTGCAAATTTAAAAAATATACCCCTCCCCGGTTTGACGGTATTGCAAACATCATCAAGCACATTTGTGCATAAGTTTTAAAGAACCTCTGACAGACCACTGCGTTAAGATGGCTATTGCATTACGCCGATACGATAGTGGTGCATCGAGGAGACTGTTACGATAGCGGTGCATTGAGGAGACCGAGAGGGCTTATGGGCTTTTTTTTATGTTTTGTATTTTTTCATACTCTGCACCAGCCCACACTAACGGTCAATCATTAGCCAGTGCACACTGACATGGCCGACTGGCGGATCACCGTGAACTGATTTTTTCTGTGGGCTGTGTTTGTAATCATAGCTCTATAGTTTAATGACACTGTTTGTGGATACGGATCGCAGTGGGGGTCACTGTGTGTCGATTTATCGGTCGACTTCGTCATCGTGCCCAGGCTAATTAAAAATTGTTAGAATAGAAACCTAGTTTTTAGTTTTTAGTACTAGGGTAGAATTATTATGTGCTAGACGTATGTCTATCTGAACATGTGTTCGTTTGAGTATTTGTGACAGCTGGGTCAGGGAATGGATGCAGAACTGAAGTATATGATAGAATAGTGGGTAATCCTTCTTAGGATTCGTTGATCACTTTTTACCGGTGTTCAATTTGTACCTTCGATTCTATTCATTCGGGAAGATCGGATTGCATAAATTAAGGTACGATTAAGTTACCGACGCACGTGAATCATCCATTCCCGATCAGCATAGCATGAAAAAAGTATCATTTGCTGGCATTTAGACGAGTGCAAATAGTTTGATTGCATGTTACATGTGTTCTTATCCAGCTTCTACTTCATTAGCCTTTTTTGTTGTATTTCTATTAGTTTTCTTTTCTACTACTCATGTATACCAATCGGTGTATATTGGTCAATTTACACACTTCGATGTATCTTTTTTTCTGTATTCAGCATATTATCTTTCCTTTTGTTACTATATCTTAAATTAGATTTATACTAACACTAACACAATAAATTGCATTCTCTTATAAACGCACACAATCTCTCTCATTCTAGACGTACAAACGTTATCTTTGCGATAACACAAACCCGGTCACAAACACGAACATGCAATTGCAATCATACACACATACTTACGTCCACGATCTCGGCAACATTAAAACACCCCGGCAATTAAGTGAACGTTTTAGTACTTATAAATTCACAAACGCGGTCTCAAGCATTAACCCACCGCTCGCGCGATCATGAATCGGTCACCTCCGGAAATCTCTACCCCTAATCCTAACAACTCAGACTCATATCTTCAGTGATATCATTAAAAAATTACCCTCATGTTCACTAGATAACACTACATGACAGGGAACTCTAGTGAAATGGGAGAAAAACTCACTCTCTTCTAGCATCTGAACCATACACTAAGAATTAAGTATCAGATTCACTGTCCGCGCGCGATCGAACACGTTAATGTACAAACGCTCCAGCCTATCACACGTGATCGTGACGTTCCTACGCCCGTATATAACTGAACCGTACTATGAATATCACATTCAGAATAACGGCCCGCTGCAATTGGTCTTAAGCAGTGTTTTCGTGGATGATATTTCCCGCTCGTCTGCAATTGTAGTGAGTGATGCTGACAGGGAGCGCTGCCGAGACCCTAGCTCTACAGCTCCAGTAGGACAACTCTCGAAAAAACTCTCTGTAGAAAAAATATAGGGTTTAGGGACCTTAATAATGTGCAATTGTGAGAGAATGTAATTTTATCGTTTTCGCAGTCTTATCTAATGAAATATGCGCAAACTTGTAGCGTGACATATAAAAGCCTTGGCCATATTGGAGGTCACACTTCCTCAATGCACCCAAAAAATAGTTAATAGAATGTCTGCGGATTCCCGGCGGATTGTATACTATTTTTTAATATTGTTTTACAAAAATTCTCAAATTTCGGTTTTTTTAATAAGAAAAAAGATGTTTTTATTAATTTTTTTTCTTTTAAATAAATATTTTTGTATTCTTTCATAGTGTGCTCGAACACTATCAAGTTTCAAAATATTTCTATTACTTTGAAAAAAGTTATGAATCTGCATGAAAAACGTACGAAAAAAATACATGCATTCCCTATTCAAAACTTTAATCGCTTTGGGGCAGGTGTTAAAATGGTCCAATTTCACTAAAATATTGCTCAATTTTTTTTTATTCGTTACGTTGATTCATTTATTGATCGGCGGTGGATAAAATCGCAAAAGAGAAACTGCCACCCTCATGCATGCTTTGGTTATGTAATTTGTTCGCCAAATTGAACCTAAGCATTTCATACTGACAACTGCCTTATTTTCATTGTTTTGGATTAAATATTTAATTGAGTACTTTCAATGTTTACAAATCTACCACTATTGATGGTAATAGGGTTGAAAAAATAAATTGAATGCAACTATTTTTTGGGTGTATTCAATATGTATCTATGAGGAAGTTTGACCTCCGATATGAACATTTATGTTCCATATCGATGGGTATTGTAGTGAAATTCATGTTTTTGTGAAGTTTTCATTTTACAAATTTTGTTATAAGAACTCAAAAAATAGCACAAAAATGGCCATTTTTGGCACTTTTCGATCATTATTGTAAACTAAGTTAGAATAAACAAAGTTTGAATAAATAACACTCAATGCAACAAACAACAAATGCAACTTTTTTATATATTTTTCGAAATGAAGCTTTGTAAATTGAATAAACCAATGAAATTATCATATTTTCAATTGACTTGTGCCTTTGGTTCCGGTTCTAATTTGAATAAAAGAAACAGCCTAATTTTTTTGTTTTTGCTTTTATTTTCAAAATCCGGTTGGTGGTCAGCTATATTCGTCCGCGTCTCCTATCACCTATTTTTAAGGTGATTCATCAATAGTGCTATCTTTGAAAATGAACCACCGAGGTTATGCAACTAATTTTTCCGATTTAATTTATGCGTGGGGGCATGGTCTTGTCTGAGTGAAATGATGACTGTTGAATCATGTATTAGGTTTGACAACTGTCTTTTCGTTCTTATTGCCTCCTATCATGTTCCAGTCATTAGTGTGAAAATTAGCCTCATTGGTTGTACATTTGACATACAAAGCTAAGCTCCCGAATGTCGGCAGTCAGGAGCAGAAGTTCCTTTTTTTCACAAGCCGAGCATTTCCGGATGTCTAGAGCAATAATCACATGATAACACTTCTGAGAGTTGCATAGATCGTATCACTTATCAAAGTGAATTCAGATTTGTGTAACTCTTTACCCCATCCTACTAACAAAAACTCCTTCTCGTGGCAAACGTGGAGATGCAGAGGTATACACGGTCTACATAACAACGTTTGTTACACTAACATTCCTTTCCTTGCCCGATGACTGTAAGGACGTGGCCGGCGCCGTTATTGGTATTTCAAAGTATAGAACTCTCGGAATGTGCACATTGAGGATGGATAGCAACTTCCAGGCCCCGTTGATTCTCTGTGCAATTTCGCTTGTTCTGGTCAATCACGGAGTAGCAACTACGAATTGTACCGTCATCATGCTCATGCTAATATTTTCAAAATGCGTTTTGATGCGCCACTCTAACTGCTATATGTTGTATGTACTCATGATTTATGTATTGACTTAAATTGAATAGATAAGTTTTAACATTTGTTACTAGAGGTGATGTAGCCTAGTTATGGAGGTGCATTTCGAGTTCCTCTCATCTGAATCCGACACTAATTTAGTGACAGAACTAAGCTGGTGCCAGGTTGACGTTTGTTCCAAAAAACGAAATCACAATTTGTGTTTCTAAACAAACCTCTAGTCCTGCGTGAAAAAAGTTCTGATTTAAGTTGATAAGATATAAATGAACCGAAACTTGGTTGGGCTTAAGAAAGTTTAGGTGATGTTTCAACTTCAGACGTTATTATGCTATTTATGTTCGGTGTATGGTATTCAGCCTATTTCCATACAATAATGCAATGCAATAATATTTCAACAACATTTTCCCAAATTTCCAACGCAAACTATTGAAAATTCAACGAGTGACAGTGAATCTCCAGAGGAATCTAAAAAAATGCAGTGTGCATCACAACTCAAAATCTACTGTACCAATCCTTCTAAAATTTCGCACAGTTTTTCTTCACCACATTCCCTGCTGAGAGCGAGGTCTTTTTTACAAAATTATCATTAATATTATTTTTATAGTAGCATGCCAGCCAATTTTTTTTAACGAAAATCGGATTTTTGGTTTAAAAGAGATACGAAAAATTTATAAAACGAAAACATAAAATAAAAAGTCTCCGTTATTACTTGTAGAATTAAGTTGATAAACACGAGAAATTTTCGAAACTATTGGTCCAGTATATTTTGACCCCGCAACACTTGCAACATGTAATGACCGCGGTTTGCTTCATAACCCTAAACTTTTGCTGGTGCGCTTTTTTGGTTTCAGTTGAATAATGGTTGATGTACGCTTCTTTTCAACGAATTATGCTGTAGAAAATGCTATTCAACAAACGTTGTTGCTCGTGAAGTTATGATGTACACCACAATACACGTTTTGTGCTAAGCGCGTCCGGAGATTCATTGTCATTCGCTCAATTTTCAGTATTTGTGACGAAAATTTAAGAAAATATTGTACAATTGTGGCATCACAATATGAAAATTGGATTAATATGCAAACACTTTCTGTATTGCAAACATAAATTTAAAAAATATTAGGTATTTTAACCGAATTAACCTTAATTATTACCATCACAATAGCGCTCGCCGTTTCACAAAAAATCACGGTTTCAAACTTAAGAAATCATGCACGGTGTATACTAGTATTGATACATCCACGATTCTGTTTTGCTGTGAACACTAGGACGAGAATATTCGGTGCACTATTTAACTTGCCCTGTTCGGTGCGTTCCAAAAAGATTCACATTCTATGCAGATATTCTGCGGATTTTAGTCGACTGGCGGAAAAACTCACCTTGATATCTGGCATGAATTTATAGCGTGCACAGCTAATGGCATAACCATTCGCCATTGATCCTCCGGGGCAAAATATACCATCTCCAAATCCATTGGGGAATCCGACAATATTTCGCATTTCTTTCAGCACGATCTCTTCCATCAAAACAAACACCGGAGATACTTCGAAGGTGTACACGCTGGGGTTCAATGCATCCGTCAATACTTGGCCGGCAAAACCGTACGGGTCAACTGACGAGAACAGTTGATTCATGAAGTAAGGATGACCAGTTTTAACGGAATGTTGGATGGTAGCTCTGGCTAACTCCAGAAGTTTTTCGTCAGAATCGGGATCATCTTTCAGCTCTAAATCCAGTGTTCGCTTCAGCTCTTCGGGGTCCACCCAGTTGAGCACTTTGTTTGCTCGATCGGTAGCATTGAAGACAGCATTGTTCAACACTTCCGATAGAAAATCCGTCAAGAACTTTTGATGCTGGTCACGATTTGGCAGGCTTGCGTAACGTTTCGCATTGGTCTTGAACGATTTACTGAGTTCGTCATCCTTGCTTTTTATGGAGGATCTTTTCAGCGGTTTAGAGGTTACGGTGTTACCAACTGTTGAAAACAACTGAACATCTTCATCTTCAGACACACCAGCGCTGTCCGATCCACTGGATAGGTTGGAGTCTTCGATGACCTGTAAAGTGACTTCTAACATTCCGTTGGTAGGCATTTCGATGTACAAACTTCGGTATATTCTAACACTGTCGAGTTTGGCGCACTTGTGAACACTATTGCAACTAATCACACAAATACTGGGAGCTAATAGTAGATTGCCTCCTCTACTCTTGGAACTGAAGATTCTAGAGAATAAGAAGCACCTATAGCCGTTCGTAGGCTAGTTGGTTAGTTTTGTTCGAAGTAAACGAACTCAAACTAAATTGATCACTGCATCGAGGGTGCTTTTATATATGAACGCGATTGCGATCGCTACTACGCTACTCTAGGAGAGATAATTTAAGTTCTAGTCTACTAAGCGAATCGCAACCCGCCATCGAAAACGGTTGGTTAGGTATTGTATACGTACCTGCTACTAAAAACCCCGAAGGGAAGGGCTCCATTTCTGAGCGATGTGGAAAGAGAGCGCGAACGCTTTTCAACTGAGAATTTTGTATCTCGTGTGAGAATTGCAATACTTTTTGCGACCACTGAGCGAATAGTGAGCGTAAAACTCTCGCCGATTCGCTCAAATTGTCATATGCTTAATGAACAATCGCTGAACTACTTCAAAGAAACTCATTCATGCTGCAGGAGTACAGTATGTAATATTAATGGGTGCAAAACCCGCGTGGTGTGGTGTCAGTCTGCAAATATTTTTGTTGTTGCTATTCTACCCAGAGAGGCTTGCCGCTGTCGTTGATGATGGCAATTCGGAAATGACCTTGCGCTTGTGTGTTGCTTTGATAGCCGATCAACCGGAATGATAGTTTATGCCAGACACGACAGTGTAGGGTATTTGAGCCAATATTCGGTCTTTTCTGTATTTCATCTCAATCAGTCGAATCCGTTTGTTAAAATATAGTCATTTATCTCAGCTTATCATATTTGTTGGAATAGAGGGATGAAAATTTGGACGCTAGAGCACATTGATAGTGATTGGTTAACGCCAGACAGGTTTATAATAGGAATAGTTACCCTTTCGATTTTTATTGTGCATTCGTTTTACATGTTCGTACTAATTTGATTCGAAACGTGACTATTTATAATATCCTTTGTCCAAAACCTCGTTTTTTTAAATATTTACTAATTTGCGCTGCAAGCCTCAGTGAAACGTGTTAAATTCATGTATATAACGGGAAATAGAACATTATCTTTGTTATTCAGTCCGGTTTGTTTATTCGATCGATTCGGACATAAGACTTGTAAGGTATTTTTGGCGCTCAGCGAAGTTTTGTTCTCTTTCCGGGCGGTGCAATGTTTTCTTATAATATATTATTATCTGCTGTTCAAAACTAGAGCACTCTAGTTAGAGTGTGGCCATGAGGAAGAAGAAAGCATGTGACGTATCCAAAGGAGCATAGAATTTGACGTTTCAATAGAAATACGTCAAATTTCATGCTCGTTTGGATACGTTATATATTTTTTTCTTCGTTATAGCCACAAACTATTTAGAGCTGATACGAGAAATGTAAATAGCAAAAAATCGAACGTCAAATGCAGCCAGGGGGTACTGTCAAATGCAGCCAGTCCATTTAAACTATGTGAGACAAAAAGAGAGGCTATGTGAGACAAACGATAAAATGAACAGAAAAAAAGAAAAAGAAAACATCTATCGGCAAGTCCCGTCCCAGGCAATAAACAGATGGACAAAACTATATGTTGGCTATATAGCATGGCGCTACAGTCGAGTTCTTTGGTTGAGGACTATTGCCTAGTAAAGTTCAGCCGGCAAGTGAACCGGAGTTCTGGCTGGTTCTAGCTACTATTCCGGCTTCAGTAACACAACCTGATCTAATAAGAATCGCTTGTGTTACTGGAACCTGAATACGAACTAGAATCAGCTAGTATTTCGGCTGAGATTATTACGTAGGCGTTTTAATGTGTTTGGTATCTATTGTGTTATTGCTGTGTTGTTTGATATCGGGATAATTTCTTTAAAAAATATACGAGGAAGCCGAATGTTACAGTAAATCTCAGTGTTTGAATTCCAAAAATATAAGTGTATTTGTGCAGTGCATGAAAGTGTTTTGTGTGCAGTGAAAATAAACTAAAACACTGGACCGGGAATCTCTGATGATGTTCATATCAGCGGACAAGAAACTGAAGCAGAAATCAGATGAGTATCTCGATATTCCTGTATTATTTTTTATGATAAAAACGACCCATGTCGAATTCATTTTCTAAGTAACAGTAACGGTGCAGTGATGGATGGATACGAGGAGATGTTCTAGTGTTCTTATATCATTTTCGTTTTACCTGGTGCTACACTACACGGTCATTAGTACATACCTTCCGTATATGGAGTTTTTCCTGTAGGATTGCACATAGCACTGTTGTTTTTTCTTCTCAAATAAATCCTTCTGTTAATAATACTTTTTATCTCGATATATGAAAGGGCCCGAAAAATTACGATCTGGATTAAGGGTCCCACATTGCAAAGAATTGAGCTGTAATGAAGCGATTGGGCATTTTCTTTCACATGTTTTCTTCTTACGGGTGGTAATAAAATATTACATAGCCCTAGTAACAATTATGGTTTTATAGTAGTTTTGTAGCCTTTCATAAAACTTAGATTGCACTTGTAGCGAGCTATAAAACTTCAATTGTTACCCGAGGTTATTCGGACCTACTTAAGCAAATCGCCCTTTTAGGTGGATAGATGTGAAAAAAGTTACCGGTAAAAATTGTTAGTTTGAAACCTCAGCTACATTTTGGTGCCATAAAAGGTTAATTTTGCAAACCTCTACGTTTTTCCATCCTTTTACAATGTAGGGGTAATTCGGACCTCCCTACGGGGCTATTTGGACCGTCATTTTTGTTTAATTTTTTTACAATGAAATTATGTTAACCTATGAATAAGTTAAAAGAGACACTCCTTAAGAAGCAAAAAAAAAATACTTTACAAAAACTTAATCTGGTATGTTGCAGCTGTAGTTTGGCGGCCCATGTATTTTCTTTGCTGTGGCGTGTGCAATGGTGTGCGCAGCCGCAAGCCGCTGAACGGTGGTTGACGGAATAGGGGGTCTGAATAGCCCCGTACGCTCATATCGCACAAAAGTGGTGAGCGTCTCGAAAATATCTCTGTTTTTACCCAAACAAAAATCATTCCATAAAATAGGAGCCTCAAGTTTTCCAAAACACTTACCTTTTATTTTTTCACTTTTATTTGTTGCTTTAATCACGGTTTTTCCATTATAATGATTTTTGTTTTGAGAATGGCAAAACAACGAAACACGTTGTATCTCCTTTCTACAAAGAACAAAGAGTCAACTTCAGAACTCAAAATTAATGTTTCAGAATAGCGGTTCCACGAATATGTACGATAGTCAGAAAGTATTGTTATTTTCTGAGAAATCGAGGGGTTCAGAATTACCCGCACTGTCTTAATAGGGGTTATTTCCGATTTTTATATTTTAATATATTTGAGACGGGTTTTGCGAAGCATGTTCTATCCTTGCGACTTTTATTTTCTGTCGCTCAAGCTTTTTGTGATATTTCTATAATTGATCAATATCATTTGCTGTGTATGAACAATACATTTTGCATTCTATTCATTATATTTCTATTCTCTGAAGCTTGCAATAAAAAATATTGAAAAGAACAGGCTTTAAGAAAATTTCTTGAACATTGTTTTATATCTCGATATACTGCATTCATGTAGGCTTCATATTTTCAACAAATTTGTTTAAAATGAGATTATCAACAACTTTACTGAATGGGGGGTGGGCGTAGCGTAGTTGGTAAATCGATTGCCTTGTATGCAGCGCACCTGGGTTCGAGGCCCGACCCTGCACATAGCGTTAGAAATTGTTCATAAGAGATTTTTCTTACCTTAAGGTTAAAACCTCTATAATCGAAATAAAAAAAACTTTTCTAAAGACACCAATTCTCTTACTATTTTTGAAAAGTTGATTCTCCATAATTATTTCTAGGAGATTTAATTACCATAATTATTACATAAAAATGCGCTTATTTGTGTTGGAAAGGGGCATCCATATACCTCGTGGACAATTTAAGGGAGGGTAGGGGTCCCGAGAAAGTCCACGCTTGTCCATGGGAAGGGGATGGGGTATTGGAAATGTCAACGTGGGTTTTTTTATATTTTTGTTTTTATAATAAAATGAAAAAAAAATTATCGTCATTGATGTGAGCGCTTCAATTTTATCAAGCTTTTTAAATAGTCAAAGTGCGTAGTGTGTGATGGAAACTATCATAAAAAATCAGAAGAAATCGTACGAAACAGAATCCGAGCAAAAATTTGGTCTTGGTCAAATACCACTACTTTTGGATGTAAAGGCTTGTGATTGAAATTATGAGCTAATAGGGATCTTCAATGTGGAAAAAATTGTGTCAGTTTTTCATATGATTAATAGCGGGTGTCCTTACGAGTAAACTCATATCATTCTTAAACCTTAATTATTCTTTTTCTGATTTTTAAATTAAAAAAAAAAACAAAATAAATTTAACCAACAAACTGACAGTTGTCCTACTAAATGACGTATCTGCAAATATCTCGTTCGCCTCATTGTTAACCGGGACAACATCCCACACCGATCTGGTACTTTTGCAATCCGCTAGCAGCCTGCCATCCCAAGTTTCATCTGCAAACTATGGTAGATCTGTTATTGGCAAACTGACGAGTCGTGCAAGTCGCATGGGTTTGGATGTGTTATTGTCCTAAAAGGAAACAAACTAAAAAATGTTTTTTTCAATAGCTCCGGGCCAAAAAATTGAAAAAGGACTGAGATATTAACTCACAGTACTAATCTGCGTCAGAAAATGCCTTAACCCGCATACCCCAAAAGATCCCTATTCAAGAATCCCTAGGTTACATCAGTTTTATGTTACTATGACCAATCTTTAAAACGTAAATATAAAAGATCATATTGTCGTTCAGAAATGAGGTATTTCCATTGAAATTTCACAATAAAACTAAAGAAGTGTGATATTCTGTGGTTGAAGTTTGAACCATTGTCATTGTCCTTCTTCGCCTTAGTAGTCTAATACACAGCAAAAATGTTTGAAAATTACCCGAAAAGAAAATAGGAAAGTTCACGTGGACATCGTAGGGAAGGGGTAGGGGTACAGGAATTGTCCATGCTTGTCCACGGAGGGGGAGAAGCGGGTTAAAAACGAAGGTTATTTGTCCACGTGATATATTAACGGCCACAAAGCTTCATTGATGTGGTTAAAACTCCAAAGTTGATGCTTTCGACGTTTTTTGTTCTTAGCCGTTAGAAAAGTTTGTGAACATTTTCCTGCTTCAAACATGCACTTTGTATTTTCATACTTTGACTTAATTGATATATTACTAACGAAATTATACAAGGCATCTGTTAGACTATCTTTGTTTCTGAACTTTTAATAATTTATCACTTACATGAAATTTAAGCATTTTCGAAAAACACACGCTACACTATCCTATTACCACACTCCCCTAAATTCCATAAATAGCATCCTCGGACAAAAATTTCATCCTATCGTAATTGTTAACACTTAGAAATTGAAATGAAAACGAACAAAATCAAATATTTTGGCAGATTTACTACTTTACCCTAATATCAGGAATGGTCCGGGTACTACAACCCCAGTAACTCTGACCACAGATGCGTGCAGTGGACAAAACTAGTTGCGTTTGATTTCTCATAAAATTTCGCAACTTTTGATATAAATATTATTATATCAATCTTTCGGCGACTAGTCAAGTTCCTCTGGGGGTTGCTTTTTGCCCACTGTGCATTGATTGATGAAGAATGTACAAAGGGCTGCAAAAACCCTGCTTTTATTTGTTTTCAAAGATGTCTGCTTTTTGAGGCTTTCTCGGTTGAACCTTTACCAATGCGTTAAACCTGGCTTAAACGTTAAGCGAGGGTGAAGAAATCTGCCTGAAATCCATCATTTACACATTCTCTGCTTCTGAAGACATGTGGTTAAAACTATCACTCACATGTACTGAATTTACTTAATGAAATAATCTACTTTTTATTTGCTTTAATTACTTAATTCACTATATATCAAATCTTCGTCAAAACGAATAAAATTGAATACATTATGGTTTGCTAAATTAGATTCAGACTAATTGGTGCTCCACGCTCGGTTCTACATAGAGTGTATCACAGCGATCTGATGCATTGGAACTCAAACACGAACTGCGCAATTCCACGTGCCCGCGTACAGTGTGATTGGTTTAATTGAAAATGTCGCATTATAAAGGTACAAGAAAAGGGTAAACTAAATCCGTTCTTACCGCAATTTCTATTATTTCTACGTATGAAGTTCGCTTTCCCCCACTATAGGGTTGTTGCCTTTCTTATATAAAAAGGTTATGCAACCACTCTGAACATGACCAGCTTAATCCCGGCCTTTATTGACTAATATAGGTGTTCTATGTTTTAACAGGGGCGTAACTATGGGTATGGGATGAGGGGTTGCCCCCCTTACCCAACATTACACGATACCCTTCCCTTACCACCCCCACCCTCCTCTCATGTTCCTCCCCTCATCAAAGCTCTAGATCCCCCTCAAACGACCACCTCATTCACCCTCTTCAGACCCACCCCTCTCTCATTCCAATCACCTACACCCACTAGGCATACCAAGATAGGCAGGGGGTGGTTCGGTTGTGGGTTATTCATCCCCTTCACACGCACACACACACACAGAAAATAAGTTAACGGAAAGACGACATTGAGTTAATGCTGATTAAGCTAATTAAATATTATATATTATTATTTAAAAACTGCGTTTATTAAAAACCAAAGAAAAATTTGGTTTGAAATGATTTTAACTTTGAAACTACTTTAAGAATGAAACTACTTTAAAAGTTGTTAACAAGTTGAACATTTTCGGCAAGTTTCAAGTGGTTCAGGATCGACATATAGCATCTCAAGTTCATGGCTGTCAATCCATTGTATGTATGAGAATATGCAATATACATTTCCACCGTTATATTGAACATAACCAGCCATGGAATCGTAGCTAAGACAAATGAGAAAGACACAATTGCACCACTAAGTGGATTAAAGGTTATTTTAATATTTATAGCCACTTTGAAGAATGTGTATATCACATGGGCATGGGCGACATGGGCCTAGAAGCGGCTAGGCCCAGCATATGTTGACTACTGTCAAAGTCTGCATTTGTCAATAGCGGATAACAGGAGTGACACCCAGTGCTGCGAAATTTCAAAATCAGTTACCTATTTCTGCTTATATTTACCGAAACCAACATTCAGATTCACCGCCTCCCTCATTCATTAACTTCAAACTGACCGAAATTTCATGCAGAATCGAATGCTTGGATGCAGAGGAAATAAAAATTCCTTCGCCAACCAAAGCATTCAATTGCCATTATGTGGACAGTTTGAAGGCAGAAGTTGGCATTTTCTACATTTTCGAGCATAAGTGAATTGCGTAATCTATATCTGGTGCACTTTTGCTAAATAATCCCTCTCAGAGCTAGCATAGAAACAAAATTCAGTTTTCTTCTGAAACCGAACATGTCCGAACCTGAATGCTCTGCGTCGGAATAACGAATGAGGAGGGAAACGAACCAAAAATTTCATTCATCGCAGCGGGCATGAATTGAATTTCGTTTCCTTTCAAGTTGATGCAGGGATGTAAATTTGTTTAAGCTCTGGTGACACCCCCTGGAAAAACAGCATCTGGCGACGTATGTCCCGGGATTCGATGGCAACATGTCCAATGTTATAAAGGATAGGCATTTGTTTGATTGGGTCTGTTTTTGACATCTAAATCCAAATGATCCCAATTGGGGTCTCCCCCGCTCGGACGTGCCTGGCAGGATTTCCCCCAGATAGCCGGCAGCGAAATAAAAAATCTTTCAGAATTTCTGGGGGTCTGGCTGGCAGAGCGCTGCCCAGCCGGCCGGCTCAAATGCAACAACCGTTTCTGGCAGAATTTTTCGCCTTTCGGTTATTAACGGTTTTTTCTGCCGGATTTCTGCCAGGCACGCACCGGCAGGACCGGTTTTGGATCGCTTCAGGTTTTGCTTGTATTTTTCCTTATTTTTTTTTTTAATTTTATGTAAATTTATAATAAAAACATGTCTGGAGACATGAAATCCATATTACTTACCTTGTTTGAAACCAAAATCTTTGTTTCTTCCTATTTTTTCATCTGCCAAAACTATCCTTCTTGGAAAAATTTAAATATGGCGAAAATGAAACAACGATAAACAAAACCGAACCGGTGAGGCGAATCTGCCTGCCATAACTGGAACGAGTATAGCTGAATTCTGGCAGCGCCATTTTGATAATTTTGACAGCTGCCGGAATCCTGACGGATTTTTGCTGGCTGCCCGTTTTTCTTCCAAGCGGGCCGCCGTTCTCTTTCTAGATTTTTTTAATTTAGTCCAATTATCAATCGCATAAGCCTTTTCTGTGTTTTAGTTACTCGCCTAATTAGAAACGGCACGAAATAGCCCCCTATTTATATCAGCCACTTGATTCCCAGTTGGCAAATAGCCGCCTGTTAGCCAGCAACTTGCCTATTTTAACTGGGATCGTCTTTGCTTATTGAACTTAACCGTGCAACCAGAGTTACTTTTATTCTCTGTGCCATTTAAGCCAATATATTCTGATTCCCACATTACTTTTATATATAATGTTCAATTGCATATGGTTTTATTGCGTCGATTATTTTCAGTGTAGTTAACGGCACACGCAGAAATTTATTTATGCATCGATAGCATACTTTTCTATCTGCCTCTTGATTCTACTGCTGTAAATTTTATGCATTGGACATATTCGGTCTATTCTGGGACGTCTTTTTATTCTGTTCATTCTATCGTTCGTCTCCCATAGCCTTTCTTTTTGCCATATTAAATAAATAAAATATTTTGCTCGAAAAAATCCGTCATTTTATGAGTAAAAACCCCTTTAATTGAAAATTTATTTCAAAAACTCAACGTAGAGGTTAGGTATTTTTTTTATATAGAATGTGTATGCAAAGTTTGAAAGAAATCGGTTAAGTAGTTTTTGAAAGGCAGGTAACACCGAAAATCATGTGTTTTTCAGAGACGTTCTACAAAAAGCTTCGTCACCGAGTCCATTGTCGATATTTTTGCATGGGAAAATTACAGAATGTTATTTAAATGATAAATTGTAATGCACAAAAGTAGTGATAAATTCGCTTTACGAAAGTTCTAAAAAAATCGCAAAAACAGTGTTTTTTCACGCTGAAACCCGCACCCACCCTAAAAGTAGGTAATTTTAATCTGCTGTCCCTATTTCGCTGCCGGAACATATGTTTTTCGCGAAGATAATAGGGAAATAATTTATAATTATTATTTTATTACATTTTGCCGATCACTTTTGCTATTATGCTCTTTTACATATGTAGTCTTGGCAACACCATTTGTAGATGACACATTTTACTGTGACGTTCAGAGAGACGGGCTTGTAGTTGTGATATATTTCATGTGCTGTATTGCAACCGAGAGTGTAGATATGAGGTTTGGCATTGGAAAAACTAATAGAAATGCACAACAGTATTACAGCATTTTTTATTGTTACATTACAACGAAAAACAATGTTATTCTGGAAAATTTACAATGGAATTATAATCACATTTGTTGTTTCTACATCCAATTTCATTGTAAACCCGATTTTTACATCGAAAAAGGGGGATCGTTACGGGATGTAACAATGAAAAAATTGATCTTTTCCCATACATTCTGAAATCAAAAACATCGATTTACATTGTTTTTCCGTTGTAGATTTTGGAGGCATGAAGGACTGCATCATAAGTACATTGATGTTACAAGAAAAGTTGTTGTTAACAAATAAAACTGTTGTAAATTCAACGTTTCTACGATCAATTTCGATATTACTTTCTGTTCGGGATGTAATATGCTTATACTCTGCATATTACATCCTGCAATGAGTAAATGCAGAGGTGATAGTAGAATTAAAAGCCTTCTGTGTGCTTTAATTGTTAAATAAATTTGAAAGTTGCAAGAAAATTTTTGCAAGCGATTTTCTCCGTTTGACGTTTCTGTTAGATATGATCACAGAGAACAGATGTCCATCTTCAGCATTCAACTTGTGTAAAATCTCTAACGGTTTCAAAGGTAGTTGGGATATCCAAACCAGGTGCGCTAGTATCGTCATGTTTTTTGTGGCTGAGTTTGACAGAATTAACAGCGGTTACTCCTCTACCCAGTCAAACTAGTCCGGAACCGGTTCGGACTTCCAGCATGAATTCCAGCTCTTATGCATCAACCGATAGAAACGGAATCGGTTACTTCTTTGAGCAAGATTCCCTACTGAATCCATTCAGGATTTCGAACCGGTTCCGGAATGGATTTGACGGATAGTTGGGATAGGTTGGTGTGGCGGCGCTAGTGTTTATCGTATATTAATTCAAATGTTTACACATGTTTTTTAAATATTTTTGTTCGATCATGGATGTCTGTTCTCTGTGATATGATGTAATGAAAAAATGCTCCAGATATTTGTATATGCGTTGTGTACGATTCTCCATCTGATTTAACCGATTTAAGGTGAATCGATGCCACCCGGTCGAAAAAAAAATGCGGACGAACAAAACGGCAAACCGAGCAGAACAATTTGAACTGTCAGTGAGGCCCATAATTTGTGTGCCCGCTGAGATGTTGAAGAATTAATGGTGAATATGATATTGCACATCAAAACTTACCACAATCTGAAGTTCATTAGGAATTTAGATCAAATCTACTATACTTACACATGATTTCACAATTTCCCACATTCGTTGGCTTAATGAAGTGCACGAAAAAAACAAAATCCATGCGAAAACATGCCAGTTGTTAAAAAACAATTTTAAGCTTAAGCCAAACATGAACCGCCATGTTGGAAAAACGCGAAAAACAACCAAGTCCATTTCAGCCGACAGAAAATTTGTCTAAGTATTGAAATTGCCTTTAAATCGCATCCGCAAATTGCATTCGTTCCTAGGGGCAATTAGCACAGTCAAACCTCAAACTTTTTAAATCGCCTGACCATGTTCGTCCGCATTTTTTTCGACCGGGATATGTTCGTTCCCATTTTTTGACCGGGCATGGATTCGCATATTGGACGCATTGGAAATGAGCTTTAATTTCATACACCATCAGCTCTCGGTCTGTTATTACCTTTACTTTCTCTTTTCCATGCTTCGAATTAATTCCATTCATTCATCGTGAAAAAGTGTGTCAGTAAAGTTCGTGAGTGTTACAAAGTGAACATTTTCCTAATTATTGAAGCTAATTTTGCACTGAAGAACGCTTAATTTTGCAGTAAAGCAGGTAAATTACAAAAAAGGGGTGTTACTTACTGCCTGTTATGCTGTGTTTAGTGGAAAATTGAATTTGAAAATGCTATCTTTCACCAGAGGGTGATCGCCATTTTGATTTTTTTGCGTTGTCTTTTTTGTTCAAACAGGAAACAAGGTCGGAGCGCTAGCCAGCTCAACACATTCAATTTTGGAAGGTATCGTTTCAGTGTGCTATGAGTAGTGCTGGCGATACTATTGTAAGTACCGTATTGCATAGCAGTTGTATGAGCTCGCAAGATAAATCTGGTTTACAACCGAGTGGATTCTCCGGAAACAACCCGTACGGAATGGCATATCAGCAATACGCTCAGTATTGCAACGCCTACTACCAGCAGTTGCAGTTTAACTCAAGTGGGGGGATTCCGATTAATGTACCACCACCGCCGCTGCCCGCGCCCGGATCGGCAAATACCGGTAGTGGGAAAAATCAAAATGTGTTTGCCGCCGACGAGGACGACGTACCCAACAATTTTGAAACTTCGTCGTCAGCCTCGCCGTCTGCAGGTAGTTTAATGAACACGACAACATTTTTTAGCTCTCCTCAGCAACAACAGGAAGGAAAGATGCAAGGGCTCAAGCAAGCACCTAGCCAGTTTGGTCCAATTCGGTTCAACATCAGCAAACAGCCACAGCGAGTGAGTCCACTGGTTCAAGCTAATCCCTTGAATCATGGGCTACAGCAACAGCAGCCTCAACAACAGCAACAACATTCGAATTTACCACAGCAATTCAACCAGCCAAGCAAACGGAAGAAGAAGAAAAACAAGAATAACATGAACAACAATGTTACTAACCAGGCTCAGAAAAAACCTATGTTTAATTCAGCGAATATTCCACCGTTAATGGCATCAGGTACTGGAGGATCTAACTTTCAAGTGTCGATGCCGGTTCCGGATCTAAGCAGGCCTCCCCCACCAATTCCTAACCAATCTTCAATTGGAGGTACCATCAGTACATCAGTTCCTCCACCACCGACCATGAAGAAACCAGATCCGTTTCATAACCCAACCGATGCATGGCCCGAAAGCTTGAACAACTTTGTCGCGCGCTGTTATGCCAAATGTAAGACAGATTTTGATAAAGATCAAATCGATATCTGCCTTAAAGGGCGTATTACAGCTGCCGCGAATAAAGGTGAATTGTGGACCAAAGATTGGGATAACGAACCGGTACCAAGTGTACACAGTGAACGGGAGACGATAATCCCGAATAATAAACCCCAGAACGCGGGTATTGTTGGAAGTATCAATCAATATCAAAACACTAGGAAAAG
Source organism: Topomyia yanbarensis (assembly GCF_030247195.1). NCBI lineage: Eukaryota > Metazoa > Arthropoda > Insecta > Diptera > Culicidae > Topomyia > Topomyia yanbarensis. The sequence goes on from NC_080671.1 coordinate 130,638,703, forward strand.
TAGAAGTCCCAGCAACAATGGCTACGGACAGAGGAACAACAGCCAAAATTACTCGCGTAAAAATGGTGGATCGGCAGGAATTTCGCATTCACTTGGGTCTCGCCTAGGGATCAAGTCTGGATCGAAAAAGTCCCGTTCTTCCCATTCACGTTCTCGCTCTCCCCCTAGTCGGTATAGCCGCAATCGTCACAGCCGTTCTTCCAGTGGCGAATCTCGCTCACCTCGTCGAAAACGCCGATCCTCGGATAGTAGCGAGGACAGCCGTGCGTCCTCCAAGCAGTATAAAGTAAAAAATCAAAAGCCAACTCAAAAAAATAAATCGTCTGGTACTGCCAAAAACCAGAAAAAGTCTGGTTTCTATTCAGAACACGGTCAGATTGGTGGTGCCGTCGATGGTGATCAGGAAGCGCTCAAAAAACGTGCTGCGCGCTTCAACAACTCCAGCTCACGGAAAGTCTCGCCTCCCCGCCTTGCATCGCCGATCAAGAAGCGCCTTCAGTTACCAACACCGTCTCGTCTGTTCATTGAAGATACCACCGGTGATAACGAAGCTGGACTGGATCTGTTTGATCTGCACATCGTCGGTACCTGTCGGGATCTAGAGAAGAGTTTCCTACGACTCACCAAGGCCCCAGCCCCGTCCGAAGTACGACCCGTGGAGGTGCTTCGCTACTCGCTGCAGAATGTGAAGAACAAATGGGTCGAAAAGCAGGACTATTACTACGCGTGCGATCAACTGAAGTCCATCCGGCAGGATTTGACGGTAAGTGGCAAACAAATGATGGACTGTATTGACAGGGCGTAGGATATTTAATAGTTGTTACCTCGACTCATATGTTATAAATTTTGCTGTTATCAGGTTCAAGGTATTCGGGACGAGTTTACGGTCCAGGTGTACGAAACGCATGCCCGCATAGCCATGGAAAAGGGTGACCACGAGGAGTTCAACCAGTGTCAAACACAGCTCAAGATGCTTTACTCAGAGGTGGGAGGCGAGAATATACTGGAGTTTATCGCGTATCGGATCCTGTACTACATTTTCACCAAAAACACGCTTGGTAATTGTGAATTCATTTGTGTAACGCAAAATAAATTATGCATATTATACTTCCAGATCTGACCACCATTTTAAAAGCGCTTACACCCGCGGAACGCGAGCACGATATAATTATTTTTGCGCTCAAATTACGTTCCGCCTGGGCCCTTGGCAATTACAGTAAGTTCTTCAATCTGTACCGTGTGGCCCCCCTGATGGCTGGCTACCTGATCGATTGGTTCATTGAACGGGAGCGCAAAATTGCCCTGAAGAACATAATTAAAGCGTACGTATTTGTATCGGTTACTTGTTGACCTAGTGTGGTTTGTTAGTTATCCCGCCCGACCTCGACGTAGCTTGGGTGGTGACAACACAAATCAGGTCTCAGGTTCTTTAGGTTTTAGGTTGCATCCTGTTTCTCCCCTAGCCGTTATCGTTACTCCGGAACGATCGAGAGCAGCGGCAATCTATGCATGGGTTCGCTGAGAGGGAAAAGGGTTCAACCACTAATTTTCATTTCAGGTGGACTCACACGAAGAACAACTCAAATCTTTTTTAACTAATCTAATTTTTATGTTAGCACTTTTTGCCAACTTGATCAATCATAATTTATTTATCGTCTATTATTATATATCTAGTTATCGTCCCAATTGCCCGGTGGACTATGTCAGTCAGACGTTGGCGTTTGAGAGCGAGGACGTATGTTTCGATTGGCTATCGACGTTCGAATTGACCTTCATTTCGAAGCAAGAGACTCCCGGTACCGATGCTGCTACTGCTGATACAACGGCGACTAATGTGAAGAGGCTGATCGACTGCAAGACCAGCATGAATGTGGTGATGAATTTCTAAGCTCCGTTTGGTGGTGCCGCTTCTCCATTCCACGTGTAGTAGTCCTTCCTGTTGGCGGTCTCGTTCGTTTGATTTTCTTAATTATCGGTTAATTGTTCGATTCACTCACCGTACAAGATTTATTGGGTGATTCCTTCAGAGGAGATCAACAAAGGCAGTGAGGTTGTTCAGTAAGCGCACCGGAAGATAGGGGTTCGTTTTAGAACTCTTCTGCTGATGACTGGCTGCATCAAGACCAAAGGACTGTCCGATTGCTCTAATATTATTGATGAGCATTAGGCTTCAACAAGGACAACGTGGAATGAGGATCTGTAAAAGTGCTTATTGTGTGTATGTGCGATGTAATGTAAAGAACTTGCTTGTTGAGAATCGAGAATTAATTGAACATTACCGACGATCAGTATCGATCGTTGTGCTTTGTGGAGATTTCCCCGGATCGAGAGGATGACGTGAACAATCACATGCTCAAGGATCATAGTTGGATCAGTAGCTACCAGGATAAGGTATTTTTTTCGGATCGGCCATGGATGGCCATTATCGAAAACATAAAGGGTCACAATAACACACTGGCTCCTAATTGATGATTTGATTTAATCGAAAGCAAAAATGATCTACATTCGAACCGGATCTGTGCCTCTTCTGCAAGCCAAATCGGCTACTCTGCCTGGAAAATATTCCTCTCTGTTGGAATTTATGGATGCGGCATCAAGTCAACTCTGTAAAGAAAAAACGAGATTTCAGATTCAACCGATAGAATGGAACCATGATTATTTCGCTCATCACTGAACAGAACAGTCAGTGACTATGATGAATACCGTAAGAATACCTAACAAAACAACATAGGAGCCTGGGATTGTTCCACAAGGCAACGATTCAACAAAACATGCAAACAAACGCACGAGGGAGTGCCAAAGGGAAGATAGGAACAGTTGGAAATACCAACAACGGACACCGCTCAGAAAAATTATCTGTATATATTATTTAATAACAGTGATTACAGTGAACAATTGTACAGACTAAGTGAATATAGGTGTAAATACTTCAGAAATGTGAATTAATAGGAACAATCGGTAGTGTGCTGGTATACCGTCGTATAAACTCTTGGTAGAACGATGTGATTAGATAGGTCGATCTTTGGACATGCCGCAAAAAGAAAAACGATGCCGCGATTTTTGTTTTTCTGGGAATTTATAGGTTCATCTGGACGGGAAAGTGGTGATCCTCAACCTTGGAGGCAGGAGCTTCCAGTCATCGATTGCCAGCAAGAAACGATCAACGCCTGATCGATGCTGCGTGTTATGCTGCTGTATTATTTGTATTCCAACATCCCAAACTTCCATCCGTGAGCAGAAACATCCCTATCCTGAACATCCTATCTAAGACACTCAAATGGATCCTTTCTCGCCGCAGGCATTCCCGTCCCATGCCGAATCCTATCCTTTCACAAATATCAAGAAATATTCACCTCGAAATTTGATGGTGAGGCTGTGAACTCTTTGCTGATTGTGAAGACGAATGAAATGAAAGAAACTTTCTTATGTTCTACCTTTCTTCCTACAGAAAGGCGTTCTTTTGCTTTGATTTTATTCTGTTTTTGTCGTTAATTAGTTTTTATCGGAATTAATTAATAAATTTTATTGAACATAAACCATTTTTCAAGAAAGGATTAGAACTATTCCTGCTACATGGAATGATCATCTCAAATAAAAGCCAATAAAAAAATTAATTATTTTTTTTCAAATTGAGAAACTACTTTATCGACTTTTAATACAAGTTTGGTTTTCACGAAAAACTACAGTCGTCGGCGAGATGGAGCACAGAGAATTAAATCTTAAAAGAACGCCCTATCCATTGTGCCTGTATTGGATGGGTGGCCACCAGCGGGAAGATGTCTTACTGACCTTGAAGATCTTCGGTGTAAATGACACTCGCGGAGTGTTCGACCTCCCAGAGGTTTAGGTTCGTGTCTTCTCTTCCGAAACAGTTGGTATCAGTCTCGCAGTTGGCAACTAAGCACAGCTATCTTAAAGGTTTGCCACTGAAATTCTACGGTGGTATCTGTCCACGGAACCTTGTAGGGATGAACAATTACCGCCTGAGTCACGCCCACAAACCGGGAGCACGTCGTTTGGCATAAGTTCGTTTGGCATAAGTTCTTTTGGCATAATGTTCATTTGGCATAACAGTAGGTGACACATACGTTCGTTTGGCATAATGTTCATTTGGCATAATGGTCATTTGGCATAATGGTCGTTTGGCATAATGGTCATTTGGCATAATGTTCGTTTGGCATAATTTAAAAAATACGTTGAATTTTCTGTTACTAGTCGTTGACGCCTAATGTGGCTACGCCACATCGCTTTAAACCCGGTGCTCTCCGACATCGCTCCGCTCCGTCGGACTTGAACTAGTTGATAGCCCCTATGTTTGAGTAATCCGGGCAAACGAGTGGATCACAGGTTTGCTCGCGAGGGGCCGCCGACGCACCATCGGAACCCGGCGGAACCCGCTTCGGATCCTTGGTCTCAGTTATGCGACAATGCCAAGGGTTAATTGGTATATAGGTTCAAATAACTGCTCATATTTGAAAGAAGAATCAACCCTTATGTTTAAGCAATCCGGGCAAACGAGTAAATCAACACTTTGCTAGCGAACTTATTAAACATGCAGATTAAAAGAGCTGCTCATTTTTGAAAGAAGGAGTCAACTTCTAATTTTGGGTAAAACGGGCAAACCAGTATATCACCAGTTTACTTGCGAGGGCCATTTGGTATGCAAATTTAAAGAACAGCTCATGACTGAAAGAAGGAATCAACCTTCTGGCAAATATACACGTATATATTTGCCAGAAACAAGGATTGATTCCTTCTTTAAGACATGAGCAGTTCTTTGAATTTGTATACCAAATAGCGCTCGGAAGTAAACTGGTGATCCACTCGTTTGCTCAAACTTAGGGGTTGATTCCTTCTTTCAAACATGAGCAGTTCTTTGAATCAATATACCAAATAGCCCTTGGAAATATCGCATAACCGAGACCAAGGGGCCGAGGTGGTCATCGACCGGCCGTCAGAAGTGGCTACCTCTCACCAGCAACTCACTCGTTTGCTCGGGTTACTCAAACATAGGGGCTATCAAATAGTTTAACTACCATACTTAAAGCGATGTGGCGTCGCCACATTAGGCGTCAACATTAAATATAAGAGATTTCAATGGATATTTCAAATTATGCCAAACGACCATTATGCCAAATGACCATTATGCCAAACGACCATTATGCCAAATGACCATTATGCCAAATGACCATTATGCCAAATGAACATTATGCCAAACGAAAGCATGTGTCACCTGCTGTTATGCCAAATGAACATTATGCCAAATAAACTTATGCCAAATGAACTTATGCCAAACGAACTTATGCCAAACGACGTGCTCCCCCACAAACCATCTCGTGGAAAGCTTGACGAGTATCGCGAAATTCGTTATTCTATCTGTTGGATCATATTGTTAGAAAGAGACTTTGATTTCCGTGGATACTGAGTAGGTGTAATTGCCTACGGGTAGGCCCCCAGCCCTTTTGGCCCTTCATACAGCGGTATGCTGAGTTCAGGAATTGTAACGAAATTTGAGCGTATAGTGTAGCCGCATGCAAAGCAACACTCAAGCTAGGATGGTGGCTACCAACATACATACATACATCACAAAGTGATAACTTATCCTCGTAGAAAAATATTTAAACAAGCATAATTTTCCCGTTTGGACACACATCTTATTGCTGTGCTATAAAACAAGGAAACATTTATCTATCGCTTTTTGTTTCTCGAGCATTTTTGAAGTATTGTGATTCTTTCGGGCGATCTCAATTGAAACCAGGGTGGCCCGACCTATCGATTTATCGGTAGTCCTACCGATTTTGGTCTTCCCTAGACAAACTCTAGAAAAAACCAATCCAATCGAACATTGCCTATCCTTGTAACATTGGACGTGTTCCCATACAATGCCGGGGCATACGCTGCCAAAAACGCTGTTTTTTTCTCCGCAGTTCTCTTTCTAGTGTTTTTCTAGTCTTCCCTACCGAGCCACAGACGACCAAGGAAGAATACCGATATTTCCTTATTCCTACCGATTTTTACGGATTTTGGACACATCCTACATCAACATTAATTTTTGCGTTGGATTTTGTCTGAGATCTGTGTTTTCAGTATTTTACAATTCTATGTCAACACTACGTTTTTGGGACAACAGTCCGGCCTACCGATAACTATCGATAAACTTTTAATGACTTTACCGATATTAAGGAATTCTATCTGGCCACCCTGGTTGAAACGGACGTATTTTTGCAAACAGAAAGACTACCTATGTAGTAGACGTCATTTTGTTATTTATAGAGTTTATAGACGCTAAGAGGGAGTGAATGAGTACTATTTCGAATTATTCGGTTTGAACGCGAGACTTTTAATTAGAATATTGAAAGAGCTATGAAAAGGCACAGAAAATTTAAAACATGGAATAACGAAAACCTAACCTAACGCTATGACGGATCCACCCGACGACACAGGGCAAAATAAAGGATCACCGCCGAAGGTCTACACGTTGTATCACTACGCCCAACAGGATGTGTCTCCATTCAGAGTAACTGTACAGCTGGTGGATAACCAAGGAGAACAAAGGATCAACAAGCTATCCCTAGCAAGATTGGTCAGCAAGCAGGACTATAAAAATAGCATCTACAACATGCGAGGGCGTAACAATATCCTTGTTTTCCTGTAAGATTATGAGACGGCAAACAAGCTACAAGTCGATTCTCTACTGAAGAACAACAACTATAAAGCATTCATTCCCCACAATTTTGTATCCGTGTCTGGGGTTGGGGCGGAGTAACTATCGACATGGATATGGAAGAGATCAGCGAAAATAACACCAGTGAGTACCACATCCTTGCAATGAACAGACGACACAGCTATGAAACAGGAAAGAAGATCCCAACGCATAGAATCAGCATTTCGTGCCAGTAAACAAACCCGTCCTGTGCCTTAAGTGTTTGCGATACAATCACAAAACGGACAATAGACCTTTCTCGTCCGACCTAACCCCCTTTTTTCTTATTTTTATTCAAAAGACTACACATTTTTAAGAATATTTCCGCTGAAATGAGACTTTTTAGAGCTATCGTGATTTTTTAATGATTTTTTTAAATTTGAAAAATGCAAGAATGTTGAGTATTTTTTTCACCTTTGCAAGAATGGTGGGACTCAAAATATGTGTTTGGGCAGCACTGTTTTGTATATTTTTGCTTGGCTTCCTGGCAGCGCGGCAAATGAAGTGGTGAGTCGCGGTACAAAGTTCATTGGTTATGTAAACAAACTAAAGTGAACCTCTCGGTGGAGAACGTTGCATGGTAATGTTTAAGCTCACTTTTTTGACAGTTCAAAGAGATTGTTTACATGATCTTGGAATTTTTGTTGATTCGATCATAGTATGAGAAACTTGGTTTGGTTCGCTGCCCAATGTTAACACTTTCCCAACAAGGTCGCTCAACTGTATTTTTTAATTGATGTCGGCATCATACATTGTTCCGTTAAATTTAACATTTTTACTTTTCTTGTACATGATTCATTGAAGAAGCAAGGAATTTCTAGCCAAACATTTGAAAAAGGCCTACTGCCAAATGCAAACAAATCGAATTTTGATGTTCTCTATTAAAATCCTGGGACAGAACCTGTGGATAGATGTTTTCTTTTTCTTTTTTCTGTTCATTTTATCTCTTGTCTTGCATAGCCACTCTTTCTTCCTCACATATTTTAAATGGACTGGCTACATTTGACAGTCCCCCCTGACTGCATTTGACGGTTCCCTTTGGCTGCATTTGACAGCTCCCCCTGGCTACAATTGACATTAGGTTTTTTCGTATCCACACGTTCCGTCCCAGTTAAAAACTATCTATCTGACCATGTACATAAACATAACGCAACAATGGATTATGAAGAATTTTGATAATGATTTTAAAACAAATTATAAAAGAGCCCGGCTGATATAAAAGTCCTAACTAGCAATACACTTATTATAAAATGATTATAAAGGATTATTGTAACTGATTACAAAAGGATTATAAAGGCAGTGAAATACGTACTCAATGAATTAAGGGGTGTGTCTGATGTAAACAAACTAAATAAAACAGTATTCAATTTTTAAATAGAATTATAATGAATTCGACCAAAACTTCTTTTGCCTTTTTCTCATTTTCAAATGTTTATTTTATCGTTGTTGCGATCAATTTCGTTTGGTTTGTTTTGTTCACAATGTTAGTCGCAGAGCATTTTGGTGATCTATGGCAATTGATGACCTTTACACCGCATACTAGGTCCGCTCCTGTTGCAGCTGTTTCGCCCTGTCCGGCACCGAGTCAACCGATGGTCCAACCTGCTCGTCTGTCGCTATGTCAATGGCAGGGACTTGGATTAAAGGCCAAAATTTCAGCTACGGTTGGTGGTGTTGCTGCAATCGGTTTGCCTTCGGCCACGTTGGACATTCGGCTAACGGGAATATTCAGCGATTGCGATTCGAAGGAAGCAGCGCCAGTAGCAGACTGCTTCGGTTCAGCAATACGCTCCGGTATCGGACGCAGCAAACACTCCGACAGGACGAAGGTTTCAACGAGGGGCTCAGGCATAAGTAACAGAGTCCTTGCACTTCCTGCTTGTCGAGTGAACAATTCCGACGAAACCACTGCCGCTCTCGCCAAGTTTGATCACCGTAATAAGTGCGACGTCAGCGGTATAGTGCCAGGATTAGTCGAGAACAGTGCCAGGACTGACTTGCCAACAGCTACAAGATTAAATAGCAATGCGTTTTTAAAGTGACCATAGTATAACGTAGAGGCTTTAGCCAGATGATTTATTCAGCAGAATAAGATAGCAAAATTACCCAAAACATAAGACCTGGCTGCCGAAGTGAATACACACACATCATCACCTACAGAGGCAAGCAATATTGGAACGCAGCGAAATTCCTCACAATGAATTGATCTCGTTAGGTGAAATTCCAGGAAGTACAATTTTTATAGCACAATTTAGTCGACCGAAATTGTAGTCCTCAGTCGAGAGAAAGACTGATAGAGTAGCAGCAGCTAGGAATTTTCTTTCGAAAGCTAGCAGCGGTTTCGCGTATCCTGCGCTAAGTAGAGAGCGTTAAGACAGATCTCCGAAACATGTCAAGTGCTATCAGATGAGAAAAAACGTCGCATCTATGACCAGTACGACAAGGACGGTTTGTTGACCAACGGTTCCGTCCGGTACCACCATAACACACGGCACCGGTGACACATATATATTCACAACATACTAATTACTTATCCTTCCGAAAAAGTAAATAAATAGACCTTTCTCGTCAAAAAATTTTATATGATAGGATGCTTCCTTTTTTATCCCCAATTCGTTACTGCCGATTGCCGCGATGATTTGGTACCTCTAACTATTGAAAAAAATCAAAAATAGTGCAAGCTGCTCATTTAACCCCATATTCTGAATACCTATCTTGCCTTGTTTCCCCGCATTTTTACACCATTTGGATGAATTTCCTGTGGGGAATACTAAAAGGATGCCAGATCTGCATATATATTAGTAAATCTGCAGATCTTGCATTTTCACTGCAGATGTTTTGCAGATTACAAATATTTAGCAGAACAAAGCCTATGCCAGCCAATTTATACACAAGCCTTCAACATTTTTGGTAATTTAAAATATATACATACTACATTTCTATGTCAAATTTATTGAAGATTTTTGTAGCAATCTGCAGACTTTTATATTTTCACTGCAGGTTATTGTTTGAATAGACCTGGCATCACTGATGCTGAAATGATTCATTCATATACCTGTCAAAAACATAGAGCATTGCATGAAAATGTATAACCTCACTTTTCTGACAGTTCAGTGTGCTTGTTTACCTAAGACTTGTTTACATGGACTTTTAAAATTTACATTACTTGAATACTTTCGATCATTCTTCTCAAGAACGCGGTAGCGAGAGGTTGAAAAACCTGTGAGTGCGATTCAGAGCGGATATTTTTTTTTTTTTAGTTTTCGGAAAATTTTAGCGATTATCGGAGTCAAATCACGATAAAGTAGCGTGGTTTGCGAATTGGTCTTATTAAAGTAGAGAAAAGGTGAAAACAAAATCGTTAGTGGATTTCCAGCCCATATAAGATGGCGGATGGAGGCGGTGGCGGAGAACCACCGGATCCTGGCGCTACAGGAACAAACAAAATGGTGGAAAATGGCGAAGGCAGTAACTCTTCCGGAGCACATGGAAATGAGAAAATGGAAATAGCGGTTGACCGTGAGAAATATCTACACAAAGAGCGACCATGCACCGTACCGAGTTTATGTGGAATTAACAGATAGGGCCAACAAAATCAACAAATTCACTCTAGGAGCATGGTTGCGAAAGATAGAGAAATATCGAAGAAGCGTTACCGAAATGAAGTATCTCGGAAGAAACAAGATCATCGTATTCATGAGTTACATGACAGCAGCAAACGCGATGGTAGATGACGAAGAACTTAAGCAGGCTGGTTACAGTGCATACGTGCCCCGACATCTCGTCTGTATTTCAGGAGTGATAACTGGGATTCCAACGAACATCACGGAAGAAGAGATCCTATGCGACATTGAGAGCTCAACGCCAGTGACGAGTGTATTCAGACTATCTCGCTTTATCGATGGGGTAAAACAGCCGAGCAATAGGGTAAGCGTAATGTTTCGAGCAAGCACCCTACCAGAAAAGATCAGAGTATTCGGTTCATCCTGCAAAGTCAATCCGTTCATCCGGAAAGTTGAGTTCTGCACAAACTGTCACAGATTCAACCACAAAACAGTCAACTGCAAAGGACGACAGCGATGTGATAAATGCGCAAGAATACACTCACCAGAAGAAGAACAGTTTCGAAATTGCAACGAGGAGGTAAAATGTTTTCACTGCAGATCAGGTAGTCACCGAACAACCGATCCGAACTGTCCAGAACGGCTGCGACAAGCGAGTATCAATGCAATGATGGCTAGAAAGTGCCTCACGTACGTGGAGGCCAAGGAACTAGTTTCAACAATACCAGTGCATAACTCCTACGACCTGCTGGCAAATTTACCAGATTTCCCCACTGTCAGGGAAAGCTACGCAAAAGTGACAAATGGACGATACACAAAGAGAGCTACTGAAACGCCCGAAGGAAGCATAGTAACAGAGAAAGCAGCAGCCGGAAATAATCCAACAAACTTTGAACAAAACGAATGCGGAACGGGGAAAAGAATGCGATACGGCCGAAAAACGAATGCAACTCGAGCACCACACCCAACCGAAAAAACAATCAACGGAACCGGACTTCAGAACACAGCGGTAACCGAAAAAGAAAAAATGGAAACAGCTATCAACGAAGCATACAAAAAAGCAGAAGAAAATGCCAACAGAAGTGCTATGACAAACGCTATGAGCTTCTATTCGGCTCTCATGCAAATCCCTGAAATAACAGAACACGGTCGAAAAAAAATTAAAGAAATTTCAAAACATTTTTAAAAAATAGAGGATTACATAATTTAAACACAGTTCAACTTTTATCACACTAATAATATCTTTCTTTTTCACATTCACAGCTATTACTACTGATAAACTCAGCTTTATGCAGTGCAATATACAAAGTGTTGCCAAAAACAAAGACGAACTGCAACGTGTACTGATAGACAAAAACTATGCGGCCGCATTTTTATCGGAAACGTGGACTCAATCATCACTAGAATCCGGTAACAAATATAATATATCCAGATATAACAAATTTCTAAAATCTAGAAGTGATAACTACGGAGGAAGCGCATTATATCTTAGACAAGATTTAGCCTATATAGTATTGGATACTCCTCAAGTATCTGATCATATACAATTAGTAATGATCAAACTAATTTGTTTAGATTTGGTTCTGATATCAGTCTATATTACACCGCAGATTCCAAATAACATATTACACGCCGATCTAACTAGCATATTCCAACACTTGTCAATTTCCTAAAGTACTAATGGCAGGCGATTTTAACGCACATTCGTTGGTATGGGGCAACGATTACCAAGATTCCAAAGGCGAAATTGTTCTGAACAGCATAAACAATAGCAGTATGATTCTTTTAAATGACCAATCAAAAACCTTTGTTCCAATTCAAGCTAACAGGCGAGCTACCGCGATAGATCTAACCCTTTGTACTGCTAATATTCATAGCTTCTTAAATTGGCAAACACTGGACAAAAGCATAGGCAGCCACCACCTATTAATAGAATTCACATTTGAAAACGGTACTCAAGTGACTGAACCACATTATATCTACAACCAAAAGAAAATTCGCGAAAAATTAGCCGAACTTACTCCAGAAGATTTCAGTTCTATTGAAGTACTACAAAAAATAGTTTCAGATGTATTCGAAGAAAATAAAAAAATAAGTAAATTTGCTCCAAAATATTGGTGGTCAGTCGAGGTTGAAAAGGCTTGGAAGGAAAAAAATCAAGCGCGCTCGAAATTCAACAAAAACTCTAGTATAGAAAATTTAATCGATTTGAAAAAGAAACAAGCCATTTTCGTTAAACTGAAAAAAGAGTCGAAGAATAAACAGTTTAAAAGCTTTGTGAATGAAATCAATCCTAAAATGAGCTCCTCAGAATTATGGTTAAAAATTAATATGCTGACAGGAAAAAGCAGAAAGGCTCCAACGAATAACATAATCTATGAAAATGAAACAATGGCAAACAAATTTTTAGAAAAACATTTTGGCCCTAATGATCCAACTAACTTAACAGACATGCATTACACAATCGATTATAACTTATTAACTATAGGTAAATTTAATGATATAATAAACAAGAAAAAGAAAAAATCCAGCCCCGGTGAAGATAAAATCTCTTATGACCTAATTAAAAACTTCAGAGAAGAAACTAAAATCAGCATAGTTAAACAGTTAAATACAATATGGAAGGATTGCTACCTCCCAATGTCACTTAAATCAATATCGATAGTGGCAATACCCAAACCAGGGAAAAATCAAAGTACGATAGAAGGGAAACGCCCAATCTCTCTAGTTCCTACTTTAACAAAAATTATCAATAGCGCTGTATTAGAGAAAATTCAGAATCATATCTACCTAAACAAAATTATACCTGATTCCTCATTTGGTTTTCGTAAAAATTTATCTACTGTAAGCTGTACTAACTTTCTTGTCAATACGATCAAGGAAAACAAAAGACGAAACTATGTAACGGCTTGCATTTTCATAGACTTATCGAATGCATTCAATGCAGTAAACTCTGATAAACTCATAGATATAATGCAAAACTACCTTTTCCCAGCAGAGCTTACCTCGTGGGTTTGGCAATTTTTAAAAAATAGGAAAATAATATTTTCCACAAAAACCAAAAAAATCGAAAAATTTATAAGCAACGGTCTACCCCAGGGTGATGTGCTTTCCCCTTCCTTGTTTAATATCTATACGGCTAGCTTACACAAAAATGACGACTCCGACGTAATTCTCGTCCAATATGCAGACGACTTTGGCATCGTAGTGAGAGCAAAAAATTTGACCCTCTTAAATAATAAAACGCAAGCAGTTGTAGATAACTTCTGCCAAAAAATGAATGAACTAAACTTTGAAATCAACCCAAATAAAACAAAATTAATTCTATTCCAAAATTCTGACAACATTTTAAACGTAAATATTGATAATGTACCTATCGAAAATGTCCGATGTCACATGTACCTAGGCCTAACTCTAGATAAATACTTGAGCTTTGGAATTCACATAAAATATGTTAAAACCAAAATCGTTGATCGGTTAAACATGATTAAAGTTATCAATAGCTTAAGATATGGCGCTCATCCACAGACCATGATTACTATCTACAAGTCTATCTTTAGAAGTGTCATGGAATACGGCTCGACAGTATTTAACAATAGCAAGAAAACAAACAAAAAAATTTTAGAAACTATTAATAATACATGCTTGAGGAAAATAACAGGATGTACAAAAACAACTCCATTAAACACACTAATGGCAATAAGCGCCCAAACACCTATTTCATTTAGGCATGAATTCATTGCATCAAAAGAAATCTCCAGAGCAATTCACAACAATAGCATAATAAAAAATCAATTAGAAAATTTACCTACTAATATTGATATCGATAAACTAACCTATTTAGAGAACATTTTCGTCAAATACAAATACATATTTGAGCTGATTTCACCTTGCGTCCCTATAGCCATTAATTTACAGGATAGAAGAATAGATGTTTACCCCTCACTAGAATCTATTACTTCATCTAAAAGAAATGCAAATCCTATGCAGCTAAAGCAAGCAGCCTTATGTGTCATGAATGGTAAATTTAAAAATAGGCCCCGCATATTTACTGATGCATCTAAAGATCAAGAAAACTGCGGTATAGGAATATATAATGAATATACGAAATCAAAATACTTCTATAAGTTACAAATTGAAACTAGTATAGCGACTGCCGAACTTATTGCAATTAGTGAAGCACTTAAAATTTTAGAACGTCAGGAAATAAGATTTGCTGTTATTTATACGGACTCTAGAACCTCGTGTCAAATATTAAAAGAGGCTTTGATCTCTCATTCGGCACCTCAACTAATTGCGGAAATCATAAGCAGAGCGACGAATTGGAACACTAGTATTCAGTGGATACCGAGCCATGTTCAGATCTCAGGCAATGAGATAGCTGATCATTTAGCAAAACAGAGTTTGACTGATACAGCAACCAAACCTAATCAAATACTAATTAAAGACGCTTTCTGGAAATTTAAAAACATTTTGATAAACAACAGTAATCACTGGTACCAAGAATATGCACAAGAAAAAGGAAAACATTTCTATGAATTTCAGGGAAAAATTGAGGCTGAGGCATGGTTCTTTAATAAACAATTAACAAACGAACAAACTAGATTACTGAATAGATTGTTATCTGGACATAACTTTTCCAATTATTGGAAGGCTAAGATGAAAATTGTACAAGACGAAAACTGTGACCTTTGCGGTGAACCAGAAACTAGCGACCATGTTATACTGCACTGCCCAAAGTTCGGGCGAATCAGATCGAAATTTGCTTTTGATTGCAAATTTAGAAACTTGATTGAAATTTTCAAAACAAAGAACCTGGATTTATTCATAGAAATAACCGAGTTCCTAAAAGAGATAGATGTTGAGCTGTGAATAATGACGCAAAATCGACATAAACTGTAATGAAATACTTAGCTGTTATTTCGGGATCAAGTGCTACCGAATAGTGAAACATCGAGTTGCAATATACGACTACACACGAAACGAATAAAATAACAGGGCAATATAGTCATGGCAACTACGCCCTTAACATCTACTGTCAGCGACGGTAGCGAGAAATAAGAAGAAGAAGAAGAATACTTTCGATGCTCTTTGAAAGACTATCAACTCAAGAGGGATGAGGATTGGAACAATGGGAACCTGGTGCCACATTATGCAACCAATTCGAATCGACCTTTTCACACAAGCTTGAATACAATAAACCTTTCGTTTCGAGATGCGTAATGTCACCCCTGGTTCATACATTGACCAATCGGCGCTCGATGCAAAACCCGGTGGCATATGCTGAATCGTAAGATCAAGCATTGGGCTATAAAACGATTGCTTTCTGGATGATGGATAAGGATTTGTACACATTTGTTTGTTTGCTCGTGGGTTAAGTCCTAACAAGATGATCCGATTTATTACTCATTTTTAGGTGGTGAAGTTTACCTGAACTTTATAGGTAACGAATTCGGTCGATGATAAGTTGTTGAAATGATCGTTCAATGCCCATACCGAAAAACGTTTCCATTGGTCAGAATGCCTACCAGCGTATGATAGCTGCAAACATGAGGACAAAAAGGTTATCGCTTTCGAATGGAACAATTATTTATTATTCGTGTTCAAGTTCCATTTCAGCAAAAGTTTCGTCGATTGACAATGCGGTTGATTTAGCCGGCAAATGCAAAACAGTGCTTGGCACTGACGATAAGAAGTAAGAAGGATTTGATAGGAGTGATAAGAATGCAGAGCAGGGAGGAGAAATTATATGTAAATTTATATTATATCCCGAGTTGCCATCATTTTTGCACCGCAATAAAGCTTTCTGCAACTGCTGTCGTGTTCAAATTGGCAGGAAATAACTAGGCAGCGAATGATAAATTGCATAGTCAATTTATTTACTTTTTCGGAAGGATAAGTAATTAGTATGTTGTGAATATATATGTGTCGCCGGTGCCGTGTGTTATGGTGGTACCGGACGGAACCGTTGGTCAGCAGACCGTCCTTGTCGTACTGGTCATAGATGCGACGTTTTTTCTCATCTGATAGCACTTGACATGTTTCGGAGATCTGTCTTAACGCTCTCTACTTAGCGCAGGATACGCGAAACCGCTGCTAGCTTTCGAAAGAAAATTCCTAGCTGCTGCTACTCTATCAGTCTCTCTCTCGACTGAGGACTACAATTTCGGTCGACTAAATTGTGCTATGAAAATTGTACTTCCTGGAATTTCACCGAACGAGATCAATTCATTGTGAGGAATTTCGCTGCGTTCCAATATTGCTTGCCTCTGTAGGTGATGATGTGTGTGGATTAACTTCGGCAGCCAGGTCTTATGTTTTGGGTAATTTTGCTATCTTATTCTGCTGAATAAATCATCTTGGTAAAGCCTCTACGTTATACTATGGTCACTTTAAAAACGCATTGCTTTTTAATCTTGTAGCTCTTGGCAAGTCAGTCCTGGCACTGTTCTCGACTAATCCTGGCACTATACCGCTGACGTTGCACTAATTACGGTGATCAAACTTGGCGAGAGCGGCAGTGGTTTCGTCGGAATTGTTCACTCGACAAGCAGGAAGTGCAAGGACTCTGCTACTTATGCCTGAGCCCCTCGTTGAAACCTTCGTCCTGTCGGAGTGTTAGCTTCGTCCGATACCGGAGCGTATTGCTGAACCGAAGCAGTCTGCTACTGGCGCTGCTTCCTTCGAATCGGAATCGCTGAATATTCCCGTTAGCCGAATCTCCAACGTGGCCGAAGGCAAACCGATTGCAGCAACACCACCAACCGTAGCTGAAATTTTGGCCTTTAATCCAAGTCCCTGCCATTGACATAGCGACAGACGAGCAGGTTGGACCATCGGTTGACTCGGTGCCGGACAGGGCGAAACACCTGTAACAGGAGCGGACCTAGTATGGGGGTGTAAAGGTCATCAATTGCCATAGATCACCAAAATGCTCTGCGACTAACATTGTGAACAAAACAAACCAAACGAAATTGATCGCAACAACGATAAAATAATCTAAATTCTACCCAAATATTTGAAAATGAGAAAAAGGCAAAAGAAGTTTTGGTCGAATTCATTATAATTCTATTTAAAAATTGAGTACTGTTTTATTTAGTTTGATTGCGCATATTGTTTACATCAGACACACCCCTTAATTCATTGAGTACATTCACTGCCTTTATAATCCTTTTGGAATCAGTTACAATAATCCTTTATAATCATTTTATAATAAGTGTATTGCTAGTTAGGACTTTTATATCAGCCGGGCTCTTTTATAATTTGTTATAAAATCATTATCAAAATTCTTCATAATCCATTGTTGCGTTATGTTTATGTACATGGCCAGATAGATAGTTTTTAACTGGGACGGAACGTGTGGATACGAAAAAACCTAATGTCAATTGTAGCCAGGGGGAGCTGTCAAATGCAGCCAAAGGGAACCGTCAAATGCAGTCAGGGGGGACTGTCGAATGTAGCCAGTCCATTTAAAATATGTGAGGAAGAAAGAGTGGCTATGCAAGACAAGAGATAAAATGAACAGAAAAAAGAAAAAGAAAACATCTACCCACAGGTTCTGTCCCAGAATTTTAATAGAGAACATAAAAATTCGACTTGTTTGCATTTGGCAGTAGGCCTTTTTCAAATGTTTGGCTAGAAATTCCTTGCTTCTTCAATGAATCATGTACAAGAAAAGTAAAAATGTTAAATTTAACGGAACAATGTATGATGCCGACATCAATTAAAAAATACAGCTGAGCGACCTTGTTGGGAAAGTGTTAACATTTGGCAGCGAACCAAACCAAGTTTCTCATACTATGATCGAATCAACAAAAATTCCAAGATCATGTAAACAATCTCTTTGAACTGTCAAAAAAGTGAGGTTAAACATTACCATGCAACGTTCTCCACCGAGAGGTTCACTTTAGTTTGTTTACATAACCAATGAACTTTGTACCGCGACTCACCACTTCATTTGCCGCGTTGCCAGGAAGCCAAGCAAAAATATACAAAACAGTGCTGCCCAAACACATATTTTGAGTCCCACCATTCTTGCAAAGGTGAAAAAAATACTCAACATTCTTGCATTTTTTAAATTTAAAAAAATCATTGAAAAATCACGATAACTCTAAAAAGTCTCATTTCAGCGGAAATATTCTTAAAAATGTGTAGTCTTTTGAATAAAAATAAGAAAAAAGGGGGTTAGGTCGGACGAGAAAGGTCTATTGAAAAATTTAAGCTCTTACGGTGAAAAAACAATGTGCAACGAATTCTTGACGTAATTTACGCCATAATTACACTAGACACCAGAGGTAAAAATAATCGAAGCTCTTATTTGACGGCTGTAAATGAACCTGGTGCGATTCGCGGTGAATAGAAAAAAATATTCATATGCCTACAAAGCATATGAAACAACAATCATCATCGCTTACATTGTGCCAGGACCTACTTTGATGCGTTTGATTCGTTACATTTGCTTTTTTTCACTTTGCACGTCCCGTCCCAGTGTGAGACCATTCATAAATTACGTAACGCTTTTAAGGGGGGGGGAGGGGGTTCGACAAGTTGTTACATATTGTGACATAGGGGGGAGGGGGAGTAAGCTAGATCGTTACGTAACATGTTTTCCCCCAGGAAAAATTTTTTTTTTCAAGGAATTCGTTACGTAATAGGGGAGGGGGGATAAAGAAATTTGTTACATGGGGGGAGTCAATTTTGGGAAATTTTTGCGTTACGTAATTTATGAATGGTCCCTGTTTGGTACTGTGAATAAAAGGTGGAGCTAGTGTTCTGGGAAAATTGTCGGATCGATGTTTTTTGAGGGAATTCCCTCATAGTGTTATGTCTGTTAGTCTGTGCTACAATTTCCTGCTTTCTCGCTATTCCGCTCGCGCAGTCGAGGGTCGGTTTCTCACGTTCCGAAAATGGCGAGCCTTTGTAGACCCTGCTTTGCCTTTACCTCCGACTTTGCGTGGCTGGACTAACCGCTGGTTGTCAAGGTGAGTAGGTAGTTTATCAAGTTGTTGCTCACCACACCTCGACATTGACATTACCGATCGGCAAACAATGTTTTGTGAGTTTCTCTCGTCCTGATAAACGGAAAATCCGACGGATTTTGATCCCGTGAACTCTCGTGTTTCGACACCTACTGCTGAGGGGCATAAGGAGCGGGGTTGCACTAAGGCGCACAAGTGCCTTATCTGCACCGCTAAGAAGCAAGCCCATAAACATGCTATGGGCGGACCTTCGTGTCCCTTCGGTGAGGTAAATAAGAAGAAGCCGTGAACGTCACACAGCTAAATCTTAACCATTGTGCAGCAGCCCAACAGCTGCTGTGGCAGTCGGTCTCGGAGTCGAGGACAGATGTCGCCCTCCTATCAGACCCGTACAACATCCCTGCCGGCAACGGCAATTGGGTGTCGGACAGGTCTGGAATGGTGGCAATCTGTACAACGGGACGGTTCCCGGTTCAAGAGGTAATACACTCCTCTGCCGAGGGTGTTGCGATTGCCAAGATCAATGGTGTGTTCTATTGCAGCTGCTACGCTCCACCAAGGTGGCCAATAGAACAGTTCAACCAGATGATCGACAGGCTCTCGTCAGACCTAGTGGGCCGGAAACCGGTAGTCATAGCGGGAGACTTTAACGCTTGGGCAGTGGAGTGGGGCAGCCGCTGTACAAATAGCAGGGGTTAAGCGCTAATGGAGGCGCTTGCAAAACTCGATACTGTGCTAGCTAATAATGGCTCCGCTAGTACATTCCGTAGAAACGGGGTGGAGGCGTGGATTGACGTAACATTTGCCAGCCCGAGTCTGGCTCCAGGCATGGAATGGAGGGTAGACGAAGGCTACACCCATAGTGATCATTTAGCAATCCGCTTTAGGATCAACTATGGTGTGCAGCATCCGAGGGCGGGAGATCCCTGTCAGGTACGCGGGTGGAAGTCCAATCACTTCGACAGCGAAGCTTTCACCGCGGCACTGGGACTGGAGGCCAACACCGACAGTCTAAGCGGGGATGCGCTGGTAGCTGTTCTATCACGCGCGTGCGAAGCCACTATGCCGAGAAAAACACTGCCAAGAAACGGCAGATGCCCGGTATACTGGTGGAGTGCCGAGAGTGCAGCTCTACGGTCAGCCTGCCTCAGAGCTAGACGTAGGATGCAAAGAGCTCGCACCGAGGATGCAAGAGAGAACCGCCGTGAAGTGTTTCGAGCTGCGAAATTGGCCCTTAACAAGGCTATTAAAAGCTGCAAGAGAGCGTGTTTCGACAACCTGTGTGAGGGTGCCAACGCGAATCCGTTGGGTGACGCCTACAGGATAGTGATGGCCAAGACCAAAGGGGGCTCTTCACCCCCAGAACGGTCTCCGGACCGGTTGGCGACGATTATCGAAGTACTCTTCCCGTCTCGAGCCACAAGCTCCTGGCCACCTGCATTACGAGACAGTGCGGGCACGGCCGAAAAGGTGGCTCCAGTGACGAAATAGTTCCTGGGGGGAACAATGGCGGGCCCCAATGGAGTTTAGTCGGTATTAATGGCGGCGTCACCATGAGAGCCCGACACACCCCCAGTACACTCAGTGTGGTAGCTTGGCATCTAATAGTAGCACGTGTACTGGTCTAGTACGTAAATGTATTCTCCATTGTAAGAAAGGCATATATACGGGTTTAAATTCATACATACATACAAACTATTTGGGACAAGTTTAGAGCGTGTAACGTAGTGTCATCTAGTCTGTCTCTTCCCAACAAACATTTCGTGGTTTTATAAACGTTTTAACAGTTGCTTTATTCAGCTCTAGCTGAACATTGGAAGTATACGTGTAATCATATATCGTTTATTCCACCCTTAAACATCCGGGATTTGGAGAATTTATTCAGCTTGTCTGATTAAGACACGTGAAAGATCAATTCTTCAGCACGTATACAGCCTGAAGAAAACCACAGTTCAGCTTTATCAATAAACCTTTTCGTTACCGCTATTCAGCTGAGAGAAGGAAAATTGTTAAAAAAGACATTTATTTCAAGTTACACACGCCATCAATCTCTTTGGAAGCCATATTCTTTTATTAGTGTTACATTACAGTTAGAGAAAAATTGTATTACCTTGTTGGATATCATATCACGTACCTGGATCCGAACCAGCAACCTGTTGAATACTAAGCACTTACCTTACTGTCTGCACCAATCTTGCATACATCGAATGCTTACGATTTCACCGATGTACCGACAAGTCTAGACTGCTGAATAGAGTCTGTACAAAGGCTACAGTAGCCTTCTATAGATTTGAGTGAACCTAGTTGGCTTGGGTTCGAATCCCAACCTACGATAATTTTTTTATTTCAAATTTTTTTTTTTTAATAATTTTTAGAACATTCGGGAATTTTAAATTAGATAATTTATTTATTTCAAAAATGATGATTATAGTCGTTTTTGTTTCCAAGGTGAGGATTTATGGTTGTCACGAAACATTTAGATAAATAAAAATGGGTGTTATATGAAAGTGGTGGTAACTGAATGATGGATTGAAGTCATTTATAATTCTAAGGTGGCAATCTCCTCAATTTATTTACCACTCCCTGCCAAATGATTTTCTTTCCATTGTAATTTTTTTTGGTAAGCGGAAGTCGCTATTCGAATTCAATAGTTTATTTATATCAATTAAGTTCGCCAGCGTGAATAATCATTTCATTGTACCTTTGTTTGCAAGTCGATGGATAGAAAAAATCATGGTAACAATGCTGGTATCTAAAATTTATAGCAACGTTGGAACAAAAAGTTTCTCTTGTGTTTAATATGAGAATATTAATGTTTCACAAGTAAACATACCGTTTCGAATTAAAAGGTAAATTTACATAAACGAGAGCGCGTGTGATTTGCTAAGCTCGTACATTGAAAAACTGTAAATCGTGTATTTCCCGTAGTGAAAACACAGTAGATATAAAAAACTAAATAAACTTTCTTTACTTCTTTATTCATTTATTGATCTATTGCTCCTTAACTGTAATATATGCAAAACATCTCAATTAGAATATACCGAAATAATAAAAAAATCCTTCACTTAATAGTAAAAAAAATATTGTGTGTATTGGGACTCGAACCCAGGTCGGTTGCCATTCCTTAAGATTTGCTAATCGTGCCAATTTTTGTAGTAGTTACAATTACCTTTGTTAAACACATAATTCAGCTAAAAGTCAAAGGTGGTATAACGGCAAATGCAAAGGTAGAAACAACCTCTTGAAGACATGTAGTGCAGCTTAATGATTAAAGGTAATACTATTGGTAACAGCATCGGTTATTCAACTCGCAATTCAGTCTAATTAAGATGGTTGAATAATAACTTTAATATTGTCGCTATTACATTTATTAGCAGTATAGTTCAGCCTAGTTGGAACTGGCGAATACTGGATTTTAAATAGGCTGAATAAACTGTTAATGTTTAAATAGTTCAGCGAAAGTTTTATTCAGCTTACATAACCTTTAATCTGCTTTAAATCAACACGTAGTCTTATAGTTCAGCTCCTAATGTTTGTTGGGTTCCTAATCTCCTTTTTGTCTCCTAGGTCCAAAGCGGATCAATCGACAATTAATTGAAACGGTAAACATAGTATAGCAGTATTAGTCCTTACTCGCGATTACTTTTCCTACAACTGTGCTGGTTCTTCTCTATCTTATAACATAACTCGATTATCCCTGTTCTAGTCAATATACGTATTAATTACATTATGGACCAGGCAAACCTTTAATTAATCAATGAGAATGGACCATTCCAGTCGAAGGCCACAGGCCCAGCGCCGTCTCGTACAAGTGTCATTGTCATTTATTGTCCTTAGTATCCCTATTTTACGATAAAAACAAAACTTCCTGAAAAACAATGAACAATGAAAACAAATCTCCATATTTTTTTTTGTAAAACTTTTATTGTCCTGTTTCTTAATTTTAATTACATGTTAAATAAAACTTATAGTTATTTATACTCTTCTCGTTTGCTGGTACACTTGTCATGTAGCATAACATTGACGAAAATTCTCTAAGGATTTGTTGACGAGTACGTCTAGTTTGTTGTTGGAGAACCGGATATGTCCATTTCTCCTGTTGCAGCTGTAAGAGCCGTCGATCCAGGCCCAGAAAAACGCTTCGTTGGTAAGTCCAAATGTGCTTGTTTCCGCTGCATTGGAATAGGTCGTGTTCGATGTTATCCGTCTGGCCAGGACAAATGTTGCAGTTAGAGTCAGCTCTCCTGTTCAACCTATGCAAAAACTCGTTGGTTACAATTTTGCGATGCATAACGGAAAACCACACTGATCGTTGGTGTGAGTTTAGAAGCTTGCAGTGAATATTTTTAAATATTGTCTTCCAATCACGTTGAGGATTTTCCCGCACTATTTTGGGCTCTTTAAGCTGTTTTAAAAAGTAGTTGTATATTGAGCTTGAGTTCGGTGCTCTAGATATTTCTTCATTCAGAAATGCTGTTTCTTTAACTACTGTTCGGATGTGCTCGTATTTTCGTGGAATGCACGACAGATTTGGAGGATTTGCATTGTGCTCCAAAAATCTCCATAAAAAGGGTAGATCCGATCCAATATGCATCATGCGGTTGGTAAGCAGGGCCTTGGCTTTGATGGGTGGTGAGTGTAAGTTCAAACCTCCCCGGCATTTTGGTAATATTAGTGTCTCGAAGGCAATTCTGGTCCAATTCTTCCCATACCATAAAAAGGAGCCGATCCTCGAAATGAATTTTCCAGCGTATTTATTCGGTAGGGGGATCACTGATGCTGTATACCAGATTTTCGACGTAATAAACGTGTTCAATAAAATTGTTTTCTGTGTGAGATTAAGATTCCTGGAGTTGTTCATCCACATACATGTTTGTACTCCCCGTAGAACCGCAAGCCAATTTTGCTCTACCATGCTCGAAATGTCTTCAGCGAAGTGTATTCCGAGGATTTTCACCGACGTCTGCGTTTGCAACCACTCGCTTTGTGGTGTCATATTCAATATACCGATCCTTAAGGCGTTTGTTTTCTGGGCTTTGCTCCAGAAACAGCTGTGAAGTCGGCAAAGATGTTTACGATTGCGAGTAACTGAGATTCACTTTCGATGAACATTGAGATGCATATGCATTCAATACCGCGTGAGGGAATTGTCTCCGCAGTTTATCGAGCAAAGATTGTAAGTAAATAACAAACAAAATCATTGAAAGTGGATCACCTTGGCGCACTGACCTTTGAATATTGATCTCACTTCCCAATTTACCGTTGACCAGAACTCTTGAGAAACTGTTATGTTATGAATGCCATGCCATGAATATTTTGATAACATAATTTTATTCTTTAAAAAAATCAATACATTTTTGTCTTACCATAACCATACAAAAATACAACCCCAAAAGGGCCATTTATAAATTTGGATGCTTCTGAGTTTTGCCTTTCACTCACATCCATTATTGAAAGCGCCCATTCAATAAAGTATTTGGTATTCTCAAATTTGAATAATTTCTTTTTGATTTTATGAAGCTTAATCCAAGGTTGAATATAAAAAAAAACTTAGCAATGAATATTTGGCTGCAGTTAAATAGAAACTACCTTTAACGCGGGTTACCTTATTGAAGTTTAGCCAAAAATGAAGTTAGAAGAACTCAATTTTAGATAATTTTTCATTTCCATGTACGTCTAAATTGGAATAATTTTTATCGAAAAGTTGTATTCACACAGAAACGAAATACGGTAAAAATCACCATTGCCATGTACTTCGAATTGGCATAAATGACCATCACACAGAACTTGTACGTCTGTTAGCTGTGTCATTACTATCTGATATGGAAAACCTTTAGAAAGTAATTAATTTGCCTGTTTACCCTATATTGCCACTTTCCATACATCCACGTTTACTTCGAAGGTGGGGTTGAGTTATTCAATACTTTTGCAATATCCTCGTAGGCACTGCGAAGGCAATTTACAAAATCTTGGCCATCTCGATGTGACTTGTAGCTGGTGACAACGCTGCCGAGAAAGCCTTCCTGAATGTTGTACCCTATACCGTAGCCATCCTGAACCACTGGTCCAAAACAGCCTGCTAGCAGGGCCGGCGATGATAGTGTGCTGGTCGACAGAATGTTCTGGTTAATAGCTGCATAGGCAGGATCTTGGAAAATGCACGGCGGTGGGATATCATTTGTTTCCGCAGTGTGTCGCAGTCCGAATAGGTGTCTATCGAATCCTTGTCCCATGGCGGCCTCCTTTGTTAGCTGCCCATGCAGAGCGGAGCATTTATCCATTAAGGCACGTAGCTCAGTCGGTGATAAGGGATTTTTCTTCCTTTCAATTGCTTCGCAAAATTCCTTGGTCGCGACGGTGCATGGACGCATAGTTTCCGTCCTGCCGTGGCGGAATGCCGCAGTACTGCAAGATTCATAGGTAGCGACAAATTTGCTGTGCTGTTTGTAGAATGCTAACTGAAAACCCAGCTGCATTACCGAGTCAGGACTTATTTTCTGTTTCTTACAGATGTTTTTATTGATTCCATCATATTTCAGATAGTTCATATCCAACGAATCAATAACAGAGTTATGGTGATTCTGGGCATCTATAATTCCATCTCTGATGCGGTCGTCTAGCTTGAATTCTATTAGCTTGACCACGTCGTCACTTTTGCTATCATCCTGTGGTACAGAATCCGGATGTACGAAGGGGGACTTCATCGTTTCCTTATAGATCTCTTGGAAATATCGCAGCACTGCTACTCCATCACCCCACGAGTGTTCAAAATTAATACCCGCCGTCCCATCTTTGGACACGATGAGCGAAAAAGATTTGTCGAACCACCGGTTTGTTCCATTGCCAAATAGAAAATCTCTGATCATCGGAATTGGTTGTTCCGGATCGATTGTTCCATTGTCCAAGCACAGACAGAATAGCGCGGAGTCAATCGTTCGAAGAGCCTTTTCATTGCCGATTTCGCTCAAATGGTAACGGATCTTGGCCCATGTATCGCGGTTTTCTGTCGTAAGCACACCGAGTGAATTCTCTGCGGGTGGACGATTTTCATCTAGAACGCGTTTGAATCGTGCTAACAGAGTCTGCGGTTGTTCTATGTTGCCTGAAATATAAAACTCATGAATGCTACTTAATAGCCATTAAAAATTTAAATACTAAACGATACCTGCTTCGTCTAGTACATCCACTGAATACATGTGGCCATTACGAAGAACCAACAGGTGCTTGGATTTGTCATTTCTATAGATTCTATCTTTTCCAGTTTCGGGAATTCTCGTAGCTCCAAATAGTCCCTGATACTGACTCATATCCAAAGGAAAGGCTTTGAACGCATAAGCCACATATGTTGAGATAAGCGATGGTGCCAGCGAAGCGACCGTTCTAAACGTATGAGTATCACTTTTGGCCGGATTCAAATGAAATACCTCTGGCTCGAGTAACTGAGCACGCAACGATTTCATGAACCGCAAAGAACTCACCACCAAATTGGTGGTACGCAGCAGATGATCATTGTAGGCTGGCCGTGTGTCATGATTCATCATTAGCAGCGGATTGTAGTTGATTGGTAAAGGAGCTCGATCTCGCAGATACATATCGAACCAAGGTTCGGAAATGTAGCTGGTATGTTTGTTTTTTGAATCTTTCTGTTGTAGTAGTTTTTGAAGCTTGGGCCCATCTGATATCATGAAACGATCAACATTATCCTTAGTTTTTCGGTAAGCTTCATCAATCAGCAAAGGTTTCTGAGCTGCTAGGTATCTTTCACACGTTTTCTCTAGCTTCGGAATAGGAAGTCTCGGGAGCGAAGCTTGAAAATGAAGCATTGGAATTCGAGTCCTTTGCATATATTGATAGTCATCCCCGCTGGCAGAACGTGTTGATTTTGCTCGATAGCAAGTAGTAAGATGATTGCGTGGAACACGTAGCATATTGCTTTTTAAATCAGCACGACCTATTCAAATCAATTAAAGAAAATACGAAGGGCAACAATCAAATATCAATCGAATAATACACTACTACTTCTTTGTATAACATAACAATGTCAACCCCACTGGCCAAAGTTCAGTTCAGAAGTGACTATGCATGGCTGTTGATAAGACAGATATCGTATTATCAATTCTAATCTTTCAAAACTCACCGTAAAGAAAATTAATCTCTCTTGATAAAGGCTAGATAAAACTTCTGTATAAATTATCAAACTTTATTATCCATTCGTATAACAAAGAAAGTAAAGGCACTAACAGTCAGTCGTTGACCAATCTGTCTTGAATAACGTACTACTTATAGGTTTCTGTGCTCAAATGCTCCGTCATCACAATCATTAGTAATAAATGTAATGCTGTAGCTGTGCTGTGTGTACGATTTTTATGCTGAGCAGCACGACAAAAACAACGGATAGCATAATGCCCAGTCATGAAAAAGGCGGATAAGCTTATTCAGGCGTGTTGAATATTTTGACGTTTGACTCTATTCGCCTCGAGGGTCTGCCCCAAAGGGAAGAAGAGCGTGTCTAGATAAGAATAAGAAGAGTGGCAGATTTGACGTGGCCAGATAGAATTCCTTAATATCGGTAGGGTCACTAAAAGTTTATCGGTAGTTATCGGTAGGCCGGGTTGTTGTTCGTAGTGTTGACATGGTTGACATAGAATTGTAAAATACTGATAACACAGATCTCCAAATCCAACCCAAAAAAATGAATGTTGAGTAGGATATGTCCAAAATCAATAAAAATCGGTAGTTTTCGGTAGGGATAACAAAATATCGGTAGTTTTGCCTTGGTCGTCTGTGAATCGGTAGGGAAGACCAAAATCGGTAGGACTACCGATAAATCGGTAGGTCTGGCCACCCTGGCACAAGCGTAAAACAGATTCAAGATAATCTGCATAAGGTGCATGCATGTGTGTACAATAATATTATTGGTGGCAAACGCCTTGAAAACCTCAAAAAGGCTGAAAGCACTAGTTTCTATATTCAAAACATTGTTTTAATTAATTTCGATTTTAGCAACTTCTTTTTTCTGGAAGTAAAGCAGTATTTACGCAATATAGATGTAGCCAATTGTAAAACCATAACTCTCGCTTTACGTATGCCTATACCTTATCTGGTATCATCTTGGGTTTTCAGTTTGACAAGACCAAAACTTGACAAGACCATAATTTGATGTTGGAACGGTCTATCCCTGAGAATCATCATAGGAAGGGCAATCCCTCGATTCGCCTCTGCTAATTGGGTCATTAGCACATGTTTTGGAGTGTTTTATTTTATATAGGAGTTTCAAAGTAGAACTGGAACTGAAACATTCACATCCCCAGCAGAGCGTTTTGTTTTATTATTTCGAACAGTTTTGTTTCAAAATTTAAAACTGTTATACGACGCCGTTCTATTTGTTACTGAATTTAAAACACGTTTAGAACTGTGTTTTAAATACATGCAAAGTTTTCAGCAGAGACACTTAGAACCGATAGACTGGGGAAAAATAAAATGAAAAATGAATGCAGTAACGCTGAAGGCATGGCGAGACATGAATTTTAAACTGAATAGAACACCCGCTAAAACTGCTGCTGGGGACAAAAAGTTCCAGTTTTAAAATTTCCAGTTTTATATTATAGAGCTGTCAAAATTATAAATCTAAAACTGAAACTCTCCTGAACATGCTCTTAAGGGCAAGTTCACCCGGTCAGCGTGGCAAGCAGAATGTTAGCAAAAGTTGAGCAAAAGCGAAATTGATGCTGGCAGAGTTTCTGCGAGCATTTTGCGCGATTTGTGCGAAAATTCTGGCAACGAATTCACTCAAATGCAACAACCGTTTCTGACAGAAGCGGTTAAACCAACGTTTGTTTGACAATTCAGCGAGGGGTCCCGTCAACAAGTTTGCTCCTGCGAACAGAAAAACCGGTCCGACGAGCATACGATCAGCCATTTTGGTTCTAGAAACGACAGCTAACAACATTCTTTACTACATCCCAATGCATGTTTGCTTGGATTTCAGTATGTCAACAAAGTTGTTCGCTGTCATTTTTCCCCGCAGCTTGCTGCTCGCTTACCTCACTCCTCGCCTACACTAAAAAAATGTAAACGTTATGCCTATTGATTTTACACATAGATTTTTGCAATTAGCGGAGGCAGATAGACACTATTTGCTGGCACATAAATCTAATGTGTGTATTTACAAGACATTAATCTTACATTCACATTTCATAACTATAAGGTACATAAAACCCGATTCTATAATAATACGCACATATAACTTATGTGTGCGCATACATAGTTTATACAGTTGACACATAGAAGGTATGTGTAAGCGTGATAACATTTGCATTTCTTCTTCATATGGATTTTAAGTGGTTTGATGCAAATAGAAGTAACGTTTGGATTTTTTTCAGTGTAGTTACTGCCAAAGACGAATCACCTTAGAACTCTAAGAGCGTGTTCAGGAGTGTTTCAGTTCTAGATTCATAATTTTGACAGTTCTATTATATAAAACTGAAAATTTTAAAACTAGAACTTGCTGTCCCCAGCAGCAGTTGTAGCAGATGTTCTATTCAGTTTAAAATTCATGTCTCGCCATTCCTTCAGCGTTCTTGCATTCCAATTTATTTTTCCCCAGTCTATCGGGTCTAAGTGTATGTGCTGAAAACTTTGCATGTATTTAAAACACAGTTCTAAACGTGTTTTAAAATCAGCAACAAATAGAACGGAGTCGTATAACAGTTTTAAATTTTGAAACAAAACTGTTCGAAATAATAAAACAAAACGCTCTGCTGGAGATGTGAATGTTTCAGTTCCAGTTCTACTTTGAAATTCCTATACAAAATAAAACGCTCCTGAACATGCCCTAAGCACCTAAACACCCACCTTGGAGTGTTTCAGTTTTAGCTTCATAATTTTGACAGTTCTATAAAATAAACCTGAAAATTTTAAACCAGAACTTGCTGTCTCCAGCAGCAGTTTTAGCGGGTGTTCTATTCAGTTTAAAATTCATGTCTCGCCATGCCTTCAGCGTTACTGCATTCAAATTTATTTTTCACCAGTCTATCGGGTCTAAGTGGCCGTGCTGAAAACTTTGCATAAAATACAAATTTTCATTTGATTTGCATGCATTTAAAACACAGTTTCAAAGGTGTTTTAAAATCAGCAACAAATAGAATGGCGTCGTATAAGGGCATGTTCAGGAGCGTTTTATTTTGTATAGGAGTTTCAAAGTAGAATTTTAACTGAAACATTCACATTCCCAGCGGAGCGTTTTGTTTTATAATTTCGAACAGTTTTGTTTTAAAATTTAAAACTGTTATACGACGCCGTTCTATTTGTTGCTGATTTTGAAACACGTTTAGAACTGTGTTTTAAATACATGGAAAGTATTCAGCACAGACACCAAATTTCTGGCAGAGACCGCTCTGCTAGATTTCTGTCAGTCTTGGTTTGGCAGCCCTGTCAGATTTCTGCGCGTATCTTGTCGGGTTAGTTGAGCTAGGGTGAACTCTAAGACAAAACGAGACAACTGGTTTCTTATTTTTGGTTTTCTTGCTCTTTTGTGCCCTGCTGAATAATTGATGACAGTTGACTGTATGCGGCTGCCAACAGTGCTGCCAATTTCTTTTTCTTATTTAGATATGTTGCTATAATACACAATATCCGTTTCATTAACAAACATTTCGCAATATCAAACACTACATATTTCTAGCAAATCTGGCCAGCATATCGTATCAGACCGCACGAACAAAACTAATATTCATAAATCTATTCGACTCACCCTTCCGCCATCTTGCCATGTGAACGACTCGTCACAGAACAGTCTGCATACTTCGCACTTTTTATTTAAGGAGTTCAAAAGCAGAAGTTCGTAAGTCTTTTAGTTTTTCCTCGAAAATTTTTCAAATAGTGCTGGATTTTTCGCCGATTCCATGTCGTTTTCGATTGAGAACTTAGACACTAACCCAGGATAGTTGCTTCAAACAAACGTTTATAATGGAACTGAGTTGGGTTCTTGCAAAACAGCGGTGGTGTAAGCGAAACCGAAATATATTTCAGGTTGGAACCCAACTCGGTTTTAAGTTCAGTGATGCATAACCTAGGTTCGAAACTGGTTTCAAACAAACGGTTTGACAGCAGTTAGGTCCGAAACTGAGTTAGTTTCTGCCTCAAGCAAGAACGATAATAAAAACGCAGAATCACTGGATAATGGCTCGACATCTATATATTTTGTTTTCTTTTTATGCATAGGTCAGTGACATTCTAATCATAAACGAGAATAGTAAATTCACAGAGAACAGACATATACGCTAGAAAAAAATTTCCCGTAAAACCTGTGTAAACATTTAAATGAAAATACGTTGAAAATCACCATCGCATACATGTTCGCATGCGTAAGTCATCATTGTATCCAAGTTTGCATAGAGGTCCCGTATATCGATTTCTGGCCGATCGCAGCGCTGACCAGTAGCAAGTTGCTACTTGGTGTTGTTATTTCAAAGCGACAGTTTAATTTCTTACACAAGTTGCAAACTTTATTTTACTCTCAGTGGCAAATTTGAATATTGCAAATACGCTAACAGGCTAACGTCACAAATTCACATATAAATACAAATGTTCTACAAAAAGAAACCGAAAAGATTTTGATTCATATGAATTCTATTGACAGGTATTCGATCGGAAGGAAACTAATATATGAATGGTAAACAAATGATTAATATGTCGATTCTTTATTCAAATATTCAGCGTTATTTAATATATTAAATATTTACGATACAGAATTGACGAATTCAAATTATATTACTAGACAACTTTCATTGATCATGATGCCAACACTGCGAAATGGGCCCTGTGGTAACGAAAACAGTATCCCATTAGTCAAATTCGAAGACGTCATTTGGGCTCCACGCTGGCTCCAGAAATCGCTTACTAGTTGTCTTGTCTTGTCTTAGGGCGAACTCGGTTTCGCTCGCGTTTTCTGGCAAATTGTGATAGGAACCGAGCTAAACCCTGGCATAGCTCGGACATAAACTGTGCAAAGATCCTGGCAATAGGGATCTTTAGGGGTGTGCGGATTAAGGCATATTATGATGCAGTTTAGTACCGTGAGTTAATATCTCAGTCCTTTTCCAATTTTTAGGCCCGAAACTATTGAAAAAAACATTTTTTAGTTTGTTTCCTTTTATGACAATAACACATCCAAACCCATGCGGCCTGCACGACTCTACAGGTTGCCTTATCAGATCTACCATAGTTTAGGGTGACCATACGTCCTGGTTTCCCAGGACATGTCCTGGTTTTTCAATGACTGTCCTGGTGTCCTGGGACGTCGAGGAAAACGCTTGATTTGTCCTGGTTTTTGCCCTGTAAGCCTAACATATTTTTCTTTATTGAGTCTTCGCTTTATTTCCTCAGGCTCAGATCGCAGTCTTTTTTAATCTCACAACTTTCTTCTCTTACGTGGAAATTGAAAAGGAAAAGATCAAGCCGTTCGTATGTACATAGCATATTAATGACCTGTAGTCCGTTTACAAGGAAACTTGACAGTCGAACAAATCGAAATGATTCCAGTTGTGGACCAAACTGGTCGCTATCAATGGCGATGAAACAGTTTGTCTTCACATCCCGCACAAGTGAAACAGTCAAATCTACCTACAAGCCGATTGGTGCCTATCGCACAATCAGTCCATATCGTATCAGTGCACAAACAATATTGTATTGTTGCGGAGTGAAATGAGTTTGCCAAATGAAACAAAAGTGCCCGTGCTACGGGATAACACGATTTCGATCAACTTTAATAAAACTCGTGTTAGACCCACAGTTCAGGAAGTGGAGCAATTAGTAAAAGTGAAAATGGAGCTTAATCTCGCTGAAGTTACGTACATTCAGCTACATCACGTTTAAAACTGTGTTTCGATCACGTTTAGAAGCTTAGCACAGGCCGAAATCTTAATTGCAAAGAACAACATGCAACACGAGGTCAAATTTAATAACACCAGAATAAAGATCCCCGTGCATATGGAAAACGGCATGGTGGACGTGCGTATCCATCATTTGTCCCCGCGCACTAAGAAAGATGACATCTAACAAATCATGTCGCAATATGGATAAGTAGAATCTATTACGAATGACACCTGGGAGAATTTTTTTCACCGGCATTCCAAACGCCGTTCGTATTGTGAGGATGCGAGTGACTAAACCAATACCTACTTACATGACTATCGAATGCAAATCACCGAGGGACGGCGTAACCTATAAGCAAACAACGCTAATCACATATCCAAGGCAGACCCCAATATGCTAATTCTGTAACCATACAGCCCACTACGGAAAAACATGCGCCGAAGCAACTAGTCAAAACTCATCTACTACAGCCAACTCTAACAAGCAGCCACCGACACATTCAGATAAACCAAAAACGATCCAATTAACCAATAATGCAGGTACAACGACCACGACAACCGCTCCCAAACCAACAACTAACATCGCCAATAAAGAAGAAAATACCGATGAAGACGGATTTACAACAGCGAGCCGCAAGAACAAGAAACAAATAAGAACCTATGATCGTGAACAGCAAGAAAGTAGTACCGATGATGACATGGACGGGAACGATAACGCGAGAGAAGGCAGACTGAATGACTTCCAAGCGGCTTCACCGCCAAGGAAAAGGATCTCAACACGCAGCAGCAAACTGCGTCAACAAGATCTGAAAGACCGACATTCTTAGCATTTTATTTTTTTATTTTTACTTATTGTAAAAAATTAAAAGACCCGCGGCTTTTAAAACGCACTGGTGAACATGGTTTAAAAGTTAAGCGAGGGTGAACAAATCGTTCCCAAGTGCTCTCTCTCTAACTGGTGATTGAGGAACCAATTCAGGGTCAATGGAAACAGTACCTAAACTACGATTAACATGGCTTCACGCCTGGACGCTGAACGGCGACTAACCTGCTGAATTTAGCATCATACATAACAGGGAGTATGGAAGGTCGCGCACAAACTGATATTATTTACACCAGCCGATCTGCTGTTTTTTCTTATAATAAATGATAAAATGGAGAAATTTGTAATCAACGGTAGTTTTTGCAGATGTTTCAATCCTTAATTTCAAATCGAGATATAATAATTGTCATTGGAGATTGCCAGGTACTTATTTTTAAATCAGGAATAGCGTAGGGAGTTACTTGGGACCGTTTACGTTTCTAGCTTACTTCAATGACGTGTGTTTAGTGCTGATAACTCCTCGCCTGTCATGCACAGATGATTTCGTTTCATCCGCTAAATTCATAATTGCCGATTTCCCCAACAACATCATGTGGCCTTCACTGATGGCTATGAAGCAAAAACTGTGTGTGTACAAATCTGAAGAAAAGAGCTCGGTGATCGAATTCTCATGAGATTTTTTGGCTGAGCTATGCCTGCCCGACCCCAGAAATGTATTACTGCAGTAGCTCTGCCTGCCAGAACAGGGAGGGGGGAGCAGGCACAATCGATTAAGAGGTGATGGATGTAGGTAGTTCCCTTTGAACTGTCCTGGTTTTTTACTCGCTTGATATGGTCACCCTACCATAGTTTGCAGATGAAACTTGGGATGGCAGGCTGCTAGCGGATTGAAAAAGTACCAGATCATGCTGTGTGGGGTGCTGTCCCGGTTAACAATGAGGCGAACGACATATTTGCAGATACGTCATTTAGTAGGACAACTGTCAGTTTGCTGGTTGAATTTAATTTGGTTTTTTTTTAATTTAAAAATCATAAAAGGATAATTAAAGTTTAAAAATGATATGAGTGTACTCGTAAGGACACATGCTATCAATACATATGAAAAACTGGCACAATTTTTCCAAATTAAAGATCCCTATTCCTACCTGGTAGAATTTAGCACGAATCGAGCAAAACATCTGACAAAGATGTGGCAGGAAGCGTGCAGAGATATTGGCCATACATTTCTGGCTCGATTCTGGATAAAAGTGAGCAGCATCGATTGGTTTAACCGCTTCTGTCAGAAACGGTTGTTGCATTTGAGCGAATTCGTTGCCAGAATTCTCGCACAAATCGCGCAAAATGCTCGCAGAAATTCTGCCAGCATCAATTTCGCTTTGCTCAACTTTTGCTTACTTTCTGCTTGTCACACTGACCGGGATAATCCTACAAACAGGGATCCCATTATGCCGGATTTATCCTAAGACAAGACGTGACAATCGGCTTCTTGTTTTTCCTTCGACGTTCTTTTCGCACATTTTCACCCTGCTGAAATCTTCCGAACAGTTTTGCTATTTTTATTAATAAAAATGGAGTCTTGTTAATTTATTTTATGCCGGCATTTTGTATCTTTATTCCACTATATTGATGAAGGGCACCATTGTTCTATGTCATGGGTGTTTAGTAAGGTTTGATTGAACAATTTTCTGAAAGTTTTTAGATTATTATGTGGTTTCTGTCTTATTTTTGTTAAAGTTAATCAACCACATATACGGTAAATGCATGATAAATACTTGTTTCACTTTGCCACACAATTTCTGTTCAATTTAATAATTTTTACTTTTTTAACGATTATAATTTTATTTGTCAAAAGTAATGACCATCTTTCCCTATAAATATAGCAACACTGTCAACCATCATTTCACTATCCCTGCAGTAACATTGCGTACGGTGCAAAGTCAGAAACAACCAATCAGGAGCTGGAACATTCAGACGTAAAATTGGAACAAAAACGCCCCCCCCCCTATTGTCACGTCTTGCCTTAGGATTTATCTGGCACAGCCAGAGTTTTTGGAAGCTTCCAGACAAAAAGACAAACCTCTTATTCTGCCAGATTTTTAAGTTTTAGAAGCTGCTATACACACATTTTGGAAATTTGGGTAATAATGTCACAAATTTTACCACAATCTATTGATGCAGGTTCTATAAAAACTAAAATGTACACAAAATTTCGATGACTGAGGAAAAGAGATTATAACTACTAGAGGGAGCAAAGCGCTACTGTCTCCATGCATTCACGGACTGAAACATGGGGTCTCGCTCTAGCATATTGTATCCCATTACTTTGACAGGTGTATACCCGGGGCAATATGTGTCAAACTAATGGGCCTAGCATATGTAAGAGTGAGATGATAAATTTTCAGTGTTAACAGCGACATGCGACCTCTAGTAGTTATAATCTCTTTCCTTTGAGGTCGCTGTCGTGTGCGCAGATTTTGTCAGACATTTCGATCGTGAACCGACAAATGGGCCTAAATAACAAATGTACACAAACGGAGATTTCATTAATATCTTAAAGAGGAGTAAAAATACTTCATAATAAATATAAAAACTAATTTATAAATGTTTCACACTTCATGAAAATCAAGAAAAAAACCAACTCCAACCAATCCAACTTTCAACTGTAAACAAACCGCCAGGCGGGTTACGCCTCTGCATTTCTAAGGTAGTGTATACGGGCGAACTTGACAGCATCAGTGTTTACAAGGCCCATAAACAGAATCGCCCTAAACAAAAACCAAAAATGCTTGTTACGCCCCGGGAGAACAACAAATTTTCCCCTCCGGGCTTACATTTAATTTTTGTTTTCTGGCGACACTGCAGGGCGAAACTGAGAGTCATCAAAACAAGAGAGCGACTCGAAAGTGGCCTAATCAACATGTCATAACAATACTCGGCGAAATATTTGTTTTCAATTTTATCAACAAAAACGTTATTATATAAAATATTTTAGTTATGCTTCCGAAAACTAGTATTGTTTAAAAGTATTTCAATACATTTGAAATTACGCAGTATGCAAACACTGTTAAAATACGATTTGATTTTCTAAAGCGAATTTTCACAGCTATTTTTCTCGACTCGATATCATTGCGACTTCGGCCCTTTGGTCGATTCATGATCGATTTTTAGTTGAACTGCCAGATTTTCTTTGAAAAATAGTGGCAACCCTGCCGAAACATTCATCAACCATTGGGGCTGAAGCTGTAACATTTTGAAAGTGACAGCATTTGCTGCAGAAGATGTCAAGAAGTGTCCAAAGGTTCATGTTAGGTTTGTTCCAGTACATGGAAGTTACTTCCTGTTGCTCCGGAGCAAAAAATTCTTGCTCCTTTTCACTTCGGTTTGCCACTAGAAGAAGAAAAAAGAGAAGAAGATAGTACAGGAACGATTTTCTCCCTGTTTGCTCCGGAGTACTTCCAGTTTCTCCTGGTACTGGAACAAACCTGTTGTTTTTCTCGTGAAAAGAAGTGAAAATTCGTGTAGACGGCCCAGAGTCCGCGAATTTCACAGGAATTCTATTCGAAAATAGTACATAATCGTTTTATTATATGTTAAAAAGTTATTTGCTTGCTAAGTTTTACTCATTACAGCTTTTGTCTCTGGAATAAAAAAAACTCGGTTTGGGGTGTGACTTGCTTGATTAGTCATCTATTGGAAAAAAAAACAGCAGTAGCATTACAAACATGACTGAGCGTCATACTTTTGGAGGTAACCTGAATCCGATTACATGTCATGCTTGGAACAAGGATCGTACACGTGAGTACTACACTCTCCAATCTGTTCGTATTTAATTATTTCTCGGATGTTTCAGAGATTGCAATTTCTCCCAATAACAATGAGGTGCACATCTATAAGCGAGAAGGATCGGAGTGGAAGCTGCTGGATGTATTGAACCAGCATGATTTACGAGTGATGGGTATCGATTGGGCGCCCAATACTAATCGAATTGTTACATGTGCGGTAGATCGGAATGCCTACGTCTGGACCCAAGGAGACGATAATAAGTGGAAACCAACATTGGTCTTGCTGAGAATCAACCGAGCTGCCACATGTGTGCGCTGGTCTCCGCTGGAGAATAAGTTTGCTGTCGGCTCCGGGGCTAGGTTGATTTCGGTTTGCTATTTTGAGTCGGAGAACGACTGGTGGGTTTCCAAGCACATCAAGAAACCTATTCGTTCAACGGTGACTTCTTTGGACTGGCACCCAAATAATATGCTACTGGTTGCAGGGTCGACTGATTATAAGGTACGAGTATTTTCCGCTTTCATCAAGGACATTGAACAACATCCAGAACCGACGGCTTGGGGGCCCAAGAAACCTCTAGGTCAAATGTTGGCTGAATTTAAGAACTCGTCCACCGGTGGAGGGTGGGTTCACAGTGTAAGCTTCTCGTCCGATGGAAATCGTATCTGTTGGGTTGGACATGATAGTGCAATTAACATTGCCGAAGCAAACGGAGGAAATATAGCTGTGAAACTCAAAACTGAGTATCTTCCATTCCTTTGTTGCGAGTGGATTTCAGCGCAATCGATTCTTGTAGCAGGTCACAGTTGTGTTCCTCTAATTTACACTATCGAGGGAAATAAAATAGTCCTGTCTGCCAAGTTGGATCAGTCTACGAAGAAGGAACAGGGTGGAATTTCGGCCATGAGAATTTTCCAATCACTGGATCGAAACTCACGCACGGAAAATTCTGATACCAATCTAGAATCCATTCATCAAAACGCAATCGCTTGCGTATGCATTTATTCCGGCAACAAGGGCAGCGCCTCGCGCATTAGTACTTCCGGTTTAGACGGGCAACTCGTAATTTGGGACATTAATACACTGACCCGCTCAATGCAAGGGCTGCGTATTTAAGATAGAGTGAACTAAGGAAGCAGTATTCAGCAGCCAAAAGGTAACCAAAAATGGTTTTCTTTAACTTTTTTGTGCTATTGTTTCGAGTTCTAATGCCCATGGCAATATAGCCAGGGCGACACGATATATGTCATGAATCAATCCTTTGATCGCTGTACTAGACGATGAGGTTAAACTACATGCATTTATCTATGCAATTCTTTGACCGAGAAAAAATTCCAATCAATAAATTCCATTTTTTCCGGATTCTAATTTCTCTTTTAGAAGAAAATTTGAGAAAAATCGTGGTTTATTTACAATTAAGCGTATTTGACATTTCATGAGACGTTTTTGATTAGCTGCTGTCTTGTTTATCTATTTTATGGTTTTTCTATGATAGTACTGATAACTGAAGTCTATGAGATACAAGCAAGCAAGCAAATTTATCGATGAAAAACAATAAATTTGCTTGCTTGCGATGGCGGTGTGTATGTTCAGCATGAACATACACCGTCATCGGGATTACCAGCAAAGCGGGAACACACGTCGGAAGAATACAATGGTTATCATTTTCAAATATCGTCAGCCTCAGGATGAACTGATTTTTAAGCTTACGGAGCTTTATCCAATTTCATCATATACGTAACGTTGTACGTTCAAGGCCTAATACTGACTACAGAGTGGCGGCGAGAATTTGAAACTGACGCTGCGTCAAATCAAAGCGCTAATGTCTAGTGTAGAATCCGAGTGTATTACCAAGCTGTAAACAGTGTCATTATTACATGGATGACATGACACTGTTGGCGGTATTAACAACGCCAGAAAACTTTATTATGAAGAAGAACATGTAATCATACAATCAATCCCCGTTTATGTACACGTTTATAAAATCAAGGTACGACTACATGATTTATCCTGCATAGTTCCTAGAAGTTCTTTGCGCCCTTCATGACGAAATAGCAAGAGATGGAGATAGTTTGAAACCACACCTAATTCTAACTCAACAGTCAATATCACCAGCGAAGAAATATAAAATAACGAGCACGAAAGTAATAACCCGAGCAAAAGCACAGTTTTTGTAGAGATGGGCGAAACAGTTCCCTTCGAAGAACCATTCCCGACTGAACAGTTCTGTAAAAAGAACTAGTTCAGATGAACCGTTCTTCCGTTCAGCTGATAATTTACTTGTATCTAGCGAATGTCTCTCAAAACATTCGATTCTTGGAGAGGAACCAAACAGATGCTGCCCAAACTATTATACCCCTGTATGCTTAACAAGTTCATCAAGGGTAGCGATTTCTTCATGATGTATAACTAGAGAAATAGAGAATGTGATGAGTCGTTCTTCGCCGGTTCCATTCTGGGAGAGCACAGAGAGCGGTTTGTGGGACGGCAAGTCGGTTCATTTTCATTCGTTCGCCTAAAAATCGGTCCGAGAAATTCGCCAAACGGCTTTAGGTCAGGTTCAGTTCATTCGCTTTGAAGATAATTGAGAACTACCGTTCTTTTAAAAAGAACTTCCGTTCGCTCATTCTCTTCGAAGAACCAGTTCACTTGAACCGTTCGCGAACGAATGGCCCATCTCTAAGTTTTTGCTTGACCTTGAAGCTGAGTCAGGTTGCAACGCTAATCGCTGTTGCTTCAAGAGAAAATGGTATAATTATTGTAGCAGCACCCTATAGACGACATAGCTAGTTATTCTCCATCAAGAAAGATTTCCAAGTGTGCAGAGATCCCGCGGGTACGGTTTATTTAAGCATTGTTAATCATGTTATAAAAAAGACCCACGCCAAGCCAATGCATTGAACCGTGTAAAAAAATTAAAAATGGCATTCATCGGAGGCAATAAACACGGCGTATAGAGCAAAACAAATGAGCGATAAAATCACTTGTGTACTCATCTGTAAAAATGTCAACCTTACGTCACATGGAATGCCTTGACTCAGAAAAAAAAAATCTAAAATTAATCTTATCGGCTACTTCCCAAGTGCCAACTCATCTGACTATTACTAGAGGGGCATCAGTATTTAAATACAAAATATGTCGTAATTCCAATTGGTTATTTATTAATCTTTATGCTTCCAGAACATGCTTAACAAATTGATAAAATGCGGCTTTTCTCATCTCTTTCAACTTAATAGATTTATGCACCGAGTTGTTTGTATAACAGAGGCACATAGTCATCCCATTGAGCTTGGTAGAAATTACCGGCGACCGGATTTCCCAGCTGGTACTTGTCGGCAAACTTCTTGATGGAGAATCCACCACGGTTATCCCCACTACGGTTGGTCAGTCGCGGTTCATCGAAACTCAGTTTTCCGTTTTGCTTGTAAACCAAGAATACGTAACGATGAAGACCGGTACCTTCCGGAGGCCCTGAACCTACGTATTCCGACAATGTTTCTCCTTTGGCTACATTCGCTCCCGGAATGTTACCCACCAACCAATGATGCCACTCGCGGAAAGTTGGTTCCTTGCGGCTTGGGGCGTCCGGATCGGTCATGCAGAGGGTATAGAACGCCGACCCATCTGCATTCCATTCCACCTTCGGGATGTCTTTCACCTGGGTGGGGGTCAACTCGTTACCCTCGTTTACGGCAACGCCGGTTGCGTAATTAACCTTTGCCACTTCAGTGGGTACCACCGGAATCACATCCGGTACGACCTGATGTTTTTCCATACTTTTGGCCACAGTAGAACTGAATAGACGAATTGAGGTGGAAAAAAATTTACGGGTGAGCACAGAACACGGTTGCAGCCGGCTAATTGACATCCTTGGAAAACGTAAGAAACTGCGTTGTTTCAAAACAGAGCTGCCAGGTACTTTTTTCAAATGTCTGCAATAATAATTTTAAAAGTCTGGGAAGAACAAAAATGCCAGGAAAGCTAGTGCAACCAAAAGCCTTTATATTCAAAAATCTGCAAATATCTGCAACAAAAGTAAAAAATCTGCAAATATCTGCAACCAAACTAGAAAATCTGCAAATATCTGCGTCATCGAAAAAATCTGCAGCCTGAATTAAAAATCTGCGAATTTGCAGACTTGTCTGCAAATCTGGCATCTCTGTTTCAAAAGCTTTTAGTTATTTCCCATACCGATAATGGAGCTTGCGTGATTGCATTGGAAGTCATATGGTTGCCAGCTTTTTTTTATTAACTATTGCCCAGTCAAGCACACAGGGTGTGTCAGATAGAAACTTCGTAGAAAAGCACTGAGAAACCCAAAATATTGTCCATTCCATGCACGACAGATTACGACGCGACGGAATCGAGTCAAAATAGCGGAATAAATGAAAACCTTTTTTCATTAGGTCCAATCTGCAAATGAGAGCCCTCTTTTTTCGCTTTCTCTTTCGATTATTACTGCACAACCATAAAACTTTTTAAACATTTATCAATATGTTTCGAAAGGTCTAGGATTGTACTAGCTTATTATGCAAACAGCTGAAGGGAAATCAGAAAAGTGACTGAGTAATTTGCGTAAGAGAAAGTAAACAAAGAGAGGCTTTCTTTTGTAGATTGGACCTATTGAAAAAAAAGTTTTCAAATAATAAAATAGGCCCTTTCAACTCCTTCCGCAAAGTTTAGTACAAACAGCAGGCAAAATATAGGGGCTTATTGAAGACCAATAGTCGCTCGTAAACTGTTCATATAACAATTCAAAGTATATTTTTGTAAAATTACGTAATCGAAAGGTAATTGGGTCATTAAATGAGAAAAAAAGTCGTTCTTTATTACTTACATCGATAAAGCTGATTTTCGAGATTGCAACAGTGTTTTTTTCCAACTCAGGAAACGTGAAAATAATATTAAAATTTAAAATAAACAAATATGTTGACAGTCTAGATTTGACACTATAGGAAGGATTTGACATATCGAATTTCTCGACAAATGATGCCCTGTCAGAAAAAAATTAAGGCATGTTTTCTCGGTTTTCCCGCAGGGTTATTTTTATTTGACATAAACACCATCCATTGCATATAGTTTTTTTTTCATTTTGGGTGTTGTCCTGATAGGCCAGATGTAAACAACCGCAGTTTTCCTATGTATGGTTGCCAAGTTTACATAAGATTTTTTAAAAAAAAATTCGTTTTTACGTATTACAACGAATTTTTTTTGAAGTAATGTTATCCCGAATAGAAATGTACAGTAACAAAACCTTGATTTTCACTGTGACAGTACAGTATTTTTACAATAATTTACAGTAAGTTTTAGTGTTATCAAATACAAATATGTTAATACGGAATGCTCTGATGATTTTTCATGGACACATTTTATAACCCAGGTACACCGATAAATGTACACTGTCAGATTGACAGCATACTTTGATGAAATAGTGCCAAACTAGCAACACAGCTTTTCATACTATGTTGCGTTTCGGCTTCGCCTCATCAGAAACCGACACTAACACATTGTCGGAATAGATTAGCGCCGGCTTGACGCAAATCCCTTAAAACTAAAACACACTATGTGTTTCAATCAAACGACTGATCAAACGTGATGTCCCGTTCGAGCAGAAGTTCTGTTTATGCCGATGAGACACAAGTGAAGCCGAAACTTGTCTTGGCTTAGCAGGCCTATGCGAAAGCACTATGCTATATTTCACCCTAAGGAGGAAAATTTGGTAAAAACCAAAATTTCTCACTAGGGTGAAAATTTGTTGGTAAAAACCAGTCTTTGTACAGGAGGGCACAAATCCTTATTTCATACTATGTTGCGTTTCGGCTTCGCCTCATCAGAAACCGACACTAACACATTGTCGGAATAGATTAGCGCCGGCTTGACGCAAATCCCTTAAAACTAAAACACACTATGTGTTTCAATCAAACGACTGATCAAACGTGATGTCCCGTTCGAGCAGAAGTTCTGTTTATGCCGATGAGACACAAGTGAAGCCGAAACTTGTCTTGGCTTAGCAGGCCTATGCGAAAGCACTATGCTATATTTCACCCTAAGGAGGAAAATTTGGTAAAAACCAAAATTTCTCACTAGGGTGAAAATTTGTTGGTAAAAACCAGTCTTTGTACAGGAGGGCACAAATCCTTATTTCATACTATGTTGCGTTTCGGCTTCGCCTCATCAGAAACCGACACTAACACATTGTCGGAATAGATTAGCGCCGGCTTGACGCAAATCCCTTAAAACTAAAACACACTATGTGTTTCAATCAAACGACTGATCAAACGTGATGTCCCGTTCGAGCAGAAGTTCTGTTTATGCCGATGAGACACAAGTGAAGCCGAAACTTGTCTTGGCTTAGCAGGCCTATGCGAAAGCACTATGCTATATTTCACCCTAAGGAGGAAAATTTGGTAAAAACCAAAATTTCTCACTAGGGTGAAAATTTGTTGGTAAAAAACAGTCTTTGTACAGGAGGGCACAAATCCTTATTTCATACTATGTTGCGTTTCGGCTTCGCCTCATCAGAAACCGACACTCACCCTAGTGAGAAATTTTGGTTTTTACCAAATTTTCCTCCTTAGGGTGAAATATAGCATAGTGCTTTCGCATAGGCCTGCTAAGCCAAGACAAGTTTCGGCTTCACTTGTGTCTCATCGGCATAAACAGAACTTCTGCTCGAACGGGACATCACGTTTGATCAGTCGTTTGATTGAAACACATAGTGTGTTTTAGTTTTAAGGGATTTGCGTCAAGCCGGCGCTAATCTATTCCGACAATGTGTTAGTGTCGGTTTCTGATGAGGCGAAGCCGAAACGCAACATAGTATGAAATAAGGATTTGTGCCCTCCTGTACAAAGACTGGTTTTTACCAACAAATTTTCACCCTAGTGAGAAATTTTGGTTTTTACCAAATTTTCCTCCTTAGGGTGAAATATAGCATAGTGCTTTCGCATAGGCCTGCTAAGCCAAGACAAGTTTCGGCTTCACTTGTGTCTCATCGGCATAAACAGAACTTCTGCTCGAACGGGACATCACGTTTGATCAGTCGTTTGATTGAAACACATAGTGTGTTTTAGT
This sequence comes from Topomyia yanbarensis, assembly GCF_030247195.1. Lineage (NCBI taxonomy): Eukaryota > Metazoa > Arthropoda > Insecta > Diptera > Culicidae > Topomyia > Topomyia yanbarensis. Next base: position 130,683,501 of record NC_080671.1, read on the forward strand.
TTTAAGGGATTTGCGTCAAGCCGGCGCTAATCTATTCCGACAATGTGTTAGTGTCGGTTTCTGATGAGGCGAAGCCGAAACGCAACATAGTATGAAATAAGGATTTGTGCCCTCCTGTACAAAGACTGGTTTTTACCAACAAATTTTCACCCTAGTGAGAAATTTTGGTTTTTACCAAATTTTCCTCCTTAGGGTGAAATATAGCATAGTGCTTTCGCATAGGCCTGCTAAGCCAAGACAAGTTTCGGCTTCACTTGTGTCTCATCGGCATAAACAGAACTTCTGCTCGAACGGGACATCACGTTTGATCAGTCGTTTGATTGAAACACATAGTGTGTTTTAGTTTTAAGGGATTTGCGTCAAGCCGGCGCTAATCTATTCCGACAATGTGTTAGTGTCGGTTTCTGATGAGGCGAAGCCGAAACGCAACATAGTATGAAATAAGGATTTGTGCCCTCCTGTACAAAGACTGGTTTTTACCAACAAATTTTCACCCTAGTGAGAAATTTTGGTTTTTACCAAATTTTCCTCCTTAGGGTGAAATATAGCATAGTGCTTTCGCATAGGCCTGCTAAGCCAAGACAAGTTTCGGCTTCTCTTGTGTCTCATCGGCATAAACAGAACTTCTGCTCGAACGGGACATCACGTTTGATCAGTCGTTTGATTGAAACACATAGTGTGTTTTAGTTTTAAGGGATTTGCGTCAAGCCGGCGCTAATCTATTCCGACAATGTGTTAGTGTCGGTTTCTGATGAGGCGAAGCCGAAACGCAACATAGTATGAAATAAGGATTTGTGCCCTCCTGTACAAAGACTGGTTTTTACCAACAAATTTTCACCCTAGTGAGAAATTTTGGTTTTTACCAAATTTTCCTCCTTAGGGTGAAATATAGCATAGAACACAGCTTTTGCTTTGTTGTTATGTTTGAAAATTAATGACATTTAATTTCGATTGCGTTTTTGATTTCGTCTAAATCGTCGGACCAGGAATTAATATTTTGGATACCAGTTGTACGGTCGGTAATTGCCTAGTTTAGAGATTTTAGTGATAGAAGTACAATTTTAATACGGTTTTTTGCCAAAACGGTGTATTTTATCCTAAATAAACCGAATCCGAGCGAAAATGTGACAACTAATAACTTACATTTGCTCCAAGTAATAAGGCTTGGACTGCGTAGCGGAAATGTCTAACTTCGCTTTGCTTAGGTACTTTTTGTGAAAAATAATTAGACAATGCAGCAAAGGACGGATCCGCTTCCGTATACAATCATCGACAGAAGAAGGATATTCAATTTGTTTTTGAGGGGAAATTGTATCCAAAACATTGCTGCCCCCCACGGGTCTGGATATCATGGCCTTCGCACGGATAATTTGGAGGCCTATACTGTATCAATTTTGCCCTAAGAATGCGAAAACATTTCACCATTAGGTCGTGTGTTCAACCGGCTTGGTGAGGGTATAAAATTTTCAAATCAATTATTATAGACCAAACTCCGGTCGGTCTAATAGAAGGCTTGCTATACGTCGCGGTCATATAGGGCTGACGACAACGATGCATTGGTATTGCTTTTAACACCAATTTTTTTTCGCGAGCACTGTCAGCAAGTCTTGATTAAATGCTACGCATAATTATTTAATCTTCCGGCAGTCGCGCTAGTACACTGAGTGCACGCTGCTCTGTACAACTAACGAAATCGTCTTAGGGCATCAGCTGCTGTTCGTTCAGTGGACCATATGCGCGACTTCCGGAGGGTTAATCAATGTGGGTAGTATCCCCAGGTAATAACGGGCGAAAACATTCTGCCTAGTACCGAAACAAGGACTACAAAATCCAATTTGAAAGATATCGAAAAGGATTGTGCATCTTACCAATCATTACTAGAACTTCCAAAAAGATACTCATTGATTGTAATAACAGTATAAAGTGTTAGTAAATAATGAAAATTACCCAACTGCCAGTAAGCAGCATTCTGAATGCACAACAGTAGTAAAAAAGCATTTTGATGGCACAGCAGTAACTTAGCCGTATATTTTACCAAAAACGACTTTTAAATAGCATTTAGTATGACTTAAGCGCCTATCAAGCAGCCGTTAAGATGCATTCAGCATGCTTATTGGTTACCTGGGTATGTTCAAAACGGTTTATTTAGCAAAATAACTCCTCCGCTTCAGTTTTAACTGTCAATCAGACCTGCTTAAATTACACATCATTGAAACTAGGATTAATCTCAGTATGTATAACTAAAGACGCTGAATTACTGAATATTCAGAGGGATTCAGCGTAGTTATGTATAACGAAAGCAATATGTGTGGAGATAAGAAAATCATGCCAAATAATAGTTTACGCAACTAATTCCTCAATCAAACCAATCCGGCTAGAATGGAACCGGATTCCGACTGAATGAAAAAAAAATCTGCCAGAATTCGAATTAGAATTCCGGCTAGTTCCAGCCAGCATACCGGCTCAAGTGCAACAACCGATGCCGGCAGAATTTCGTTCTAGAACCTATAGCGCCAGAAATCATTTATGGGTTGATTGACACTAATGTAGTGGAGTGCACTGGTTTTGCACAATTTTTTCACTTTCTAGCAGAAGTTTAGAAAATTGGGTATGTTCCATTGGCGTTCCGCTAGAAAGTGCAAAACCAGTGCACTCCACTACACCGGTAGACATCAATCGAAAATGCTATTAGAAAATATAGCTGCTTTATTGATATTTTTTCTTTTTGTTGAATGGGGGTTTTGCTAGAAAGTGAGAAATGATCGTAATAAACAAAATTTTCTGATTCTAATCAATTAAATGGTTTTTCTTGTGTTCTGTTAGCAGTGCTGCTGCTTTCGAATTATTCGCTACAATACTAGCCTTAACCCTCCGGCACTCGCGCCGTTGTATTTTGTGCAACACCTTCCAAAACTAGCGAAATCTTCTTTCAGCACCAGCGGCTGCTCATTCGGGGAGCCATTCGCGCGAGTGCCGGAGGGTTAATGATGCTAATGGGATTTTTCAATGAAAAACCTCGGAGCAGTGGATTGCACTGATGTTGCTTTTTCTAGCTGAAGAGCAGGCCACTAGACGTGTTTCATTCCCACTTCTGCTAGAATGTGCAAAACCAGTGCAATTCACCGCCCCAGTGTATTTCAATGAAAAACGACAAGATTCTGGCGAGTTCACTATTCTAGTGCTAGTTCGTCGACGATGGTATCACATTGTACTGTTTGTGATTTGCCCACTGGAGGAAGGTTACAGTACTAGCTGTGGATGTTACTCGGAATCGTTCGTTCGGGCTTCTCGTTGGTGTAATTGTGCTGGAACTCTATAAAAGTCGTGGATGTTTCTTCACACTAAACGTCGACGCAGCACAAGTCCTGCTGTTGAGTGTATGACTATTCGTTTGTACGGGTTAAAACGCTTCTCATCACGACTACTGAGTTTATGTGTAGATCGGATGTGACTGTCAAGGGTGTCGACTGGACTGGTGTACCATTTTTTGTAATATTTAGCAAGAACATTGCTTTGTATAATATTAAAACCACGAAAATTTTGATAATGATTCCAGATTGCCCGTATACCGTATTTTATGCCGATGGGGTTCATTTTTTTTCCCCGGGACAACATCCGTGTACTAGAACAAACCTAATGCCTTTTACTTCAACACGAGGTTGAGCTTCTTCCAGCAAGGTACAGAATCAATAGTCGTATGTAGCAACACAGTATGTACACACAAAATCTCCGGGATCAGGCGAATCACGGAAACGTCACCCGTTTGCTGATCAGATCCGAAGCCTTAATACCTCAATTGGCCATTTGTCTTCAATTCATTTCTAATTGATGTTAGTCTAAAATGTTGCTGCTAGTGACCAAGAGCCATGTCTAAGCAGTTCTTCTTCACCTTCGCATGCCATCTGGTGTCAACGCAGTTTACATCTGTTTTGAATTCAAAGCTACAAAAAAAACTTGTTAGTTGATGAAACATTGAGCCAACGCACCTACCTCTTTGAAATAAAAGATGGGTGGGTAATGTCTGCGACATAACCGGAGAGATGTAGAATACATAAGGAACACGTTCTTCAAATATGTTGATACTCATTAGGATTTTCGGACAAAAGCTGATTTGGGCGAGGAATATTTCAAATTATTCTTTACAAAAATGATGGTGGTCCTGAAAAGGACCGGTTTTGTTGGCGTTGTTGGCCTTGGTGAGGGAGATGGCTAACGATGAAATTAAATGTTAGCATGAGGAAGTCGCGTAGTACTGGCCAATGGAAGAACAGATAATAATTGATTCCTGAAAATCAATTTTTCTTTATTCATGTAAATTATACATACTTACAAATCTAACAGAAGATTCCTGATCATATTTCTGAATCATTAGTGCGAACATTGTGTAATTTGGTTAAGTACAATGAAAGTTACAAACTTTCCAAACTCGACCTTCTGTTCATTCAGAAATATTGAAATGGGGTGTCGTGGTCACAATAAAAAAGATGGGTGGGTAATGTCTGTCACATAACCGGAGCGTCGTGATTTCAATTCGAGACGTTAATTTAAAACTAATAATATTCAACAGAATCACGTTTGAATGGGAAATTTTCAAATAATTCTCTATGGTAATAATGGTGGTTCTGAAAAGAACCGTTGCTTTTATTGTAATTTACGCCCACTCCCACAAACCGACCAAGTAGGCATCAGTGGCTTCATTACGGCTGAGTTTTGTAAGCGTAGCTCGACTTTGAAGTAATACACAACCTTACGAACCAGACGCTGGAATGTTAGCCAGCGGATTAGTTGCTCCGTTGCCCTTTAGTTGGGGCGAAATACTAGCATGGCGACAGTTCCTGATCGGTAGTTGGTTGCGATGGGCCACCAGTAGCTGGGCACTTTTGCGGACCGTCATCATCGCCAACTGCTTTCCTCCGGTGGACTGGCTGCTTGCTAGTGCTTGAACGAATACGAATGATGAGAAAAACCGACCGACCAATATTCATATATGAAAACACAAGAAAGCACTACTATCGCTCTCCCGCTCGTTTTCGTGCCATTCCTGTGCCTTTCCTTTCCGTTCGGCTACCAATACTAGCATAACCAAAACGAATATTCTGTCTTTCCATCGCCTTCAATCTAGTGGCCAGTGCTAGCAAACTTGCATGTTCAGTTTTTCAATAACAACATTCCAACAATATTTTCAAAGAATGTTGCAGATTTGAAAAGAAGGAAGGAGAAGATTTTCACAAACTTAAATTCTTTTGTTTTATTTGTTAGCGCTGATAAAGGCTATTTAGTTTGCTACTAGCAAGGAGCTGCACAAACAAATCGATTTATGCAGTTAATCAACGGAGGCTGCCAAAAAGTTCGAATAAAAGCATGCGACTAGTGTACTTTGCATGTTCTATATTTTATCAATACTAGAGAGGATCAATAAAATAATTCAAATTGTTATAGCGACATGCAATTGTGGCAACACTGGCCATGAGATGGTGGGGGAACACGCACATTCGTTTTAGTTATGATGGTAGTAGCAGCAGAAAGGAATGGAAAAGCAGTGCACGAAAACGAGCGAGAGAAGATAATTTAAATTCTCTTTCTTTCTTTCCACACATCGTATTTCTTATATTGCTTTCTGAAAATTATTTGTTATACACCATAAAATGTAAATTTCAGTTTAACTCTTATTAGAACACAATTAATTGGTCCTGTAAAGAACCGTTTATTGTTTTATTGCGGGAGCATAATTCAGACGCACTCCCCGCGGACACGGTGAGCTAGAAAGCACTATTTTGCATTCTCGAACAAACCGACCAAGTAGGCATCGTTGGCTTCTCGGGGCATCATTACGACTGAGCTTTGTAAGCGTAGCTCGACTTTGCAGTCCTGCACAATCTCACGACCCAGACGCTGGAACGATAGCCTACTCTGTTGCCCTTTAGTTGGGGCGAAATTCTTGCAGGGCGACAGTTCCGATGAGTCACCAGTAGCTGGGGCACTTTTTCCGTCCGTCGCTATTGCCAACGGCTTTCCTTCGGTGGACTGGCTGCTTGCTAGTGCTTGAACGAATACGAATGATGAGAAAAACCGAACGACCAATATTCATATACGAGAAAGCACTACTATCGCTCTCTCGCTCGTTTTCGTGCCATTCCTGCGCCTTTCCTTTCCGTTCGGCTACCAATACTAGCATAACCAAAACGAATATTCTGTCTTTCCATCGCCTTCAATCTAGTGGCCAATGCTAGCAAACTTGCATGTTCAGTTTTTCAATAACAACATTCAAACAATATTTTCAAAGAATGTTGCAGATTTGAAAAGAAGGAAGGAAAAGATTTTCACAAATTTAAATTCTTTCGTGTTATTTGTTAGCGCTGATAAAGGCTATTTAGTTTGCTACTAGCAAGGAGCTGCACAAACAAATCGATTTATGCAGTTAATCAACGGAGGCTGCCAAAAAGTTCGAATAAAAGCATGCGACTAGTGTACTTTGCACGTTCTATATTTTATCAATACTAGAGAGGATCAATAAAATAATTCAAATTGTAATAGCGACATGCAATTGTGGCAACACTGGTCATGAGATGGTGGGGGAACACGCACATTCGTTTTAGTTATGATGGTAGTAGCAGCAGAAAGGAATGGAAAGCAGTGCACGAAAACGAGCGAGAGGATAATTTAAATTCTCTTTCTTTCTTTCCACACATCGTATTTCTTATATTGCTTTCTGAAAATTATTTGTTATACACCATAAAATGTAAATTTCAGTTTAACTCTTATTAGAACACAATTAATTGGTCCTGTAAAGAACCGTTTATTGTTTTATTGCGGGAGCATAATTCAGACGCACTCCCCGCGGACACGGTGAGCTAGAAAGCACTATTTTGCATTCTCGAACAAACCGACCAAGTAGGCATCGTTGGCTTCTCGGGGCATCATTACGACTGAGCTTTGTAAGCGTAGCTCGACTTTGCAGTCCTGCACAATCTCACGACCCAGACGCTGGAACGATAGCCTACTCTGTTGCCCTTTAGTTGGGGCGAAATTCTTGCAGGGCGACAGTTCCTGATCGGGTTGCGATGAGTCACCAGTAGCTGGGGCACTTTTTCCGCCATCGTCATCGCCGACTGCTTTTCTTCGGTGGACTGGCTGCTTGCTAGTGCTTGAACGAATACGAATGATGAGAAAAACCGACCGACAGATATTTATATAATCGCGCTAATATGCACTACTATCGCTTTCTCGCTCGTTCTCGTGCCGTGCATGAGCCTTTCCTTTCCGTCCGGCTTCTAATGGCCTAACCAAAGGAATATGCCGTCTTTCCCCCACCAAGTGCTCTCGTCAAGCAACCCAATGCGAATAACCATACGAACAAACATGTAATGGACCTATATATAAACTTTTCATTATTTTATTGTTCGGTTGGTCTACCATAACGACGGCTCTGTGCGGGATGGGCTGAAAATTTTCACTTTTCCGAGTCGTTTTCGAAAGATTTTTCAAAACACATTTTTTTTGTTATTAGTACATGTTATACATACTTCAAATTTTAATACAGCATAGAGGAACATATTTGCAACAAATTGGTCTAAAAATCAAATCATTCTGTTAAGTATGATAAAAGTTATTAACGTTCAAAATCTGACGCGGCGCCGCAGCCGATATTTTGAAACGGGACCCCTATATTGAAACCTTAAATGTATTCTACATTAAAACCGAACGACCAATATTCATATACGAGAAAGCACTACTATCGCTCTCTCGCTCGTTTTCGTGCCATTCCTGCGCCTTTCCTTTCCGTTCGGCTACCAATACTAGCATAACCAAAACGAATATTCTGTCTTTCCATCGCCTTCAATCTAGTGGCCAATGCTAGCAAACTTGCATGTTCAGTTTTTCAATAACAACATTCAAACAATATTTTCAAAGAATGTTGCAGATTTGAAAAGAAGGAAGGAGAAGATTTTCACAAATTTAAATTCTTTCGTGTTATTTGTTAGCGCTGATAAAGGCTATTTAGTTTGCTACTAGCAAGGAGCTGCACAAACAAATCGATTTATGCAGTTAATCAACGGAGGCTGCCAAAAAGTTCGAATAAAAGCATGCGACTAGTGTACTTTGCACGTTCTATATTTTATCAATACTAGAGAGGATCAATAAAATAATTCAAATTGTAATAGCGACATGCAATTGTGGCAACACTGGTCATGAGATGGTGGGGGAACACGCACATTCGTTTTAGTTATGATGGTAGTAGCAGCAGAAAGGAATGGAAAAGCAGTGCACGAAAACGAGCGAGAGAAGATAATTTAAATTCTCTTTCTTTCTTTCCACACATCGTATTTCTTATATTGCTTTCTGAAAATTATTTGTTATACACCATAAAATGTAAATTTCAGTTTAACTCTTATTAGAACACAATTAATTGGTCCTGTAAAGAACCGTTTATTGTTTTATTGCGGGAGCATAATTCAGACGCACTCCCCGCGGACACGGTGAGCTAGAAAGCACTATTTTGCATTCTCGAACAAACCGACCAAGTAGGCATCGTTGGCTTCTCGGGGCATCATTACGACTGAGCTTTGTAAGCGTAGCTCGACTTTGCAGTCCTGCACAATCTCACGACCCAGACGCTGGAACTATAGCCTACTCTGTTGCCCTTTAGTTGGGGCGAAATTCTTGCAGGGCGACAGTTCCTGATCGGGTTGCGATGAGTCGCCAGTAGCTGGGGCACTTTTTCCGCCGTCGTCATCGCCGACTGCTTTTCTTCGATGGACTGGCTGCTTGCTAGTGCTTGAACGAATACGAATGATGAGAAAAACCGACCGACAGATATTTATATAATCGCGCTAATATGCACTACTATCGCTTTCTCGCTCGTTCTCGTGCCGTGCATGAGCCTTTCCTTTCCGTCCGGCTTCTAATGGCCTAACCAAAGGAATATGCCGTCTTTCCCCCACCAAGTGCTCTCGTCAAGCAACCCAATGCGAATAACCATACGAACAAACATGTAATGGACCTATATATAAACTTTTCATTATTTTATTGTTCGGTTGGTCTACCATAACGACGGCTCTGTGCGGGATGGGCTGAAAATTTTCACTTTTCCGAGTCGTTTTCGAAAGATTTTTCAAAACACATTTTTTTTGTTATTAGTACATGTTATACATACTTCAAATTTTAATACAGCATAGAGGAACATATTTGCAACAAATTGGTCTAAAAATCAAATCATTCTGTTAAGTATGATAAAAGTTATTAACGTTCAAAATCTGACGCGGCGCCGCAGCCGATATTTTGAAACGGGACCCCTATATTGAAACCTTAAATGTATTCTACATTAAAACCGAACGACCAATATTCATATACGAGAAAGCACTACTATCGCTCTCTCGCTCGTTTTCGTGCCATTCCTGCGCCTTTCCTTTCCGTTCGGCTACCAATACTAGCATAACCAAAACGAATATTCTGTCTTTCCATCGCCTTCAATCTAGTGGCCAATGCTAGCAAACTTGCATGTTCAGTTTTTCAATAACAACATTCAAACAATATTTTCAAAGAATGTTGCAGATTTGAAAAGAAGGAAGGAGAAGATTTTCACAAATTTAAATTCTTTCGTGTTATTTGTTAGCGCTGATAAAGGCTATTTAGTTTGCTACTAGCAAGGAGCTGCACAAACAAATCGATTTATGCAGTTAATCAACGGAGGCTGCCAAAAAGTTCGAATAAAAGCATGCGACTAGTGTACTTTGCACGTTCTATATTTTATCAATACTAGAGAGGATCAATAAAATAATTCAAATTGTAATAGCGACATGCAATTGTGGCAACACTGGTCATGAGATGGTGGGGGAACACGCACATTCGTTTTAGTTATGATGGTAGTAGCAGCAGAAAGGAATGGAAAAGCAGTGCACGAAAACGAGCGAGAGAAGATAATTTAAATTCTCTTTCTTTCTTTCCACACATCGTATTTCTTATATTGCTTTCTGAAAATTATTTGTTATACACCATAAAATGTAAATTTCAGTTTAACTCTTATTAGAACACAATTAATTGGTCCTGTAAAGAACCGTTTATTGTTTTATTGCGGGAGCATAATTCAGACGCACTCCCCGCGGACACGGTGAGCTAGAAAGCACTATTTTGCATTCTCGAACAAACCGACCAAGTAGGCATCGTTGGCTTCTCGGGGCATCATTACGACTGAGCTTTGTAAGCGTAGCTCGACTTTGCAGTCCTGCACAATCTCACGACCCAGACGCTGGAACTATAGCCTACTCTGTTGCCCTTTAGTTGGGGCGAAATTCTTGCAGGGCGACAGTTCCTGATCGGGTTGCGATGAGTCGCCAGTAGCTGGGGCACTTTTTCCGCCGTCGTCATCGCCGACTGCTTTTCTTCGATGGACTGGCTGCTTGCTAGTGCTTGAACGAATACGAATGATGAGAAAAACCGACCGACAGATATTTATATAATCGCGCTAATATGCACTACTATCGCTTTCTCGCTCGTTCTCGTGCCGTGCATGAGCCTTTCCTTTCCGTCCGGCTTCTAATGGCCTAACCAAAGGAATATGCCGTCTTTCCCCCACCAAGTGCTCTCGTCAAGCAACCCAATGCGAATAACCATACGAACAAACATGTAATGGACCTATATATAAACTTTTCATTATTTTATTGTTCGGTTGGTCTACCATAACGACGGCTCTGTGCGGGATGGGCTGAAAATTTTCACTTTTCCGAGTCGTTTTCGAAAGATTTTTCAAAACACATTTTTTTTGTTATTAGTACATGTTATACATACTTCAAATTTTAATACAGCATAGAGGAACATATTTGCAACAAATTGGTCTAAAAATCAAATCATTCTGTTAAGTATGATAAAAGTTATTAACGTTCAAAATCTGACGCGGCGCCGCAGCCGATATTTTGAAACGGGACCCCTATATTGAAACCTTAAATGTATTCTACATTAATACAAACAGATAAATTCGGCATATACTTAAGTTTCACTGTGCGTAATCATCGATCGGAAGCACGTTGATATTCCAGGAATCAACTTTCACTCTGGATTTTTCTTACGCTCTGTGCTTATCTTCACACAGAATTCAAGGTGTTTTTTGTAATTTTTTTGTGTGCTCAACACGAATTCCTGTTAAATTCATACGCATAGAGTAATGGGTCATTCACAACAAAGGTAACTTGTGGCGTATATTTTCATTGAACATGTTGTTGGTCCGTTGGCTGAACATGGTACGAGTTCTTTGGGTCAACGGCAGCAAACTGGAATGAAAAGGAGTATTCGTTTCGCTCTTGTTTACTCCGGAGAAACTAGGGTCAAGAAGTGTATACTGGGACAAACCTGGGAACAAATCTATTGCATCTCCACACACTTCCATGAGACGACTGACCAGCCTTGTGAACCATAGTTCTCAACGAGATGTGATCATTTTTTGTTTATCTTTAGTGATTGTTATAATTCCGGCATCTGTATTTTTGCTACACTGTCGACTTAGAATTTATGAATTAAAAGCATTTAGGTACATTTTGGCAACTAAACACCTACTTGATATATAAAAAGTTTTCCAGTTTACGTAATGCTATCCTTTTCTAATTCGGCACGGTTGCAAGAAAATGGCGACAACTGCAGAAAATGGTGAAACTTTTTGGTTTCATCTTGTCAGAGTTTGTTATGATGAAAAAACAGCATAGGGTGATGAGCCTATTTTCACCATACTAAGCAAGGTGCCTCACTAATTCGATAATTTCTTGCCTTACAATCAACAGAATGCGTAAAAATTAACATCAACCGCTTTGCTTCGTTGTTAAGAACCAATATAATAACACAAATGCGTTGAAAACAGTAAAATTCTCGTGTTTGAGCACAATGAAAACTCGAATCGAGTGCCCCTATTGTTGCGCTACCATTTGACTCAATGCGTTGAACAAAGATGGCAGACACTGCTCTAACCAACGGCTTCAAATGGGTAGGGTGATAATAGAAACATGGCGCAAATAGGCTCATCACCCTACTTCGATCATGTAGCGTTGCCAGTTTCAATTTATTTCGACATTTCTAATCTGTCACTACGAAACCGAGCAATTGGGTATTATAATTTGTTTTTTCGGTGTGCCAAAAAATGATGACCCGTTTGTATGAGACCTTGGCGTATTTAATTTGTATTTGGTGTTATGCTACAATACAAAAACAATAAACTTTAACGTTTTTATAGTAAATTTCAATGTAAAATAGACTTTTACAGTGAAAAAGGGGGGTGGTTATGTATCTTAATATTAAAAAAATCAGTTTTTCTCCATACGTTTTTTTCTCGAAAACAGTAAAATTAAATGTGAATGCACTGTATCAGTTTTTTGCTGAACAGTGAAATTTATTGTTACATGAAATTTTATTCTAAATCTACTGTGAGAACTTGGCATCGAACAATGTTGAAACAGTAATAACTATAATATTTATTATTTTATGATTGTAGGGTAAATGCTATTGTAAAATTCTATCCGGGATATTATGTATATTGGACCTAAAATTTATCGAATGGAACGGAAAACTATATATAGCTTAATGACCCAATTGTCTAGTTTAGAGACTTTAGTGATAGAGGTTCAATCTAGGCCTACCACGATAAAAAATGAATCTGAAGGACGATTTGTCAAATTTGACAAGACTGATTTGTCAAAATTGACATTTGGTCGGTGTTAAGTCAGACCGGACTAAGTGACAAAATAATGATTTCGAGTAAAACGAGTTTAAAGTTTGAATCGCAGCATCCTTTACATTATGATTGAAAATTAATTTTTGCCATAATTCTTGTTTATTCTTACATATTTCAAATCTGGCAAAAGTCGAATGTAGTTGACGATATTCTTTATCCAGTGCTATCATTATCTCATTTTTTGATGTTTTGCGACTTAGTCCGGTCTGACTTAACACCGACCATTTGAGGGACGACTTGTCAACGTGGGTTGCGCATTTGGGGATGCACCCACCAACAAAAAGCTGAATACAAAGCATAAACGTCTAATGAATTCAAAATTGTACAGGTTCATAAGTTGTGACTTGTGAAATTCTTAAGTATTTTTTCCTCAGTGTAGGGATTTCCACTGCGTTTCCACGGTTTCCAGTTTTCAACGTCTTTGTCCTGTTTGGGCGCAAACTTTTCTGACAGTTGATTGTTTTCGATTCATCATCAAGGTTGATAATCCGTAAAAGTTAACTCCGTGTAATACCTGAACATAAACTCGCATTTAGTAGTCTCGAAGAATGTTGTTCCCCGAGGATTTCACGACACCAGGTGAAGATTTCAAGAGACTGCAGGTTCCATACTCATACCAAGCTGAGAAGTTCCATTTTAAATACAAGGATTTTAGCAAGCAGTTTGCTTATATTTATGCGTCCCGTTTGAACGAAATGATCCGACTCATGAAGGATCGTGTTAAGCAGAAATGGGGTAAGTTGCTGACTGTCGTAATATTTGTTAATAAATACAGCTATTTGTATTGACAGGTGATAAGTATCCGCTCAAACAATTGGCTGACCTGAAGGAAGAAAACCCGGAAAAGTGCATTATCATAGGCACTCTGTTCAAGCATCAAGAGCTAAAGCCAAGCATTCTGCGAGAAATCTCCGAAGAAAACCAGTTAGCGCCACAACCGCCCCGATCCCACTACACGGATGATGCAGACATTCTCATCCTGGAGGACGCGTTACAGCGTATTCGACTGACGGGAAAATTCGATGTACATTCTGTTGTGACCGGGATAGTCTGTGCTGTATTAGGTAGGGAATTTCTGGAAGGCCAATTCCACATTTTATATCATTGTTGATCGAGCCATATATGAGAAAATGATTTATTCGATAAATATTTTCTTTCCTTGCATGCTCGAATATTATGAAACTCTTGAAAAACCGCAAAAATGTTTTCAGGAAAAGACAGTAAGTGGTTTTAGAGGTCTGCTAAGTATTTGTCAAAATCGTAGCTACAGTCGTTTTCAAATTTGGTTCGAGTTAATCTGGGAAATCTCCCTGCACGATTCTGTGATAGTTGATGCTGCATTGGGACTAGAAATGGGATATTTTAAATAGAGATAAGTCCTTGAAAGGCTACTTAATCCAAACTTCATTAGAAAGCAATTTGTTTGAAATTCAATAATTTAAAAAAAATCGTGTGGGGTAGGTGGACATACATTCATCGTGTCTATGTCGCTTTGCTTCGTTGTAAATATTTTTCACAATTCATTATATTTTGCACAATTGAAACTAACAAATATTTTCCATGCACTTGATATTTTACAATTAGTGTTACTAAGAACAAAAATTTGCCTTTCGTGTCACCTTCGTTGTATAAAATGATGCACTAGTACTGTCTCCTTAAATACATAGCGTAGGTACATGCCATGTAAAATACACTTTCATTAGGATATGGGAGTACAAAAATTCGGATAAAAATTCTAGCATTAAAAATCTGACAGCGGTTCCTCAGCTCAAGAATCGCTTAAAGAGTTCACCTCCCGAATATGTCGGTAAAAATGACCCTCAAGTATAAAAATATGGGATTCAGTGTAACACTATGGTTTGTTTAATAAAGAGAAACAATAATTATGATCATCCATTTTCATGCAATCAGCACTATTGTATATGGCTAACAGGCTAACGTAAAGCGAGATACCTGGCCATCGATCCAATACACTTATTAAATTTGCTATTAAAACTGGGCAACTTATAGATCGGTTAAAAATAACAAACATTTGGCCCTCGCAATCATAATAATTTATAGTTAATAGTTAGACAGTGAACAATATACATTCGTAAATATAGTTACAAAAAATATGTTTGTTTTTCATCTACAGGTTACGAAGACTGTGATGGTCGTTTTCAGGTGGAGGAGTATATTTTCTACGAAGGTGGCCCACAAAAACCACTTAAGTCTTTGGACTGTTCGCCGCTGGTTGTTTTCATCTCCGGATTGGATCAGGTGGTTATTACTAAGGCAATTAAATTTTTGCATCATTGTCATATAATGCTATGCTTACTATCAAGGGGTCCCCGAATGACTACTCTCTTTCGATGGAACTGCTGCAGCAATGGATCTTTGGCAACCTGGAAGGGTTCGGTGATGGTCACGATTGGGAAGCGGCCAGTGTGGTGCGGGTAATCATTGCTGGAAATTCCATCAAAGCTTCAGTCATTCCCAGGAACAATCTTCATGGTCGACCTTCCACGGATTCCAATGATCTTGTAAATGCAGTTAGAGCGGTGGATACGTTTGTACATAATCTGTCCCAATCGGTGAACGTCGATTTGATGCCGGGCGAGTTTGATCCAGCGAACCACATGCTGCCCCAGCAACCGATGCATCATTGTATGTTTCCGAAGGCAGCCACATATCAAAGCTTCCGAGGAGTTCCAAATCCATATAGTTGTGATGTGGCCGGACGTTCGATTCTTGGGACATCTGGACAAAACGTACAGGACATTTCACGATATTCTAAGATTGAGGATCCTCTGGAAGCACTAAAATGCACCCTGATATGGAGTCATCTGGCTCCAACCGCTCCCGATACTCTGCCATGTTACCCATACTATCAGCAGGATCCATTCATAATCAGCGAGTGTCCTCACGTTTATTTTGCCGGTAATACGAGCGAGTTCAAAACGGAACTATGGAAAGGCAAAGATGGTCAACAAACTCGGCTGGTCTGCATTCCATCTTTCGCTCAAACGTGTACGGTAGCGGTGGTGAACATGAGGACTCTCGACTGCCAACCGATCAGTTTTAAAGTGAATGAATTTGAGGATCTGGAAGAGTAATAGGTGCAAGATTACATCGTTTACCGATATTTAACGAATAAAATGTGTGAATCGTTCGTCTTATTGCTGGTTTTTAGCCGGTATACAATTCTATTCTTCGTTTTTTGAAAAATTTATCCTTTTGCGCCTTGAAAAATGTGGTCGAAGCAAATGTCTTTCCGTCAGGGGCCCTATTCTCACTGTCACGTCACTTAGTGACTAGAAGGAAATTTTGTTCTAGTCACTAGGTGACGTGACTTTGAGAATAGGGCCCCAGATATGCAATTTAGTTTCCGCAAATGCAAACGAAAGTACGATTGTCTTGCTCTTATCCGCTATTCAATTGGCCTATGCTCGAAAATAGCAGATTCAGTGCGCGAAATAAGTATACCGTACACTATAAAACTCGATCAACTTTGAATGTAGAGACATGACACTTTCATCACGCCGTAGCCAGAATTTTGTTTCGGGAGGGGCTTAAAACTCATTGCATAAATCAAGAGTACTTATTCAAAAGGTCCTAAGTGACATTGAGCTCGAACTGAGAAAAACGAGGCTGAAGTTTCATGGACCTAAAACAAACCCCTATTAGAGAACAAATATGCGTTTTGATGGAACAATTATGCCAATATAGTCTAAGGACTACGCTCTTTAGGTAAATAATGCTAAAAACATGAAATGTTTAGTGCTAATGTAAAACTAAGCGCTTTAGAATGATGCGTCCTTTTGAAAATTATATGACCTTTCACATAGGTCTTTTTTTCGGGCCCAAGAATCATACGACGCTGCACATACGGCTTTTTTCAGCAAAGGTAGCTCTTACGACAAATATTGAATTTCTTCAAAGTTTTCGACAAAATGAGCACCGGAATGCGAATGTTCTTCATTACTATGGTAAATAGTTGCACTGGATTTAACAGAAGTCTTGCAGAAAAAAAATGCGGGAAACTTTAGTTCATATTAACAAATCATTGGCTGGAAGTGGTTAAAACCAACGAATGGCATGTTACTTTAGAATAACTAAGCTTTCCAATTATCATTTAATTTATTATACTTACTAAATTCAACTTCGAAAATAAGTCGCCGGAACAGAAGAAAATAATTTCTTTTATTTTGATGCATAGGACGTTTTTACTAGGTACCTATGTGCAGTAGGGAAAACATGGAATGAAATGAATCTTGCGTCGTTTTTGCATGGCGCCTATGAACAGTTGCAGAGGTTTTGAAATATTTCGTGCATAGGTCCTTTCATTTTAAAAGGTCTCAAGTGCAAAATTTCAAAATATGATCATGAAAACTTTGCGACTTTTTATATAATGCTTGTTATTTTGATAAATACTGGGTATAATGAATCCTGGTTTTCGGTATTCGTTAGCTATGTTGTAATCGCATGCTGTGCTGCAAATAACTCAGTTTGTTTTCATTTGTCCCTAAGGTCCATTTGAATCAGCACTCTTGAAATATATTAATCCTTGTGACTTGAGCCATAGGAAACTGAATGTACTTTTGAAAAGTTCTTGGTGAAAACAGTTCCAAAACTAAGGCAGTAAACAATATGTTATCTGATCAGGGTTGTGAACGTTGAATTCAACTTTACCGCCGATAACGATGAATTTAGCGCCATTATCGGCGATGATTTTTACGTTAATTTAATCGTCATCGTCAACGCACTTCGTTGAATTCAACATTAGCGTTATCGGAAATTTTTGCGTTGAATTCTGTTGAAAGTATTTTTTACGTCGGAGAAATTGTACAATTTATTCACATGAAGTTTAAATTTATGTTTAAAAATATTTCTGTAAGAAGGTATATTTTTAATTTTATTTACTACAGATTCTGTGGTTAGTTGTAGGAGCATTATTAACGTAGGCATAGACCCAATGAATATGAAATAAATCCAAATCGCGCGATCTTGGTGGCCAGTAGATGTCTCCTTTGTGCAAGTCCACATGCAATGGCAATCGATCATGGAACCTTCGTGTCCCATGTATCATTAGCTGAATAGCAGGTGGCGTCATACTCAGTCATACTCAGTGCCTCTGCCTATTAAATTGAGGGCCCCCATAACTGAACAGCTTTGAAACTGCTCAATACATTCAATGAAAATGATTACGTATCATTTCGCGGAAACGCTTAATTTCAGCAAACCATTTTTAACCCTCAAAAAGGCATGCTAATATTGTGACTTCAAGAAGCATCGCTCCTAAGACCCAATGAAATCTAAAGCTTCTTTTTTGTCGTGTTATCAGTGAGAGAATCGAAAGCCCAAAAACGCTCGATCATTTGTATTTCAAATTACAAGTTCATTGAAAGAAGAGGACTGTAACTAGCCGGGCCTCTGACACCGTTTGCCTTTTTGAGGGTTAACCGAATGTTTCTAAAATGAAACTTATTTTAATGGCAATTGAGATGGTAACAAAACATTTGAAGGTTAGAATTATCGGAGCGAATTTCTCTTAGCTGCATTCGCATAATATAATTCGCCTTTATTTTGAGATTTCTGCCAATCCTCGCATTTCTTGTGCAGGATGCAAATAATGATTCTTTGTTGTATTGAATTCTTTTGTACGAATTATGATAGCATAGCAAAAACGACCGCACTAATCGTGGGTGGCTGAAACAATGTTTTTTTTTTGTTCATTGCACAACTGGACAATTTCCTTGCGTTTTGTACGAATTGTGATTGTTAGATATTTTGAATTACTTTCAATGTGGTCAAGGAAGATGTATAAAGCAAACTTAGCTATGTACACTTAAAAAATGATAATCCATACATAACTATTCTACAATTTCATAAATCGCAAAAAGAATTTTCATTGCTTTTCCTGTTAAAAGTTTGTTTAAAATTTCTTTCAAAGTGAAACATGAACATTTCGCGAATCTATAAATATAAACGGGACTGCTTATTTCAAGACCAATCGTGTATGAAAGATAATCGAATATAAAATTTTGTGGCCCATAATTTGCCTTAGCGATTGTCGTTTATCCGTAAATTGAGGTTATGAATTGAATATGGGTGAATTGAGTACTATTTTTAATTTTTTTTGAGGTTTTGAATTGAATATGGTTGAATTGAATACTGTGTTTAATTCTTTTAACGACATTCAATTATCAAGGGATTGGAAAGTGAAGTATATTTTTCAATATTAAGAGCCATAGAGAGTCAAGAGAGAGAGCAAGAAGGTGAAGGAAGAAAGTTTAGGAAAGCGTCCTTGCTCTCCCTTGAGTACTATGGCCCTAAATTTGAAAAATATACTCCAATTTCCAGTCCCTTGCTAATTTAATGTCGTTAAAAACATAAAAAAAGAAAATTGACTCACTCTTAGTCATTAATAAAAAAGAAAAGGCAACATAAAAGCGCTATTTATGGTAAATTTCCCATAATTCAAAAATTCTCACGAAGAGCCTATCTTGGGAAGAGCTGTCAATATGGAGCATAATTTAAAATTCAAAGTTTTATTCATTTCTAATATAGTTAATTATTCTATTATAATTTTATTTAATTTATTAAATATTTGCCGCTACCAAAATTCTCAACAATCTGTTTAAATGCGACGAAGATACTGCTTCAGGAGTGTACACAAGCTAGATTGATTGCTGTTAAAATGTTGATTTCAACACCTTTGTATCGTTCCGTGACTATGGCAGACCACATATGTAATACATGTTCTTTCCAATTTAAAAAAATCAGACAGACGTGACGCTATTTTCAGGTGACAATACGAATGGCATAGAGGAGTTTAGGTCTACTTGATAAAATTATTTCGTCGTGCAAGCCTTACCCATATTCATTTCGTTACTGATATGGCGTCTTTAATTAGATTTCTTTAGAAATATTTTAGTTGTACTCATGTTTGGATCCTTTTGGTAGTCTGGTAGTCCAATTAAAATCAAATATCAATTATTTTATATCTAACATAAGTTTGGCCGGGTGTGTCCATGAGTTAAGGCGGTTCACCTTTTCGACTTTAATAGAAGTAGAGAAATGTTCAAATTAAAATAGGTTTAAGTTGGCGTAGCATTTTAGTCAGAACGAAATATAACAATATAACAATACATCTACTAGATAGCATAAGCACCATTCTATACGTGCTCAAAACATAAATCAACGCTAAATTTTCGTTAACGTTAAAGTTACATTTATCGAAGTGCGTTGACGATGAACGATGAAATTAACGCCAAAATCAACGCCGTTGAATTCAACGGAAAAATTATCGATTCAACGATATTGCGTTGAAACGATAATGTTGAATCCATCGCATTAACAACCCTGTATCTGATGCAGGAAAGGCTATAGTACATCGACGAATTATTGCTATGAAATTTGATTTACAAGTTACAATTTTCACCGTCTGGTGGATGGCCCTATCATGCAACTTGGAGCTGGATAATTGAAGCTGCCCAACGCAGATTCATACGATATGGTGTACGTCAATTGCCTTGGAACGATCCGTTGAACCTGCCACCATATGAAGTGCGTTGTCGTTTTATAGGACTACACTTCAGAAGAACGTAAACACGCGTCGCAAACTACTTTCGTGTCTAAGCTTCTTCTGGCTGAATATGATATTCCCGATCTCCTATCACAAATTAACCACTACGCACCAACTCGTGTCCTCCGTCCACAAACTACGCTGCTAACAGACCGATAATAGAAATGATCCGTCGCTTCAACGATTATAGCGACATCTTCGACTTCGTCATTAGTTCTACACAGTTTCGAAACTGATTGTTGCCACTTTAGGTCATTTCTTTTTAGTTTAGTTCGTCAAGACTCAGTGTCAGTTGGACTTCAATTATTTAAATACAAATACAAGAGAATGTCGAAATTCAGTACAAATCTTCTGATCAGGCAGGCGATTTGTAAATGCAGAGAAACGGTTTAACTCCTATTTAACTCGAATTTATCATATTTTTAATTTAAATGATAATACATTAAAGATTATTTTAAGCAATATTATCAGACAAGTGAGAACCACTAATTATTTCTCTTTTTCTGTATTCAGATTTTTTCACAGATCCTATTTTTTATGAAATCGATACATTTTTATTATTAAACAGGCCGATTTTTGCTTGTTAACATGTAAAGCTTGAGCAAAAAAAAATTGCGAACCATAAATATGAACTTGCAATCTTGCAAAACAGTTGGGACTCGATAGGATATTATATTTGAGCACACGAAGCTTATAGGTTTTATTTCCTAATTCATGAATTCTTGAACAATATAAAAGATATGTTCCAATTAATTCATTGAAACATATTTTTATATTGTTACTAAACTAACCCGAATTTTATCTATTAAAGGACTGTTCATCATTCGAAAGGAAATCTCTTAGTACTGATAACTGTTATCTCCTAATTTACATAAATTTTGTTAAATGTAACATAGATGACCCCACCAAAACAACTAGAAACTATAAATATGGGTGAGCTCATTAATTTTAGCATCACACTTGCTTCTTACACATCACACCTGCTTCTCCTGTGCCGAAGTCTCTTTCTTTTAGATTTCTCTGTTTTCAAATTACTATTTATCCGATTCATTTGTCAGCGGCAGTGTGCATGGCCTAATGTCAAGTTCCTTCTGGCAGTTGAATTCACTACTCCGTGCTTTCTATTGACCCACGTCGACAAATTTGAGATGAGCCGGTAGGTCTAGTTTTCTTACTCCGTATTGTCATGCTGCCACGTCATCATCGAATCGATTCTCACCATCTTCCTCACGTTTCTGGCGTTTCATTGATTGTAGCACTTGATATCCTCCGCCAGAGTGATGCAGATGGGGATCATCTCAGTAAAACGAAATGCATTGTGACAGATAATGATTCAGCGAGTTTTCCCGACAAAACTGTTTGAGCTGATTCGTATGACACTGGGTGGGATAAAACCAAGCGATACGAAGATCTGATGTGCAAAAGGACGGAACCATCATCACAAGATCTCACATACTTCTTGGCTTCGCGATCGACATCGACATAATTGGCGTTGATCGCAGAGCAGTAGAGCAGGCATTGTTGCCTTTTAAAAGGGAAGCTGCAAGAATCGAACTGACTGTAAACTCTGACAAGACAAAGTTCATGGTAACTGGCAGTCGTGTTGGGTTCAAGGTGGAAATCTATAGGGTACGGTACGGTACAACAATCTCATATATCTTAGAACACTAGAGACACATGATAACGGTATTAGACGCGAAGGAAAAATGTATGTTGCTGTTGCGAATGTGGTTTACGTAGTCAACTAAAGTCCCATAGCCTAAGGATGCGCGCAAAATTTGCTCTATTAAAATCGCTGATACTCTCTGTTGCTCTGTACGGCCATGAGGCATGGATGTTGAAGGAAGCAGACTATCGAGTGCTCGGTTTGTTTGAGAGAAGAATTCTGCGTTCAACACTAGGCAGCACCACAGACCTACCAGACATGACACTCGAGATCACCAAAATTAGATTACCATTCCCATAGCTTTCCGTGCTCACCGCAAGAGGCGCGTGACCGTATGACATGATTGACAAAAATATCCAAACACATACCATTAAGCTTCTACGTTTTGTTATTGCCGTTATTGTGCTAAATGAACTATTTTAGAAACAAACAAAAATAAGCTGGTGCTCTACAATCGATTGTATTAACCGTTCGTCTTAAAATCAAAACTTTAAGGTGCTTTCTGTATGAACAAAACGCAAAGACGATGATTTTGGCAGAGTTCGCAATTAATTCAGCATGTTTTTCTGCTGGTCATCAAATGAGAGTCGATTAGGAAATTACTTTACACATTGATAAGAGTTAAAACTAATCCAGTTGAAAATAAAATAATGAAAGTCAAATGGAATTGTGTGGAAACATTCTCTTCAATTTCAATTTAGCCAAACAAGCACTTTCCACAATCTTCAGCACAACTTGTGGGGAACAGTCCACATTACAGCACGGATCAAATTGTCCTCATCGCTTTCTGCGTTTAAGATAATCCTTTCTAGGCAACATGACCTACCCATTGCTCAGTTTCCTCATATAGTGGAGTTGCCCGTAAAAAAGCCACTACCTTTCCTAGAATTCATTCATTTCAGAATACAAATTTGAAGCTTAATCTAACTTCCGTTTAATTGATGTTTGTTGTTAGGTGCATTTGCCCATAATAACAACTTACGCACACCAATGTACCGTCATGTCAAATGGACAGATGTGTCAAACAGATGATATAGTTCAAAGAATCGCCACGAGGCGGCGATAGTGTTCCAAGCGAATTTAAATTTGAAATGATGATCACGTTTGATTCAGCGAACTGTTCTCAGTGTCATGTCTGGTAGGTCTGTGGCAGCACAGTACCAAATCGAGAATGGCGCAGTCGCGTGAACCCCCGGTACCAAGTATACAACCATGCTGGCATTGGAAGGCTGATAAAACACGGCACCCTACAGTGAACTGAGCTTGTAATGCGGAATGACAAAAGAGAAACCAGCTAAAGTTATGATCAGCAGAGAACCTGGAAGAGGTTGTCGACTTTAGGGCAATCGCTGGCGGTGTATTGAGGAAGATGCGCGTGCGGTGGGCGTCTGTGAAGGCTTGGAACCGACGATCCAAGATCAAGTAACCTGGAACTCTAAAGTACATTCAATTATGTTTCCGATTATCCGGATTGTTCGGTCACTAGGTCACTGAGATAATGATGACGATTTTTAATTTGTTTACGGCCTATGGCCGCCCTTTCACCTGGGGTCGTCGACCTTTCACCTCAAAATCTTGATATAACAAAAAAAAATTTTTTTCCGAGTCTAAAATATTAGTTTCGTAGTTCTTTTTCAACCGGCTTTAAATTTTTTGAGTATTCTGTAACGAGGAAGAAATTACCTTACCAACGCTATACTACGTTATATTCTTTTGTTAAAAGAGTTATGCGGTATTTTCATTCACAATCGGTTGAAAAATGACAACGTTTCTAAATTAAAAACTTACTTGCATGAACAGTAGATACAGAACACTAGATAAGGATTGTCGCTGGTGTTCCCATTGTTTTCGCCACGGAACATGTTTGTTTTGCTTTCGGTATATATCTGTCAAGTTATCGAAAGTCTCTGTAGTAAAAGTCTTTGGTCCGCACTTTTGGTACACGCAGAACAATATGACCTGCGTGTAACCACAAACCGTTTAGTTGAACTTCGAATTAGTAAAATGCAGAGTTTATGTTTCTTCAATTCAGTCTCGTTTATTCTGCTGTGATTTTTATAATTCAAGATCGAAAACGTCCAATGCATAAAATTTACAGCAGAATAAACGAGAGGCAAACAGAAAAAATACGTGATATCTGCTATGAAACAAATTTCTATGTGGCATACTATTATAATTTCACACAACACAAGAATAAAACGAAAACTAAAAAATACGTTTCAATTTTGTTGTTGAAAAAGTTGACGGGAACTCGGAAAGGTCATAGGTCTACTCCGATCAGAATAATTTAATGGTTTGACTTAGCAGACCAATGCCTGGTCGTTAGATGCAGAATTGAATCTCTCTAATTTTTTAATAAAATTGTTGAGTAATTTTCCTAATTTACATGTAAAAATCGCAAAATATTGGTTGTTTACAAATTGTTATTCCAAATCGCAGAGTATTTTAAACAAAGGAACATGACATAGCAAACCGAAATTTCCTTTCTTCTTCTTTGCAGAACACAGAAATTGAATTTCGGTTAAAAAATGACCGCGTAGAAAATCTTTTAGCGGCGAAGGTTCCGAACAATAAAATTTTTGGCTATAAATCAAGATTTTGAGGGTATTCAGCATTTTTCATACATTATTTTGCATTTTATGAAATCTACAACCTAAGTCACTTGAAAAGTACAAAATCACTGTGTTATTTGTAATACTCCAAAGGCACGAAGAAAGTGAACGTTGTGAGGATGAAAAGTTATTAATTAAAAAATATACATCATTAACCCATACACGTCCCACTTTTCCCTGGGCTCCAACACATTTTTTCATCCAAACTGTGGGGATCAAGGAGCATGAAAAACCTGTTTTAATTAAGATAGGTTCTTCTTTCGCAGTGCTACAAGCTGCTCAAAATTTACCATCCGATGCTCAATACAAAGTTTACAATAATCAAATTGTATGGAAAAGGTAGTCGAAGACAGTCTAAATCGATGGAGTTTATCAGGTTTCAATAATAATTCGAGTCATCAAAAAGATATCAAAAATTTCTGTTATGACCTTAACATAAATTGTCCTTGGCAGCACTGCTCCAGCGGGATCTAGCCAGACAAATTGCAGCTACTTCAGCTCTACGAATAATACTTATATATGAAGGATTCCACGAGAAACCGGCCGACCGCAAAATATGACCATCGTCGATTCGAACGAAACTTTGCAAGTGTGTTTGCTGTATGAATCTCCATGATATTCTCTGGCAATTGGAATATTTTGATACAAGAGTAATTTTTCAAAAGGGCGTAAACGTTTCTACGTGTATGAATTTCAAATTTTTTTTGTTCGATTACTGTATTTTATACAGCAAAACTATCTGAGAACAAGTTACAGGGAATGAATACTTCTGTCCGAAAAAAATATACACTGAAAAAAATGTTGTGTCATTTTTCAAAAAAACAAAAATTTATGACAAAAATTTAAATTGCGAAAAAACCCATTTTAAAAAAAAAAAATTATATTTTGTTACCAAAAACCTAAAGAGAAAAGAAACATTTTGATTGTGATTGCATGATGGAGAAAAAATCGGTAAAAAGTTTTTCTAACAATAACTTCGTACATGTTTTTAAATTTCATACTAATTGACGTACAAAATTTGTAATTTTATTACAGAATATAATTCTAAGCACCATTTAAAATCAAAATGCATTTAACAAATATCTTCCAAAATGCGATAGTTTTCGAAATATTTGAAATTTTGCTACTTCAAAAACAATTAATTCGTGTAATTATGCTCTTTTTAAAAGTTATTCGCGTTACCCCATCAAAAAATGTCAAAAATTTAATGTTTATCGTTTTAAAGACGTAAAAACAACCTTTTTAGTGTATTTGGATCATGGAGAAGCTTTCAATAAAAAAGTTTTCCTAACAACAACTTTTGACATTTTTTTTTATAATTCTTACTATTTGCAGTCAAAAATACAATTTTCTTTTTGAATATGATTCTAAACGCCATTTTAAATCGAAATGCTCTTAACAAAAATTTTCTAAAATGTAGTAGTTCTCGAGATATTTTAACTTTTGTTTCAACAACACAATTATTTTGTTTTATTACGACCTTTTCATAAGTTAGTCGCGTTTCTCCATCAACAATAATAGGTTTTTCAAAAGGCCCGTAAACTTTCGTGCAATTTTCTATTGGACATCAAGGCGATATTGTAAACCATTTGAAAGTTGATTTGATTGAGAAACGCGACTAACTAATGAAAAGGTCGTAATAAAACAAAATAATTGTGTTGTTAAAACAAAAGTTAAAATATCTCGAGAACTACTACATTTTAGAAAATTTTTGTTAAGAGCATTTCGATTTAAAATGGCATTTAGAATCATATTCAAAAAGAAAATTGTATTTTTGACTGCAAATAGCAAGAATTATAAAAAATGTCAAAAGTTGTTGTTAGGAAAACTTTTTTATTGAAAGCTTCTCCAGGATCCAAATACACTAAAAAGTTGCTTTTACGTCTTTAAAACGATAAACATTAAATTTTTGACATTTTTTGATGGGGTAACGCGAATAACTTTTAAAAAGAGCATAATCTCACGAATTAATTGATTTTGAAGGAGCAAAATTTCAAATATCTTGAAAACTATCGCATTTTGGAATATTTTTGTTAAATGCATTTTGATTTTAAATGGTGCTTAGAATTATATTCTGTAATAGAATTACAATTTTGTATGTCTATTAGTATGAAATTTAAAAACATGTACGAAGTTATTGTTAGGAAAACTTTTTTACTGATTTTTTCTCCATCATGCAATCACATTCAAAATGTTTCTTTTCTCTTTAGGTTTTTGGTAACAAAATATAAAAAATTTTAAAAAATGGGTTTTTTCGCAATTTAAATTTTTGTCATAAATTTTTGTTTTTTTGAAAAATGACACATTTTTTTCAGACAGAAGTATTCATTCCCTGTAACTCGTTCTCAGATAGTTTTGCTGTATAAAATACAGTAATCGAACAAAAAAATTTTGGAATTCGTACACGTAGAAACGTTTACGCCGTTTTGAAAAGTTGCTCTTGAGTCAAAATAATCTTATTACCTGTGGAAAATATTTAGTCTTGCATGACGGTGAAACGTGTAAAGTTTCATTGGAATCTAAGATGGTCGGTCACGATTTTAAAGATTTTCGGACGGATCTTCGTGGAATTCTTCATATGCTAGTGCTCAAATAAAATTTTATAGTCTCAATAATTAGTTTTATAAGCTAGTCTTGCCTCAGCGATAACTTGATAAACGTTATTGTTTATAAACAAAATGGTTTTGATAAGGGTTGAAGGTAAATTCCATACCAACTTTTGAATAGGGCTAATACGATTTGTAAACAAACTTTTGTTTTGCTGATTTCTCTTAATTTGTTATAATTTTACCACAGAATTGATTCTACCAAGGCTAAAGATGTTGATTCATATGTATCTTTCATGAAATTCAACTCGGCAGCGAAATAATGAGCGGAGCAAGTTTGTTTACAAAATCTCATTAGCCCTTTTGAAGAATTAATATTGAATTATGTTTCTCGGAACGTTCAGCTAGAGAATTAAAAAAAGATTGATCGCCAATATCACACAAGAATAATATTTTGAAATGAATTGTCAAATTCTTTGATCAGTTTTTTTTTAAATATTTAATATTTTACTATACCAGTAGTTATAAACCAAATGAAGAATGGCCTCTCTTTGCTCAAACAAAAAAAAAATTAGGTTTCAATTATTGCCATAATTAAAGGACATGAGCGCGGAGCGAACATGTGAAAGGAGTCGTAGCCACACCTTTTGCGAGGAAATGTATGCGCAACACTATAAGGCCAGGACAAAATATTGACAATAAAATGTGAAAAAGCTCATTTTTGTGTAGACCCTTTCTAATACCTTTATCATATTTGTTTCATATGAAAAGGTAGGCAATTATTGAACTCTTTTGTAAATTCATTGTAAGAGGGGCGGCAAATTTATTTTTTGGCCCCGAGCGCCAAAACACCTCGCGCCGCCACTGAGAAGGGACACTGCTGATGGAGAGTATTAGTATGCTAAGAAGACTTAAGTTCACATCTAAAAGATTAGCTTATTACCCAAGAAATCGCGATACCATAACTTGAGTATATTACAAATATATTTACTGGGACTATTGTAATATATTACATATATATTTACTGGGACTATTGTGTGTGTTCGCACTCATCAACCTGTATCTCCGACACCGGAAATTTGATCAGAATGAAATTCAATTGTTGAACTAATATTTATTTTCAAAAAGGGCAAGAATTCTGAATGTCATCATGTAATAAAACAACTTGTAATATTATTTTTCAATACTGCTTGTTTTCTCCATTCCAATCAGTAGCTTTGCCTGTGAGTTATACATCAGTTGAATAGCGCGGGATTATTATTCTAGGTTCTGTAGTGTGAAACTTCTGTTATAGAAAAAGAAGCTAAAGATGGGCACGTAAGATTGCACAATAAAGCACGAGAAAAAAACAAAATGCATTTTTATTATTAGCATAACTGGGCGAAATTCTTATCTTAACAGAACAGCTTTGATCGGATATCGTCATTTGTTTTTTGGTAGTAGCTGTAACAGCTCGTTGAGCCTATTTACTACATCATTATATTAAGGATTTTTGTTTTGTATAAGTGTATGTATTACAGTGTACTCAATAATATATGTCCTTCTCAAGTCTTATTTGGCACGTACAGTTGTTTTTCTAATCATCAAATTGATTGTAGATAACTATTCACATACTTAAAATTAAATAACTGTTCAATGACTGATCTAAAGCTAGATTTGCTCATTTCGCTAGTGTAAATTTCGTTTGACAAGCAATTGATGTAGTTTACTAGGTAATTTGATTCAGTTTGCAGTTCTCCTTTCACTATATCGGTAAACCATACCTATGATGATTTTTCATCAAACTAGTATGCGATTTGTACTTATTTATGGTAACGTGCACGTAATTTTGTTCCTCTCCCAGCTATATACATGTTTTTGTGTGGGTGTTTGATTTAGTGCTAGAAATATTCATCAACGACATTTCATGAAAATTAACGTATTTTGTACAATTGTTAAATTCAACAAAGCTTTAGCCAAACTCAGCATTTTTAAGATTACAGATGAGCGCTTATAAATTTATCGATTTGTAGTGACTTAGGGTTTAGGTTGTGTGTTTACATAGATTATACATTTTCGAAGACAGAAAATGAGCCAACGGTTTATTGGACACTGTAGTCTAGTCTGATTATTAAAAGTAGTAGCGTGGTTATTATTTTATGGCAACCAAACTTGAATGTAGTGTTATAGAAATTAAGTTTCTTCCTCGATGAAGTTTAGAATCAGTCGGGCGATTTCATCATCTACAATGTTGTTTATACATATAAATACA
Organism: Topomyia yanbarensis; assembly: GCF_030247195.1. Taxonomy (NCBI): domain Eukaryota; kingdom Metazoa; phylum Arthropoda; class Insecta; order Diptera; family Culicidae; genus Topomyia; species Topomyia yanbarensis. Next base: position 130,712,855 of record NC_080671.1, read on the forward strand.
AGAAATGCACAAAAAATACATGAAATAAAACAGTATTACAATTCTTCGTACTCAACAGTTACTAGGAAAATTCAATGTGTCAGAATCAATACGGTAATATGGATATAGTTATTTTAGCCTAATAAATGTCGTAGAATAAAAAATATGCCTACAACTTTTTTAAATGTTTAGACAATATGTATAGGGATTACTTAATATTCTATAAACACTACAGTCAACACGGCTGATGTCTTAGGGCTAAGGGTAGAATCGATTTCGCAGTAATGCTTTTATACAAATTATAATCAATACAATTATCGTGCAGTGTTTCATTTTCAAGCTGCTTATACTTTAATTAACTGCGTCGTTCCACAAGCTGCAGTTTAGTAGCTGAAAGTGTAGGGATTGGCAGGAACACCCACTCACATATAGGTAATTTATATGCTATATCTGTGTCATTTCATGCAACGGAAATATGTACATGTGAGAGAAACCTCCATAGTTCTACCACGTTAAAATGCACACGCGAATCAGAATTATCCTTTCTTTCGCTTACCGTTTTCGATTATAATTTAGCCCATCAGTAGCGCTTTATGTTAGTGATGCGTGATATTGCATTAATTTGCATTTTTTTCATGTACAATATGTTACCGATCGGTTGCTTTTGTTCGATGAGTTTTATAATTTGATGTAAGGGACCCGTGCACTCTTTAGTGTGATGCGATCGGAGTTAGATCATAGAATTTGAAAATAAATCCTAGCCCAGATTTATACTGTCTTATTGTTGATATGCTTGGAAACTAACAAAACCATTGAATAACGAAAAATGCTTTCATGTTTAATACAGATCCTTTTCACTTCGACACGTCGTTGAGTCGGATGTGGTCCGTTCAGTAAGTATCGTTTAAACGATTCCAAACTTTTTCTAAGTTTGCAGGGAAATTGTCGTCAAAATGAAGGGAGGAGGGGTTCGGAACCGGTAGCCAAATTAAGTATTAGATTGATATTGAAACCTTCTTTTGATGAAACACTATTGATTATGAAATAAATATGACAAAAACCAAAATCACAATTCATGTCTTTCGCTGATGATATATTCGGCATGGAGGGACCCCATGAGAAACCAGTCTACCATAAAATAGGACTTTAAATTTATCCTCGGATAGTATGGGTGTACAAAATACTGTAATCGAGCAACATTTTTTTTAAAGTTGTGGAGGCCGGATCTAGTTGGAGGTTTCAATTTTTATCTCTTTCATTTTGGCGACTGTCCATCATCGTTTCGAACCAAACTTTGCCCTTCTGTTCAATTTATATTCCTCTGGCAATTTGACGCAAGGGCTATTTTTCAAAGGGCGTAGTAGTTTTTGCATGCATTAGGGGAACCTGGAGCTAGTTGGTGGATTGGGTAAATTGACAAAGCCCCCTTTTCTCCGTTTCTATTAGACTTAGGGCGCTGTATCTCGCTGTGTACTTAAAGGAACGTGAATTACATTCTTCACTGTGTTTATGTTGCATTGCATTTTGTTTCGTAGAAGTTGTGGGCGACATTGTGTTTACCTGGGTACCAAGTAAATTTTCTTAATTTTATGCATTTTTGATAATGCAACAAAAGGGTTTTCAGAATTCGTAGAGATATAACACCTAACCACAAACAAAGGTTATTTTTTAATATTTCAAAAATGTGTGACTGGGACTTTTTTATGAGAATGCACAATATGTGTAGCCTCCAGAGTCGGAAAATGTTTTTTTCATTTGCCAAAATCAGGCGAAACTGACGAAAGAACGAAGCTTCTTTCCATACCACTAGCACTTTGCGAAATCGAAAATGAGACAACAGGCTAAGACAAAGCAAGCATGTAGCAGAGCGTTTTCATTATTCTCTCCACACGCTCGTTTTCGCTTTGAGATTCAGAATGATATTGGTACATTCGATATTGAACTTACTGTTGGGGAAACGAACATACACTAGCAATGATATTTATTTGTCGATGCTCGATTCTGTAGATTTGCGAGCTAATGATGGTATTGTAAGACGGAAGCCTGATCGGTGTGCATATTTTTTATTTTAACTATGTTCTAGTTGCATTATTAGATGCACATTGCATTAATTTCATTTAATAAATGAAAATCGCAAATTACTGACCATGCATCAAAACGAAATCGCAACTTCGGATTGTCATAGGAAAACGAAAGTCGCTGCTGCTGCTACTCGTTTTCATAGAATCGAGAGAGGAGGGGACATCGTCTTTATTGTTTTATTTTTTCATGCAGTTAGCGACGAAAGAGGCAGGGAAAGGACGAAAATGAATTCTCTGAATTTTGTCGTTCATTGAATTGGTTTGAGAATTTTAGGCTCTGGTAGCCTCATTCGTTGTTCGACCTGCGCTCGGATAAGACGTGTGCTAGTGCTTTTGCAGTTACCTTCCCCGGCTCAGTTTTTATTGTGTCCAGTGCTCAGTGCAGTGTGCAGCCAGTTGTGATTGCTAGGCCTTTGTTTCGAAAACAAAGTGTGTCGTGCTGGTATTGTCAGCCAGTCCCAGCGAAGGTCATCGGCATCGAAAAGATAAGTACCTGTTTCCCTTCTACTATTATTTTCTGTTTTGCCCTTGATACATTCCGTTACTGCTCTTTTTATCGTTCTTTGCGCGAAGTGCTGATCTCGCGCTAAAATGTCCCTCGACGGTCAGCCCACCGATGATAATATTGATGATGAAACATCCCCTGATAAGCCTCCTACCAAATCCCCTCGCCTAAAAGCATACCCAGAGAACTCGACTGGGCCATTTGTGGTTTACTTCCGGACTACCAATAAATCATTTGATATTTTGAAAATATCACGTGATCTGACAGGGCATTACTCGGCCGTGACCCAGATTACAAGGGTTCGCGCGAATAAGTTAAAAATTGTTGTTAGCGACCTCGCACAGGCAAACGGGATTGCTTCCTGTACCCGCTTTACGCAGCACTATAGGGTGTATGTACCGTGTGTAGATGTAGAGGTCGACGGGGTCATAACCGAGGCGAGTTTGACATGCGAGGACGTGCTGAAGTATGGGGCTGGCTGTTTCAAAAACCCCCTACTAAAGCCGGTGAAAATATTAGACTGCAAGAAATTGCACACGCTCGCTGGAGATAAAGAATCCTATATACCATCAGCCTCGCTTCGGGTGACTTTCGCCGGATCGTCTCTTCCAAATTACGTCCTTCTGGATAGGGTTCGCCTGCCTGTACGCCTGTTTGTACCGCGGGTAATGAACTGCAGCAACTGCAAACAGTTGGGCCACACAGCCACCTTTTGTGGCAATAAAAAACGATGTGACAAGTGCGGTGGAGAGCATGAGGATGACTCTTGTGACAAAGACACTGAAAAGTGTGTTTACTGCGGGGCCCTCCGCATGCTCTTAAATCATGCCCTGCGTACAAACAGCACGGGGATAAAATTAAGCGCTCCCTCAAGGAACGCTCGAAGCGCTCTTATGCAGAAATGTTAAAGAATGCTTCGCCATCTGTCCTTTCCGAAAACTCCTTTGCTCTTTTGGCTCCTGTTGAGCAAGAATCTGATAATCCACAAGAGGGAACATCTTTTGTTAACCCGGGGGAGTCCAACAAGCGGAGAAATCCTGCCTCCCCTAGACTGCCTCGTAAGGGTCCCAAGGTGTCCTCCTCTGAGAGTGCGCCAACCACATCTAATAAATCCAACGGAAGTGCTGCACTAAAGCCGAAGCAATCTGCTCCCGGATTTGGAAATTTTAATTCAAACAAGGAGTACCCACCACTTCCAGGGACACCAGAAACCCCAAGTGTCCCTCTTTTTCAAACAGACACTCAGTCCAGTAATGGACTAATGAAATTTTCTGACATCGTGGACTTAATTTTCACAGCTTTCAATGTTACCGATCCTCTTAAAAGCCTTCTGATGCGTTTTCTCCCTATAGTGCAAACATTTTTGAAGCAGTTGACTACTAAATGGCCCCTCCTTGCAGCGATCGTATCCTTCGATGGCTAAGTCATCGAACGAGGTCACTGATTCGATCACTGTTCTACAGTGGAACAGCAGAAGTATTCTCCCGAAAATCGATTCCTTTAAATTTTTACTAAATAGTTTAAAATGTGATGTTTTCGCATTATGTGAAACTTGGTTAACTTCCGATATAAATCTCAACTTTCACGACTTTAATATAATTCGTCTGGATCGAGAAAACCCCTATGGAGGAGTACTTTTGGGGATTAAAAAGTGCTATTCTTTCAACCGAATTAACCTCCCTTCGACACCAGGCATTGAAGTTGTCGCTTGTGAAATAAGAATCAAAAGCAAATACCTTAGCATTGCTTCCATCTACATTCCCCCTAGAGCGTCGGTAGGGAACCGAATGCTTTGTAATATCACGGCATCCTGACCGGCACCGCGGCTAGTTCTAGGAGACTTTAACGGTACGGTATGGGGTGGTCTTCACGATGATAACAGATCAACATTAATCCAAGATCTTTGCGACAATTTCAACATGACCATCTTAAACACGGGAGAAATGACACGGATTCCTACACCACCAGCATGCGCAAGCGCGTTAGATTTATCTCTATGCTCGACTTCGCTACAGTTAGATTGCACGTGGAAGGTGATCCCTGATCTCCACGGTAGCGACCATTTGCCTATCGTAATTTCAATTGCCAACGGTTCAAGACCATCAGAAACAATCAATGTCTCATATGACCTCACGCGGAACATTGTTTGGAAGAGTTACGCGACCGCGATATCCTCTAAAATTGAATCCATTCAAGAACTTCCTCCGGAGGAAGAGTACAGGTTTTTGGCTGGCTTGATTCTCGACAGTGCGAATCAAGCTCAGACTAAACCAGTACGTGGCGCGAACACCCACGGACGATCTCCCACCCCTTGGTACACAATTTGGCTTCCGCAAAGGCAAAGGGACGAACGATTGCCTTGCGTTGCTCTCAACAGAAATTCAAATGGCCTATGCTAGTAAAGAGCAGATGGCATCAGTTTTCCTGGATATTAAGGGGGCTTTTGACTCAGTTTCTATCAATGTTCTTTCAGAGAAGCTTCATCAGCATGGTCTTTCACCGATTTTAAATAACTTTTTGCTAAACCTGCTGTCTGAGAAGCATATTCATTTTTCGCATGGCGACTTAACAACATCGCGATTTAGCTACATGGGTCTTCCCCAAGGCTCATGTCTAAGTCCCCTACTCTACAATTTCTACGTGAATGACATTGACGATTGTCTTGCCAATTCATGCACGCTAAGGCAACTTGCAGACGACGGGGTGGTCTCTGTTACAGGGCCCAAAGCTGCCGATTTGCAAGGACCATTACAAGATACTTTGGACAATTTGTCTGCTTGGGCTCTTCAGCTGGGTATCGAGTTCTCCACGGAGAAAACTGAGCTGGTCGTCTTTTCTAGGAAGCGTGAACCGGCGCAACTCCAGCTTCTACTCATGGGTGTAATGATCAATCAGGTCTTCACATTTAAATATCTCGGGGTCTGGTTCGACTCTAAAGGTACCTGGGGATGTCACATTAGGTATCTGAAACAAAAATGCCAACAAAGGATCAATTTTCTCCAGACAATAACTGGAACATGGTGGGGTGCCCACCCAGGAGACCTAATTAGGTTGTATCAAACAACGATACTGTCGGTAATGGAATACGGATGCTTCTGCTTTCGCTCCGCCGCGAACATACATTTCATCAAACTCGAAAGAATTCAGTAAACAGCGTATCGCCTTAGGGTGCATGCAGTCGACCCATACGATGAGTCTCGAAGTGCTGTCGGGCGTTCTCCCGTTGAAAAATCGATTTTGGGAACTCTCATATCGATTGCTCATTCGATGCGATATCTTGAACCCGTTGGTGATTGAAAACTTCGAAAGACTCGTCGAGCTTAATTCTCAAACCCGTTTTATGTCCTTGTACTTCGACTACATGGCACAGAGCATCAATCCTTCTTCGTATAATCCCAACCATGTCCGTTTTCTAGATACTTCTGATTCTACTGTATTCTTCGACACATCCATGAAGGAAGAGATTCGTGGAATACCGGATCACATACTCCCACAAGTGCTCCCCAATATATTTTATAATAAATTCCGAGAAGTCGACTGTGACAAAATGTTCTACACTGACGGATCGAATCTCGATGGGTCCACTGGCTTCGGTATCTTCAATAATACTATCACCGCTTCATTCAAGCTCAATGATCCCGCTTCAGTTTACGTCGCAGAATTAGCTGCTATTCAGTACACCCTTTGGATCATCGACACTCTGCCCACAGATTACTACTTCATCATCTCGGACAGCCTCAGCTCTATCGAGGCTCTTCGTGCGATGAAGCTCAAAAAACAGTTCCCGTATTTTCTGGGGAAGATACGGGAGTCCTTGTATACGTTATCTGAAAAATCTTACCAGATTACCTTTGTTTGGGTCCCCTCTCATTGCTCTATCCCGGGTAATGAAAAGGCCGACTCATTAGCAAAGGTGGGCGCATTAAATGGTGACATATACGAAAGACAAATCTGCTTCAACGAATTTTTTAGTATTTGTCGTCAGAGGACACTCAACAGTTGGCAAACCTCATGGAGCAATGGTGAACTTGGACGATGGCTACATTCCATTATCCCGAAGGTATCAACGAAGCCATGGTTCAGGGGGATGGATGTGGGTCGGGACTTCATTCGTATAATGTCCCGGCTCGTGTCTAACTACTACACGTTGCATGCACATTTGCGGCGTATTGGGCTTGCGGAGAGTAGTCTGTGCACTTGTGACGAGGGTTATCACGACATCGACCACGTTGTCTGGGTTTGTGCCGAGTATTGTGACGCCAGGTCTCTGTTAAAGGATTCCCTTCGGGCCCGAGGTAGACCACCCAATGTCCCAGTCCGGGATTTGCTAGCAAATCGCGATCTCCCCTATATGTCCCTTATTTACAATTTCATTAAAACGATAAATATCCCAATTTAGCCCCTCTCTTTTATTTCTTGTTTTTAGAAATTTCCTTTTGCTTTGTGGAACCGATCAGCTGCAGAGTGCCACTATGTAACCGCCGTCGCCTTTACCAATACGCCTGCATAGAAGGAAACTGAAGCGAGAGCGACTTGATGTCCGATGACTTTTGAAGGATTCCCCGCGGGTCCGAAGAATACCATCCGCCAACCCGGTACTCGACGACTTACTAGACTGAGTTGCAAATTTGTTTCGCTGATCTCCCGTTTGCGCGATAGTTCTTCTTTCCCTGTCACCATATACGTCTTCTCTCCCCTGTCCTCGATACACCTGCTGCTACACTGATGTGGAAATAAGCCCCCCTCTGAATATCTTGACCAAGCATAAGTCTTCGTTAAAAAATCAAATTTGTATTCTGTATTCCTAGTTTTAAGACAGCTGTAATTTTTACTCTTTATTGAAACTCTTGTCCTCCATCTTGTAAATAGAATTGTATCCCTAGTTTTAAGATATCTGTGAAATTTCTCATAAATATTTGTTCCACCTTTTGTGTACTGAACTATATTGTTAGTTTTAAGATAACTGTAAAATATTTCGTAAAATTCTATTACTCCCCCTCTTGTATATCAAACTGAATCCCTTGTTTTAAAATTTTTCATAAAAAAATCTTTTGGCCCTCTCTTGTATATTGAATCTTATTTCTAGTCTTAAGATAGCTGTAAACTTTTTTTTCATGTTTAAAAAAAATATTTCAACATTGTAACCTCCTAGTTTTAAGATATCCAAAATGTAAAAACAGAAGAATTTGGCACCGCCAAGCTAACGCATTTGTGCCTATCAAATAAACGAAATGAATAAAAAAAAACAGATCCTCGGTAAAAAAAATATGTGTAGCCTGTCGATGAACCACAGCAAACTGAATAAACAAATTTTCTTCCTATTATTTTGAAGAAAAGTGAGCGTATTTTACAGCTAAAAATGAGATTATTCGGTTTTCATGAAGCCATTTTCCTAATCTCGAACTTTCTTCTATTTCATCGACTAACTACAAGTCTAAGCTTTACAAAACTTATTGAATTTCTCATATCAGACAATTTTATAGAGAGTTATCGTGCTCGCCGCGGCGCTCCTCGACGTGGAAACGGTTGGACGTCTACTCTTGGAACGCTCGTATGTGTGGCTCCTCGTGATTTAAAATATTTTTTTTTCATGCACAGTGAATGTATAAATAGATCTTAGCATTACAGAAAAAGATCCATTGCTACCCTACCTTCAAAATCGTAAACCAAAAGAACCTTCGGTTTGAGCACTTTACACCAGGCGCCCCCATCGATTTTTTGAATATGGAGTACGCGTTGAAGTCAAAGTTTAGAGGTATTGAAAAATAAGCGATAGTATTGATTGATATACAGTTTTATTGAAAAGACATTGGTTATTTTCTGTCGTACCGCCAACTAACCCGGGGGCCGGGGTAAGTTGGTGGGATTTTCGTGTCACACACTTATCTACAAAGCATCCAACATTTGGAAACCATTCTCAGATGTAGCCAACAGTCTGCCCTAAATGAAAATTGAAACCATTACCAACTAGTCCCGGTACCTTAAAAAATCGTTCGACTACCGTATTTTGTAAAATAAAATTAATTGAGAATAAATTAAAGGGAATAAATAGTTCTTCGCGCAAAAATATACACTGAAACAAATTGTGACTTTTTTTTACAAAATTAAAAAAAAATATGATTTTTTTGTCAATAAATGCTTCAAAAGAAAGGAAATATTTTAACTATCATTGAACAATGGAGAAACTATTAGTAAAAAAGTTTTTCAATAACTTTAAGTCGGAGGCATTTAGTTTGGCTCTCAAGCTAACAGAAATGCCCTTCTATCATCTGAGCACAGTGGTTGGGAAAGTCTTTGCGCAAATGCCTTGTCGAGACTGGTAGATTAAATAAGTTACTTTCTAAATCGAAACACTTTCGTGTCAGTTCGATTAGTCGTCCGCGTTACCTATGATGCGGCAAAGAGCTTTGAATCGATCTGACTCGGTGCTCGTTACATCGTTAAGACAAGTAGTTAAAGAAACTGAGTGTCTGGGTATGTCTTCAAGGTGGTATGCTGTCACCATTTGTGAGCTAGGGTTTAGACAGCAAGCCCTTTGTGCCTTTTTAAACTTTTGCGAGGAATGGATGTCTGAGAAGTCTTAACTTGAAGAATGCGTAATTTGTTACACTTACGGTTCTTTGTTGGAGGGCCGAGCCAGCTCTAATGTCGTGCAATGAGATAACACCAACCTTATTCACTTGGTAGGTAGCCTTGGTACCTTGTCGTATACCAAGCAGAAATCTTCATGATTCTGTGTGGCGTGCAAGACGGTAGGGGAACCGGGGCCAAGTCCGACACCTTAAGCGCAATCATTTTTCTAAAATTCCACAAAGCTCTTAAAATTGTAAGTTCTTTGCATAATCCTTCGTTAGATGGTTCTTAACAAAATATAATTTTTCAGCGTTTAAAAAAATTGGATTCATTAAAAAGTATTGGTTGCCGAAATATGACATTTAAAAAAACGCTGCGGGTAAGACCGACACCCCAAAGGGGCACTAGCGACCCTCTTTTGAAGTTTCTTGTTGTCCAATTTTTTTCACTAAAATGTGTTGTGTATTATGTGTATATAAGTATGTGTGATGCAAATGCATGCTTTCTGTACTTTCATCGCGTAGCAAGAGGAAGAGCATTCGAACGCGTGGTGTTATGAATAAATAATGTTTAACGCTTTGTTTATATTATGGAATGGAGAAAACTCTCAAGTAATTCTTTCGAGCTTTATTGCCACTTGTAAAGCTATTCTAAGTAGGAAGATCAGTTATGCAAGCAGAATATATTCGCTGTTACTAGGACTCATCCACTTAGAAGTAACGCACGCTTCGTAGTAAGCTATCCGGTTCGTGTTATGATTTTTCGGAACTTTGTTGATCAAGAATCCGACGGTCGACGAAAATTTTTCTTCGATGTCATTTCAAAATCTCATATTAGATTATACTTTTTCATTTCTTTTATGTAATATAACTATGAATCAATTGAGTTTTTAATTTTCTTTGGCCGGCTTGAGACAATACTGACGAATAAATGATAAAAAACAGAGTTCGTGTAATTCAATTATTTCCATGACGTAATTATAGTGTAATTGAACACAACAAATATTACCAGCCGTTTGTATTGAATCAAAAATGAACCCAACCTTCTAAACACCGTGTCTGTCTTACCTTATCCAAAAACTGTCGGTCTTACCCCAACAGTGCACATTTTTGTTAAAAGTCCAATCAACAGTATTGAAATACTCAAACTTATCTTCGACACACACAAATAACTATATGGAGATTAGAATAGAATGTGCGACGAAAAAACTGGTCATTTTCAAAGCTTTTGTGTTATTAAAACCATAAAATATATCTACTAAAAATATCATCCAAGTGCGCATCAACTTTGCTTTCACTTGTTTTGTTTATTTTGTTGACGCTTAATGAACCCATATCACAGACTAACAGAAATAACACTTAAAAACAAAGCTTCGCCCGCTTTAACGGTCATTTTAAATATATTTGTAGTTGGGACTGTGGCCACATTTGAAATTATGGCGCCACTGACATATGGATAAGCTTATGGGGGCTAGACCACTAGTGAAAAAATGCTCCCAAACCTGAGGGGTAACTCACCAGTAAATGAGTGTTTGGGACCGTGAATAAAAGGTGGAGCTAGCGTTCTTGGAAAATTGTCGGATCAATGTTTTTTGAGGGAATTGCCTCATAGTGTTATGTCTGTTAGTCTGTGCCCATATGGCATCGATGTGTATCGAAATGCCTAAAATAATCATACTAATAATATTCTGTCATTATTGTATGATTTAAAATAAATGATTTAAAATTGATATCTGGGAAAAGTCGAGGGGTGTCGTGCCTACCACCAGTTCTCCTACTTGCGGAAAAAGAATTCATTTGTACCCTGATCGTTAGGCTGCCTTAAAAACCCTCAGTTCGGTAGACTCGAGAACTTTAAATGTTATATATCTTACTCGGTTATTCTAGTATTACTTGCAATGAATTGGCGAACGAATTGGCTAGGGTGGGTGCTGCTAACTTCGTCGATCCAGAAACCAATTCTACCGCTGTCGAATATTTGGATAAAGCATGCGATTTTCCTTTGGGTTGCATCCGAACGTGTCAACCATTGCACAGTGAAAAAAGTATCAAAACGCTACCTTACTCAATAGCTTGATAGAAGGATAAGTGTGGTTATCAAAAATGCTTATCCCTTATGTAAAAATATCTGGGAAACCGAATGTAGGTATTTAAACTAACGATATAGTACACTATCATGCTCGTATTTCCCCAATTCCCCTTTTTGTTTGTGTTTATGTTCATTAGTGGCTATACAACGTGGAAGAAAGCTGGATGCGGGCTACCGTAGTTAGTGTTTCTTATGCTAAAAACTCCAGAGAATCTATTGAACATAGTAGGATTGCATGTATCAAATGTTTTAATGCGTTTTACCCCTATTCTCCCCGAACGCTGGGTTTTTAGTTTAACTTTACTCAACAACTCGGAAGTAGGCTTACCGCGACTAGTCAAAAGTAGTGCTTCTTAAGCAAAATAGTTCAAGGAATCGATTGTAGATATATAGAATGGCCGCCCGAATCGTGTGTATCCGTTTTATCCCCGATCCTGCTTATAACTCAAAATGGAATCAAACATGGCAATATATTTCGAAAAGAGGCTGAATGCGGTTGATCAATAGTTATATTGCTTGTGTTAAAAGGTTTAGAGAATCGATTGCAAATAGTCAAAATATCCGTGCGAAATGTTTGAACCCTTTTTACCCTTATTTTTCCCAGTAGATAAGATAATTTCGAGAAGAGTATGAATACGGCTGAACTAAAGTAGTAATTCTAACTACGTTCAATCGCATCCCTGGGTTAATAAAACAAACATAAAATTACTGGCGATCTACCTATTTCTAAAATGTTGAATGAGCTATACCTTTACATTTGTATTAAGGAAAGAATTGGGCTAAAACGGGTACACACGTTTTGTGAAATCATTCTAACTATCTGCAATCGATTCCCTGGACCTTTTACGTAGGAATTATTACTTTGATCAGCCGCAATCAGTACCTTTTCTGAAGGGTGGTATCAGGTTTAACTTCATGCTTGAGCAATGGGAAGAATTGGGGTAATGCGGGCACACATGTTGCGTGTAGTCATTCTAACAATTATCAATCGAATCCCTGGACAATTTAACATAAAAAATATTTTTAACCAGCATCTTTCTGCCCCCTTCTGAAATGATGAGTAAGGCATAACTTCAAATTTGTGTTTTGGAAAGAATAATGGTAAAACGGGTACCGTAAAATGGGGGTACATTGATAATTTTTTCAACATTTTCTCGAATAACTATCTTCAATTCAAGTAGATGTAACTGTTTGAATTTTTAAAACAAGTACTGGTTCCCATAGATTGAAAGTGTTCGAATTGTTACGTATTTTATTTCGTTTTACTATAAAAATAAAATCACTTTGTTGTAAATTTTCATTCTTTGTTTTCGGGGTAACTTTGATCACCAAAATACGTGTATCGAAATGAAAGATAACGCTCGAAATGTTATATAAATTGCGTATCTGCAGGTAATTTCATGGCTCGATATTGTAACGTCTAGAACCGTCAATCCGAACTGGGGCTGGGAGGTTCACATTGTCGTCTCTAGAATCTCTTCCTCTCATGTATTTTGTCTTCGTAACGTTGATGGCAAGTCCAATCCTGCTGGCTTCAGCTTTCAGTCTGATGTACGTTCCTGACATCGCCTCAAAGTTCCGTGCCATTATGTGAATGTCGTCGGCGAAGCCAAGCAGCTGGACGGAGTTTCTGAAGATTCTGCCTCTCGTGTCTATCCCCGCTCTCCTTATTACACCGGCAGCTTTGTTGTTTTCAGCCGACCGATCTCCTCCTTGACTCCTTGGAGATCAGGGGCCGACAGCCTATCGTCTTCTGCGCGTGCTCCAAGATCCGTTGCTATACCGCCTTCGTCCTCTGCTGCTCCACCGTTGAGGTGCTCGTCATAGTACTGCTTCCACCTCTCAATCACCTCACACTCGTTCGTAAGAAGGTTTCCGTCTAATTCCCTGCACATATCGGCTTGCGGAACGTAGCCTATGCGCGAACTGTTCAGCTTCTCGTAGAACATCCGTGTGTCGTTTACGCGGTACAGTTGTTCCATCGCTTCGCGATTTCGTTCCTCCTATTGGCGCTTCTTTCTCCGGAGGACCGGGGTTTGCCTGTTCCGTGCTTGTTTGTATCGCTCCACATTCTGTCTCGTTCCGTGCTGCAGCATCCTCGCCCGTGCTGCATTCTTCTCCTCTATTAACTGCTTACATTCGTCATCGAATCAGTAGTTTCCTCGATTCGGAATCGCTGTACCTAGTGTCGCTATAGCAGTACTTCCTATGGCGGAACGCTCCAGCCATCTTCAAGAGTAGCTGCGCCCAGCTTTTGTTCCGTGGGTAGTGCTGCTTCCAGCCGTTGTGCGTAGTCTTGGGCAACCCCGGCGTCTCCAAGTTGCTCAATGCTGGGCCTTGGCGTCCGACTACGACGAGTGTTGTACACCGTCGAGAGTTTTGAGCGCATGCATACTGTAACTAGGTAATGGTCCGAATCTATATTCGCACTGCAGTAGGTACGAACGTTGGTGATATCAGAGAAGAATCGCCCGTCGATTAGAACGTGATCAATTTGGTTTTCGGTGCGTTGGTCAGGTGATCTCCAGGTGGATTTGTGGATATCTTTGCGGGGGAAGAAGGTACTTCGGACTACCATGCCATGGGAGGCTGCGAAGTTCACGCATTGTTGGCCATTGTCATTCGATACGGTGTGCAAGCTGTTTGGTCCGATTACCGGTCAATGTTTCGACTCCCGTCCTACCAGAGCGTTCATATCACCGGTGACGATTTTCACGTCCCGTTGCGAACAGCCGTCGTACACCTCCTTCAGCTTCGCATAGAACGCTTCCTTCTAGTCGTCGGGTCTCCCATCGTGTGGGCAGTGTACATTGATGATGCTGTAGTTGAAGAACTTTTGATCCTCAACTTACACATCCTTGCGTTGATCGGAGTCCATCCAATCATGCGTTGACGCATCCTACCCAGCACTACAAAGCCAGTTCCCAGCTCGTTGGTGGTGCCACAGCTCTGGTAGAAAGTAGCCGCCCGATGCCCGCTTTTCCATATCTTTTGTCCTGTTAAGCAAAGTTCCGGCAGTGCTACGACTTCAAAGTTGCGTGGTTGAAGTTCGTCGTAGATTATCCTGTCGAAAGCTGGAAAGCAGAGTAACCTGCAGTTCCATGTTCCGAGTTTTTTAATCGTAGTTCTTATTTCGTCGCGTAGATCTTTGCGGATTGTTCCGATTCGTATTTTTTCTACATTGTTCGCAACGGTTAGTTTTCCAGGGCGGCTTGTTGGGCCTTCCTTATCCCCCTGTCTCGCCGGAGGACCATCGTGTCAGCTCTGTCTGGAGTCCCACGCTGACACGAGGACGATACAATAGCCTCCAACATGGAGAACAGACGCTGTTTTGAGCCGCCTCTAACATGGGGAACAGACGCTCGGGTGGACTCATCCTCCGAAAAGAGGAGCACCCCTTCCCTGTCAGCATACGAACATGGTCCCACCGGGGTTGGCTACCCGATCTTTCCTATGGTTACTCGTACCCCAACTGGCGAACCACCGGGTCTATATTACGCATTGCCCAGTCATTTACAAGTTATATATTAAGTGTTGAATATAAATTCAAACAAAAAGGGGAATTTAGGCAAAACGAGCATGACAACGTAGTGTGCCAGCAATCAGATTTTCAAGCCTTTTAACATAAAATTCACATTTTTTGTTAAACTTTATCCAACCTATTTAAAAGAAATCGCGTTTTGGATACATTGTTCCCACTATGCATTAACAGAGCTTGTAAAATTGCGTTCAAATAAAAACTTTTCTGCCACATGTAAGTCTGAAAATGTCAAAGGATTTGTTGCATTTTCCCAACCACAATTGTAGTGTTATAGTCAAGGCACTGACTGGACATTGCAAACTCAATTATCGCATCGTTACTATTCAGCGTGCTATATTATTCGTGTGATCTTTGTAGCTGCCCTGCAGTAATGCAATTGCGTATCCGGATTTTTGGTTCTCCATACAGTCGGTGTTAAGTCAGACCGAACCTAGTCGCAAAATTTAAAAAAAAAATAGATAAGGATAGCACTGGATAAAAAATTTGTTCAGCTACATTCGATTTGTAACAGACTTGAAATATGTTTCAATACGCAAGTATTTTGGCAAAAATTAATTTCCAATCATATCGTAAAGGATGCTGCGATCCAAACTTTAAACTCGCTTTTCTCGAAATCATTACAATGTCACTTAGTCCGGTCTGATTTAACACCGACCATATGTAGATGAACCAGGTCCAGGGAGCTAAAACTCAAGGATATGCTATTGGTCCTAACCTAGTATGCTAAAGTGGTATAGGCTTTATCAGTAGGTTTTATTATCCCTTCGGTAGTGATGGATACAGGCTTTTTACTATTTTGGGTTGCAATAGTACTGAGTTGTTATTTTCCATTTCCCTATCTTTTTCTTTTTCTACCCTTACCCTTCCGACCAGGAAAATAATGAGACGACATGGCAAGGCACAAATCTCAGAAACATGCTAATCGAGCCAATATATTCTAAATCCTGATTTCTGTATCAGTAGAGTGTGAGATGAACATAGGTGCAGATGGCACAATTCTCCAATGCAAAACAAAGCTCTAACATGGGACTTGTTTCGGTCATTTAAAAACAACCTATACATTGAATGCTTAAAGCTCTTCCTGAATAAACAGGGTAAAATTTATTTTCTTATTCAAATTAGTTAGAAATATGACGTTAGCTTTACAGTGAAGAATATAGCCCCATATGGGTAATCTAACCTACTTTCACCGACGTGCATCACACCCGTCAATGTTATTGAATTATCTGCTCATTGAAAAAAGAACGAACAGTAGGACGGAAAATATTACCAGCGGGTTTCCTATCTATATTTTCCACGCAATACCACCCACAATCAATGACGACTATCCGTTCCTTGCAATGCCCCAAATGTAAAAGGCGGTGAAAAAAAAGATTGAGAACAATCTTGTCATGCTTTTGACGCCTCAAATTTCCAACACATCCGATTCTGGGGCTTCCCTTTTGTCAGGATCCCGTTATAAAGGAGAGGCAAATCTGCGTGTAATGTTATTATCGTGCCCGGAAAATATGCCTTCTAACCGTTAAATAACTCACAGACTGCCGCGGTGCAGCATCCGAGAAACGATGAAGAAGGTTCTATTCACGTGCCACCCAACCAAATATCTAAGTACAAAAAAAATGCTGTGAAATCGTGCGTGTTCCCATTCCATCGCCTCAAGACGAAACCGGGTTTACTGTCACCACAACATACTACTAGAGCTGTGTTGTGTGGGACCGTGTCTGGTTTGTTGTTGATAGAATTATCTGTTTATCTTGGCACGCGCACAAAAGGGGACCGTTGCGTGATGGCATCACTGTTGAGGTTCGTGTTTTTTTTCGGTTGCCGCTGGTGACTTGTTGGTTCTGATGTTGTGCTGCGTAACTAGCACTTCGATACGATACGGTAGCGCTCAAGTGTTGTGGGAGTAAATTGATATACTTGTGATGATGTATGACCTTACGGATTAGCGATTGTGTGTGCGGTCAGAAGTAGAGATATGTATGTACATAATTTGTTTGCATTCTATTTTCAATATTTTTTCTCTTTTACTAATGATGAAAATGTCTAGGTTGTTCCGTTTTCCCGTGTGCATAAATGATAGTAGTGCATAAACACGCATGTAATGTTTAAGATTTTGAACGTCACTCAGTTCTAGTCGCTGAGTTTCTAGTTACCAGGTGACGTGACTGTGAGAATAGGGTCCAATTAGTACAATTTTTTTTTTTGTTTCCAATATTCTAAATTAGAACAAGGTCATACTGGTATAAAAAGAGATACAATTTCTACTTTTATTAAATTATTCCGAATAACATAACCCCCTTATTTGATTATTAAACATATGCCAACTGTGGGATCTGCATGGGTATCTTACGGATCTGAAGATCCTAACGGAATATTGCAATCTCACGTTGACAATAATTCTTTGATTTCTAAACTCAAGAGATCTACTTTGAACGCATTCTGTTTTATTCTTTTGTTATTACCTTTGATTGGATTACTTTCATACCACCATACCAGGGCTAAGTACACAAAAGTACGCCATCAAAAAGTATTCCAACTGCTCCGGGATACACCAAAAAGCAAATTCCGACGGTAGCTTCCCCCTGCCTCCCACAGAGACCCAAATCAGCCTCTATTTACTAGTGCAAAAGAAGTGATGATCGTCACTCCACCCGGAAACTGCGCGTCAGCCAGCAGTAGCCAGAATAAGTGAAAGATGGAAGCTTATGAACAGTAAGGATAACATGTTCTTGCTGTTTACGGATGGTCCTCGATTGAAGCTGAGGCAATGCTTCCTTTGTGAGTTACTTGAGAAGATTTGCTGTTTCGGTGGCAATGGCACTGACTGGGGAGTTTGCGTTGCGGTGGCGGTATTCGACTAGGTACAAGGTATGAACCAGCATGGCACTGCTGGCGCACGGTGGGCAGCAATATGGGCACATTAGCAGCATATAATCATAACAATAACTAAAGGGAGCAAACGAGGGCACTGACTGGGCCCCGACGCCAGGGTGTGGAGCGATAGAAAGAAAACGGAAAATTTAATGATATGTTTTAATGGATGTTTTTAATAAAGTTAGTTTTCTTGTTTATTGAAACTGCGTTACGGTAAAGTGCAAAGCTGACAGCTGATGGCATTGTTTGAGCTTATTTTTTGTGTGTGTTATTGTTGCCGCCGCTGGACATTAGACTCTAATGGATGCACCACAGATCGGATTATCTCATGGAATATATCTACAGGATGTGTGGATGATTCCACCGACTATTGTGCAAACAAAATTGTTTTATTTTATTCTGATGCTCGCATTTATGGATTATGGGTTTGTGTTCGATCTATATAGTTTACTTAGTGCATTATCATATATTCATGTAGGTTAAATTTATTCTATAAATATATTTAAAAAATGGGATCCCCATAAACTGTTTGATCCTCAGCATAGCAAATATAAAGCTTTATCGGTCATAGCCGTTTTTGAATTAACACGAATAATTGTAAATTATCTTGAGATGTAGAATGCTTTGTGCAGTCAGAATTTAAATATTTGAAATCAAAAGAATGAATGAAGTATTATGAGGCTGAAATCTGACTATAGTTACCTGAATATTACCAGATGTCAGCCATATTTCTGAAGAGCTAACATTAGTAGGTACACTGGTACCTCCAGTCGAGCACAGTCGTGATTCGCTGGTTGGGCCATTCGCTAGTTGGACCGAAAATGTATCTACTCACACCTCTAATTATTGTCAGTTTGATTGTCAAAGTGAATTTGACACGAGATTTTGACATTCAGATGCTTTTTAGTTGGACAATGGTCCAACTAGCGGAGGTCCAACTAAAAAGCGGTCCAGTTAAAAAGTGACCAACCAGCGAATCATGACTATATGTGATGGATTAGTTTGGCGCCTTTTCGTAATTCAAGATTGTGACTTCCAGATCAGTGAAATTCTGTATAACCCTAAGCATAAGGGTATTTTTGAATAGGCTTGACGAGTAGATGACGGAAATCGATTAGTGACATCATTTTGAAGGCAAAATTTCCTATAACCATACCATCAGCATCACTAATCACTATATCTACTATAATTATCCCATTCCGAAAATGGCTATATTGTTAAGGTAATAGAGAATTTACCTCAACCAGAGGTCGCCATCTTGGATTTCAAAATGGTTTCAGACATTGATTACCGTAATCTCCTCGTCAACCCCAACCCCCGAAAATACTTATATTGTTGAGGTTATAGAGGATTTATCCAAACGCCATCTTGGATTTCACAATGACTGCAGTCATCGATTACGTCATCTACTCCTCGACTCCATTCCGAAAATACCATATTGTTGATGCTTCAGAGAATTTATCTAAATCGAAAGTCGTTTCCAAAATGGCTATTTACGTCTATTTCCGCCATCTACTAGTTCTCCCCATTCTAAAATTACCCATCATGTTGAAGTTGAAGAATTAATCTCAACCGGAAGTTTTCATCTTGGATTTCAAAATGGATTCAGATATCGATTTACGTCATGCACTCGTCGACCTCATGCTGACAATACCCATTATGTTAAGGCTGTAGAGAATTTATCTAGACCGGAAGTCGTCATCTTGGATTTCAAAACGGCTTCAGGCATCAACTTCCATCATCTACTCGTCGACCCCATTTCGAAAAGGCCCATATTGTTGGGGTTACTGGGAATTTATACAAACCGAATGTCGCCGTCTTGGATTTCAAGATAGCTTCAGAGATCGATTTCCGTCATCTACTAGTGCTCCCAATTCCGAAAACACCTATCTCGTTGCAGTTGTAGAAAATTTATCCAAACCGGAAATCGTCATTTTGGATTTAAAAATGACTGCAGACATCGATTTCACACATTGCTGTGGTTTTAGGGAATTTATCTAAACCGGAATGGCTTCAGACATCTATTTCCGTCATCTACTAGTTCACCCTATTCCGAAAATACCCATATTGTTGAGATTGTAGAGAATTTATCTAATCTGAAGTCGCCATCTTGGATTTCTAAATGGCTACAGACATCGATTTCCGTCATGCATTCGACAACCCCGTCCCGAAAATACTCCACTTTTATTAGCAACATTCAGCTAAGAATATGTTAAATTGTATGGAACTGCATACTGTATTGTACGTATTTAATCTTATTTTTTACGAACTTGGTTCGTTATTTCGAATTTGGCTCGTAAATATGCATTTAATTCACCTAACAGTGTGACTTCTTCTTCGGATATTATATTCGTGATCTAACGGTGGATGTCGACCGCCAGACGGCACGAGAGTGCAATGATGAAGTTTTTATTGTCATCTGTCAAAACGCATTAGAAAGTAAATTTTGAATTTTATATATTCAATCAATATTATAATTAAATGTTATTTCTTTTAATGAAAAGTAATATTGATGAAGAAAACATCGTTTCCTACCTCTGAAAAATATCCAGATGGTAAATTTCTTGTTACATCACTAAAAATTCGTTCTTCCGGTTTCAGTTTATTCTAAAATGAAATTCAGAGATTGAAATTTCGATAGAAAACACGATAGTGAGCGAAAATCACTGGATTAAAGAGTGGAGGCGTTGGCAGTAGAGATTATCCACTGATAATTCCAATTTCTAAATAAACATTTTCCGTATCTAAAACAACCAAACTAACCTCAACAATACAAAAATAATTCCGAATCTCAATAATTCGCCGTAAAATATCTAGTTCGACTGAATGTTTTGACGACAAACGAAAGAACGAGTGTTTTCTTATCACCTGCAATTAAAGATTTTGTGAAACTATGTAATGTTTATCTTAAAACAATTAAAATAGAACAACCCTCCTATATCATTAACGCAAGAAAATATTTTCATCATCATTTGACTGATACCAAAAATTAAATCTAGTTGGCGCATCGACCGAAAAAGTTTCACGTTTGAGAGTCAATCGATCAAATTAGCATGAGACACCATCATTATGAGAAATTTTGAAAATCAATTCAAATCAAAGGTAAAGCAAAAGCCCCTTAAAATAGGTACTTCACTTGCTTTGTGAATACATTATTTAAGTTCTTCGTTCAATGCATTGTGCATGGAAAAACTGAATTTCCCTTTAGGGACTATATATGTGATGGCCAAAAATAAGATTAAATATTGCGTATATTTGAAGTACATATCATTAAAAGCGTTTATTTTCATGGTGATTGCAGCTCTTGATAACACGCTACCTCAACGCTAAAGGATAATTTTTCACGATTTTTCTATTAAAAAGTGTCCCATTTCGCGAAAAATCAAGATATTGAAAAAAAAACCTCTTTTGTTTTTGGCTCTAGAAAAATACGGGAGATAGATTTTCGGCCATGGACCCTTTCCAAAAGAACTCGCCATTTTGATAAAAACTAATTTTTCTCCACTAAAGAGAAAATTGTTTAAAACCATCTTTGCGTTTATAAGAGCACAAAACATATAACTAAATTAGTTATAGAATTTGCGTTTCGACTTCATCTCATCAGAATCCGAGATTAACTTAGTCACAGGACTGAGCTAGCACCAGATTGACGCTAGCTTCAAAAAACGAAAACACTATTTGTGTTTCTGGGCAAACCCCTCGTTCTACGTGATGACTTTGCATTGTGTAAAAATACTGAAAATTTTGCGATCCGCTACATGTATAAACCATTGAGGAGGTATCCTGCTATACAAGATAAAAAAACTAGAGGCTTTTTTGCTTATGTCAATAGATATATCGAAGAATATATCACAACAATCTTCATCTAGCTTTTTAAAGATTCTAACCAACATTATAACATTATAATTATTGCAGCTTAAAATCAAAAATTCGTACCAACAATACATAAGGAAACTACGAAAAAAAGTTACGGAAAATCAAACAGAAGATATTCTTATGTAAATCGGAAATCTTTGTTGTTTCACTGGTTTCAACCACAATAAACTCCGTCATTTTGTGAAGTTTTTTAAGAAATATTTTGATTTTAGCTTTTCAAATGTGTGTGCTATTATACATAAATTTTCAAATAGCTAGGACTTTTCTTTCCCTTTCCAGAAATCACGAAAATAAGCTTCTCTTTTGTCTCCTAAAGTAGTCTACTCCCTTAAGTGTATCTATTAATCTAGGACACTTTTTTAACATAAACTACCTAAACAAACGAACGAATGGGAAAAGATACGCCATATTATGGAAGAAACCGTTAAATTAATCCTTTAACTTACTACAACTAAATCGGTGTAGTTCGTTGCAAAAGAAAAAAAACTATCCCCAAAAATACCCCTCAAGTAGACAGTTTTCCAAGAAGTTTCTTGTGGACGAGTTTATAATGACTTTTTTTCCACTTACTTGAAGTCATTGAAGCTTCTCGTTTTCTATGCAAGAAGAATGCTTCATAGGTGAAGAAAGTTTTCTTAAAAAATGGCGAAGAAATAGATCGAGATACGATTTTTCCCTACAAGCCACGAAATTGTTGAAACTAACTAAATTTTTTTAAGGCAACGTTGAGCCGAGCGATTAAAAAGTAGAAGGAAACTTTCTCTCCGGACAGTGCAATTGATGCATCGGAGTGGAATCGTTTAGCATGAACTGCACTTTCCCAACAACCCTAGCTCATTCGAAAAATCAAGGTTGATCTTAACATCTCATACCTAACAATGATTTGCCGTCAAAACTGAATACTACCCGCTGAACTGTTGGCGAATCCGTTTTCGAAAGTTCTGCAAATGATACCGCGTAAATAAATAACCCAACTGAAATCGTAAACAAAAAACAGCGGTGCGGTCAAAATCCGAGCTTATATGCTGTACAACCAGGTGCTCAATAAAAGTATCTTAATCGACAAAGAACCAAATGCGATTTTAATCAAATTTTTCTCATGGAAACGTTCCTAGCAAATTCAAGTTCGTTTTCTGACGAAAAATGTTATGGTTTGGCAAGGGTTCGTCAAACGGTGAGATGAAATAGTCTTCACTTAAGGGATTAGAATGGCAAGGAGACGCCATGTTTCGTTTGGAGTTTCAATTCAGCTGCACAAGCTTATAGCTGAGTTCGGATTCAGGACGGAGCATGGCGTTTCTTTGTTTTTTTATCTCTTTAGTTCTCCTTTCCTATTCAAGTCTCCTATCTCATGCCTCCACGCGAGTCTAAGTTTATTGATGACATTTGGTCCTGGGTGCTATCAGCCTTCTGCCGATAGTAGCAGAATGAGAAGGTGTGAACAGATCTTATCAAGTAATCACTACCGTAAAAATGAATATCTGATTGGCCGTGTCGATGATCGTGGGTTAATACATACTGAAAATTCGGAGTAGGCAGGCCTTTCGCGCCATTTGGTTGGCTACGTTCTTGCCCAACAAAGTAGAAATCTCTCCTAAGATCCGTCTTGTTTCTTGGTACACCTGACACGCAGGTTTAAAAAAATTGCTACAGCAAATATCATTTATTTATGAAGTAAATTATAATTTAATGGAATACTTCGAAACCATGGAAGCATTACTTTCATTTGTGGTCGTAGTATAACGTAATATAGAAAATATAACCCATCAAAGTTTTAGTTTGATAAAAGAATTGAGTGTACAATTTCCCCAGAAGCCACCATTTCCTTAAAACATCTTCTGGCGGAATAGAGGAAGCAGAGGAGCTCGTACTAACCCGAGCTATTTTCTGAAGCCGTCTCCTGCCTGCGTGTGGATTGAATCTCTGTTTTGACAAATGTAGATCTACACCAAAAAAGTTGTTTGTCTTGGTTTATTCTGTATATCACAGAGGACAATATTTTTGTTTTAATTAAATAGGCGGTTTTGTTAAATTTTCGAGGTAATGAGCAACTTTTCGATGAATTCTGGACAGGCTTCGTGAGTGTCATCCTACCTACCTTTGACCGAAGCAAAAATACTCCTCTCGTCGCAGAAATTACGCCCACTGTCTGTTACGTAAACAAGTGCATATTGATAACTGTCTCAGAGAAGAACTAGAGGCCCAAACAGATCGGAGAATTATTTATTATTCACATGATTAGCATGATTAATTCCTTTATTATTCTGCCCGGGTGTCCTTCGGTTCGTTGGAAGCAGAATAACGGATGGTAGACAGAAGCTTGAGAGTATTTTTTCGATTCACGGACAGGTCTTCCGTTACCGGGAAACAGATGTAAGCAAACGTCAGATAACTTTCAGGAGGAGTCAAAAGTTCAGACACATGGTTGATGGCTTCACGACTTAGTGGAACTGATTTGTTCTCGTTGGCAGAAGAATGTTTCGCGTTGCTACTGGGTACGATGAATTGAGTTTGTGCCCGAGGTTATTCGATCCACTTGTATTTATGTGGGCGTGCTGGGGATGCGATACTGAGTGGCTGGCAGGTTTCGATTTCGGCTGATTGTAATCCGACAAAAGCGATGATGCTGAGCTTCCGTTCTATTCTTTTCGTTTATCCGATTATGCGGACTGGGGACTATATTCATTCCATGATATATACTTTACTCTTTGGTGAAAAAAGCAAAGCATTGGTACTAGAATCCTTTTACGAAATTTTGAACTTGTGTCTTAACAATCTTTGCAGCCGATGCGGAGTATACAGCACAATGGCAAGATTTGTGCTATGATCCTATAAATAAACTTTTATTTGCACCACCCATTTGTACTACAGGAGTGTCAAAGTTCTCTGGTTTACCTTGTATTGGATGAAAGTTAAGTTTAGCATCCGTTTACCTCTTTTTTACTTTTTGAATTGGTTGCCAAATCATGAATTGCTTTCTGTAGTGACTGAGGTGATGTTGTCACAACTTTTAAACTTGTCACCTTGGACTTGACGCTGCACCAGTGATGATTCGTCAAGGCCTGGTTAGAGTTATCTGTCTAAGGGACCATCCATAAATGACGTAGCATTATATGGGGGAGGGGGGAGTTTTGTATTTTGTGATGATGTGTGACGACAGGGGGGGTAGGGGGTCATGTCATGCTACGTAGCTTATTTAAAGGGGAATAGGGGTTGACCTGATGTCACGATAATCTTACCCGTTTCATCTAACATCGTTTTTGATTTTTTTTAAATTTTTAACGGGGACAACCAGGGGGGTGAGGGTTACCGTCAAGTAATTATCAGGGGGGGTATATAGAATTTTGTGACGAAATGCTACCCAAAAATGCTACGTCATTTATGGATCATCCCTAACCATGAAATTAGCTCTTATCCTAAATATAATAGTATGGAATTGACAAATGCAGTACAATACAAATTAAAATATAAGATACTAGTAATCGAAAGATATTAATGAAAATTTGCAAATACTTTTCCTACAATCGAGCAAGGCATCGAACTTTAACATCTATTTCAATCATGTGTTGATACTCCCTTCCACCATATCGCACCCCATCAGCAAACAGCCAGTGATAGCATCGGCTAGAGCAATTGGAAATCACGGAAATACCTAAGCTCGATTGGGGCTAAGTTTTTTCCCTGCTGATAGGGTCCATGCTCTTTCGCTTGACGAGTTGGCGGCTAGTAAAGTAATCGGCGGATCCAGAAGTGACCTGGCTCTCGGAATAGCCTATCCATCTAG
This sequence comes from Topomyia yanbarensis, assembly GCF_030247195.1. NCBI lineage: Eukaryota > Metazoa > Arthropoda > Insecta > Diptera > Culicidae > Topomyia > Topomyia yanbarensis. The sequence continues at coordinate 130,738,159 of NC_080671.1, forward strand.
ACCGTTCACGTGGTACTATAGAAACAACCTGTAAGAATGCGGTCAAGCCAGATGACCTATGGGATGACCAGCTGTACGTGCATCAGATATAAGTCAAGAGATTTAAACGGAACAGAAATTGTGCACACCGGAGGGAAAGAAATCGAAAACATGCTTTCCTGACTGGGGCGTTGTGGGAAGGCCTGGGATGGGAAGATCCAGCGTTTGGTGGAAATCAGGGTTGGAATGGTTGCGTTACGGTCGTCGATAGGACTTGTTTTGAAATTTTTTGAGCAAATACCATGTGATGTAACTAAAATGTAAATGTACATTTTTAGACTTCTAACCACGTGCTTTTGTAGTTATTTCTAAAGCATGGGTGGACTCAACTGGACTTGCGTCTACAGAAAGGCGGGAATTAGTTGGAAATTTTGCTGAACGAGGAGACTGAGTTATGTTAAAACAGTTTTACTTTTGATTTGTTTTCAAAAAGCGATTCTTGGTAGTCAACCAAAAAGTAATGTAATCTGACTAAGAGAAAGCACGGATTGGTTGTTGTCACTGGTTTGCATTATTATTTTATGTCGATCGAATTCCTAAGGGCATGTTCAGCAGCGTAGTGTTTTATATGGGATTTTCAAAGTGGAACTGGATTTAAAACAATCACAATACCCAGCAGAGTTGTTTTGATATATTATTTCGAACAGTTTCGTGTTGAACTGTGTAACTGGTATTCTCTTGGTTGCTTCATTTGATATACGTTTGGAACTATTTTGAATATATAAAGAGTTTATAGCACATACACTCAATATATTGGGGAAATGAATTCAACTTCAATTCAAGAATTCAATGAGTCAAGAAACGATCTGAGGACACGTGTGGGAGTGTTTCAATACTAGATTCATAATTTTGACAGTTATATAATATATACTGCAAACTTTAAGACTAAAACTTTCTCTCCCAGCAGCAGTTTGAACAGCTGTTCTTGTTAGTTTAAAATTCAGGTTTGAAATTCATGCCATGTCTTAAGTTGGACTTAAAATTATGTTTCCCCAGAGTATCTGTCCTGGTCTATGTATTTAAAAACCTGTTCTAAACGTGTTTTAGATTGAGAAATAAATAAAATGGTTGTGTATACCAATTTATATTTAAAAATAAAACGTGGGATGCAATAATTTCGATTCTAGTTAGAGTAGAATGGGGTCAGATAGGATACAATAGGTATAGGGCAATATCTTTGCAATGTTATTGTAGAGGTTGCTCGCATTGCATGAATTAGATACATGGTAAAAACATCGTTTCTGACTGTCATTTCGGCTGTTACCGTGGATCAGCTGTATTAGTTAAGGCGTCGTTTATGTTTTCGCGTGTTGTTCCTCGAAAACGCATTGTCTTTCGTTCTCAGTACAATACATTTAATCAATGTGAAAAAAAATCAAGAGAGGTTTTTCTTACGTAAAAATTAATGCTGAACACGAATTTTGTGTTGGTTTTTCGATATTTTTGTTTTTGAAAAAAATATCGACATCAACATGAAACATTTGCTTGGGGACACAATAGGTCAGCCGTTTGGGGACACTTTAGGTCACTACTATAATGTAAAATTGAATTATTTTGACAGGAAAATGATGCGTAATTTTGCGCGAAATATGCCAAAATGAAGTGAAGAGGACATAAAGAACGCATTTGTATCTGTTCAAGATGACGCTAGTATTCGGCCAGCCTCTAAACAATTCATAGTTCTGCTCGAAACATTACGTGCTCGTGTGAAAGGAAAGTGGTTGTCATTAATGAATTCGCACCATATATTTCGGGTGAGTTAACAATATAGTAATTTAAGATGTTGTTGAAGTAGATAATCGAAAAAGAAAAGGAATCCAAAAAATGTACATTTCTTTTCCATGCACACAAATATGCGATTTTATCAAATGCAAAGAGTACGATAAAGTGAATGTTAACTGAAAATGTAATAAAAATACTTTGTTAACGATAGACAATTTTACTGCATAGAAGTTTGTCTGTTAGTTTTTTCGTTCTCAACCAACCCTGCTAAATGAAAGCACCAACAGGAAAAACTCCGATCGCATCACCATTTAATGCACCGTACCGGGCGGTAAGTGGAGGATTTACATCATTTGAAATGGATCCTCGTAGAAGCTGTTTTCAATGTCTATACTACTTGCACTATTGTTGTTGTTGTTATGGTTGATGCTGTTGTTGTTGTTGAAATTGGCGATACTGAGGTTATTGTTGTTGTTATTGTGGTGATGGTGGGCGTCACTACCACTGATGAGGCTGATAGGATGGTGATGGTTCTGTTGATTGATACCACTGCTGCTCAGTACGTCAAGCACGGATATGGTGGACGAAATTTGATCGGGATGGTGCTGATGACGCTGTTGCTGAGAATCAGCTTCCGCCTTCACGATGCAATGATTCTGCACTGTGTTTGCTGCTGCTATTGGGACTGCTGTTGGTGTTAATGCTACCACAGCGGTTGTTGTTTTTGTTTTCGTCGAAACACCAGCAGCGCCCTCTTCGCCGCGCATTACAATGATAACGTCGGTGAGAGCTGTGATGTAGTTCTTAGCTAACGTGAGCGTTTCAATCTTGGACAGACGTCGTTCTTTCTTAACGTGCGGTATTACTTCTCTCAATGACTGGGGGAATGTGAAAGAGTAGAAATGTAGAAAAAAGATCAGACATTTAATTATATGTGGCGGTATCAATTACTGTCGTCGAAAAGTAAACACTTCAGCGTCCTAATGAAAAGGGCTCTTATTACATTATTCTATTGTACGGCTGGTTTAATTTAGATTCTTACATTAGGTAATAAGATTAAAACTCTACTCTAACCGTTCGACTTGTCCGATGCAAGTGCAAGTGGAATGCCTACATTTTATCTGTGTCATTTAACCCGTACTCACCTGAAATGCATCGTTAAGGCTGTGCATACGCATACGTTCCCGTTCATTGGATTCTAGCCGCCGCAGGTTGCGCTCTTTGGCATTCAAAGCACCCTTTCGGCGCCGTGCGGCAGCTGCGGCTTGCTGGTGATTCTGCAATGAGGCATTCCGACTGCTGCTGCCACCGCGGCTACCAGCACGACTGCCACTACCGCAACTGGTGTCGTCACTTTGCGAGCTGGAATCGCTCATGTCCGGATCGAGGGCGGATTCCTTGGAGGAAAGCAACCAATTTTAGCTATGTCATGAGTTGTTTGCTGTTGGTAGATGGGATAGTATTTGGTACGATTGTTGAATTATCGCTTAAAATGTATTACTACCCAGTATGTCCAGTTTGAATGACTGGTTCTATTTAGCATCCGGCCTAAGTGACACAACCGATTCTGTTTAGAATCGGTTTTTTTCATTGGAACCGGATACTAAATAGGTCAGCCAGAACTCCGGCTCATTTTCCGGCTGGTCTTACTGTGTAGTTCATTAAGGGGCCGTACACAAATGACGTAGCTTTTTTCGGTGATTTTTGACCCCTCCCTCCCCCCTCGTAGCATTTGGTCCCAAAATTCTAACCTCCCCCTCGTAAATAACGTAGCATTTACCTACCCCCTCCCTCTCGTCCCATGCACAGCGCCCGCGCGATGAAAAAAAAAAATTACATATGTTTTTCAATTATTTTAAATACATGTCCTTTCAAAATGTTTGACGACTTTTATCAGCATTTTCATTATAACAGCAAATTTCGTGCAAAATAAACCCATTTCATGACAAATCGTCGCTGTTGTGCTATCTTATGACAAGCGCCATTTAGCACATTTCGAGAAAAACGATTTTTAAAGTTTGAAATTGAATATTTTGAAATTTATAAATGGTATAAACAATCCAAAGAAGACAATTGATGCTTCTATCTATTCTGCATTAATCTCTCAAATATTACAAAGATCGGTTGACTATGTTGCGAGTTTTTACTATGAATGTAAACAAAAGTCGCACTCACACGTGTCATAGGCGTGTATTGATGACAAAATTTGTAGAACGTGTCATAATAGTGCATGGAAAATTTTCCATAGAAAAAAATCATCAATTTTTAACTTTTATTCATATCTTTGCGTTCATATGGTCTATAAACAATCGGCGAATTGCATTTTGAAGGAAATGGGTCAGGGAATCTAGAAAAAATTGTTATTTTTGATTACAGTGTTGCCAAATATGCTTTATTTCCAGTTTAAAACTAAAACTGTGTTTTTCTCACAACTCGTGTAATTTTCTTTTGAAAATGTTTATGCCATTGTGTTCCTCAGACATTTTCACACATTAAAACATCTAAAACTTCAATATAACTTGAGCAAATCCCTAGATACAGTGATTTGATTAAAAAAACTCACAATATCTCTTCATGTTTCTCGCTATATCTAACTAACCAAGTAGAATTTCAAAATTCTGAAAACGCCACTTTGTAGAGATTTTTCAAACAAGTAATGTGGCATATCTAACTCAGTTTACCCCAAAATGGCGTTTGTCATAAGATAGCACAACAGCGACGAAATATAGTGTTGATAGTTTTGTTTTGAATTTTATACGTCAAGGAGAGCATGGAGACAAGTTCTCTCAGTTCACAATCATGCAGCTGATAATGATTCTAAGAACCATACGTTCATCTAAATTACTAAATTTTGTTTGATTGAATCCGAAGTGAAAATTTAATTCAGCTTCCAAACTAAGTCTACTAGTTAGCAACATTAGCTAACTAATGCAGCAAGTTAAATCCGCATACAAAATCTTATCGTATTATTGTAATTCCGCGAATCGTAAAATTTACCTTATGAAGAACCGCATCAAAAGTAACTTGTTTGAATTTAGATTCATTTCTCTTGGGAATGGAGGATCATTAAATTGTTTTCTCTAAACAATGGGTTTTAAACTTAATGCTACGTCGCACAACTTCTAACCCTACTCTCCCCCTTGTCACACTTCGTCACAAATTTGGTATACCCTCCCTACCCCCCAAAATGCTACGTCATTTATACATGGCCCCTAACCCATTCCCCGCGCGTGATGCCACATGGCATCACCAGACATAACTTTTGTCTTTTCGTAATAGCTTGCTTGAACATATTCGAATTGGTTCTTGTAATTAATGAACAGAGCATCAATTAAGCTGTTTTTATGTATAACACATCACAATTCGTTCAACTATCATATCGTAATCATAAAAACATATTTTTTCATTTGTCTCTCGCGGGGAATGGGTTAGCTTTGCAACCTTAGTAGTTAAAGAGACTTGAAAAATAGTCGTTTTAAGCGCTTCTAAAAACCTGATTTTATCTAAAAAGATCACTGTAAATGATACCGATGCACGATTTAAAATAAATGTTTATTGCTATTCTTTTAATTTAAATGAATAATCAATATTTCTACTTATTTCACAGGTACCATACAAACACGCAAACAGCATTCGGACTGCGGATATGATGTTCTCTTTTGTTTGTTTAACCTTTAATCACAGCCGTACTGGCGAATCGATTTCAGTAACGGTGCTATCATTTTGTAGCAATCTCCCGAAAGTTGGCAATAAAAATTAATTCTCCGAACAGTAATTACAATGAATGGATTCATTTGGAAAAGAAATTGTAAAATCCTTACCGTTTGAAGCCGCCGTGCGGATCGCTTTGGTCTTGAGGTCGCTCTCGGGTAGCTCAGGTAATCTTCGACGGGTAGGTGTAGCAAATCATCTGACCGATGACCGCTTTGTCCATTCGATCCATTGCTGGTGATTTCGAAGAATCCACTTGTGTCGGAAGATTCGGCAATTTCCGCTGCAGCAATTTGCAGGATATTTTTGTCATCTGTCAGGTCAGATCTCATCTTTGGTTCAATTCACTAGTTTTCTTTTGCGATTAACAATATTTTTAAATGTTCGATAATTTTGAGTCACTTACACTTTAAATATATATTTATTCTTTAAATTATCTGCCGTTAATTTTCCAACCAACGCCGCACACCATTCTTCCGGTGACCTTTTTCCTGATTTTCTTGTCCTTTTAGCTTCGGGATGATTCCCGGTTGCAAATCTGGAAAAAGAGATAAGCGGAAATGAACATTACGCTCGCCGTGGGAGATTATAAAACACTTCCGCGCCAATTTTCCCCACAATCTATTTTTATTTCAAGATTAATTTGTGGACTGCCGGGACAAGACAGCCGGGAGCATAGAGGGGAAAATATCTGAGACATGATTATGTCCACTGCCACAGCAGCCGCCAACCTTCGTCGGCAGCTAAATGGGACCCGTGTTTAGCGGCTACGGCGGTTTTCACCTGTCCTTTTCACTCCCTGCTAGAACCGGAGCTTAGTAGCATGATAGCGCAGGTTTACAGTGGCTGGGATTATAATTCTTCTTTCTGCACTGTTGTTCTTGGGTCGTGGACGTTTAGCACGAACAGGGACGGCATTTAATGGAATATTTGCAATTGAGTATTTGTGACGAATTGTGGGGAAGTTTGGGTTTAAATTTGGTTTGATTGACATTCGTTGTGGCATTAACAAAAGGACATTCTGCTTCGGTGTTATTAATAGGTAAACAACGCCAAGGGTGCGGAGTAGTACAAGTATCCCCGTTGGCAGTATAAAGGTAATATTGATAAAGCCATTATCCAGAAACGCCATTGTTTTCAATTGAGATATTTTACTGTTGAAACACGTTATGCCAAACACTAAATTTAATATAAGTAACGACATTGTACAACTGTTGAAAAATCTAATTCTTTTTATCAGCTTCAAACTGTTTTCAACCCCTCTTGGGTGTTGTGGTCAGAAACAATCCTCTATCGCATCGGGTGACCGATAACGACTACACATCCTTGTTGATTTCTTTCAAATTTTGAGAGTATCTTTATAAATGTATACTCTAGTGGAGCACGCATGCGTTTTTCGTTGTGTTGTCAATTTTTTATAAATATTTGATAGGATTTTTTTCAGCAAAATCGAAATGTTCGACAAAAGACTTAACATTTCCCACAAAATCGACATTTTTGATATGTACAGGATTATATATTGTATATATGTTGTCTACTAGATTATATATAAAGATACCACCAAATTTGAAGACCGATGAAGATTTTAGCCGCTTCCAGTCCCATACCGTTAAAACGGGCTCCTAAAGCGGCCATTTTAGGATCAAAAATCATAAAACAGATTTTTTGTGTTCGTCAAAATACAAGTGATAAGGAATTAAAAACCTGTTTTCATCCACCCAGTGGTTTTTCCATTTATCCAAACTATGATTTAATAGCTGGATACGTTCAATATAACAGTCGAAATGTCTATTAATTTATATATATATATATATATATATATATATATATATATATATATATATATATATATATATATATATATATATATATATATATATATATATATATATATATATATATATATATATATATATATATATATATATATATATATATATATATATATATATATATATATATATATATATATATATATATATATATATATATATATATATATATATATATATATATATATATATATATATATATATATATATATATATATATATTTCAAGAATCTTTTATTCGCCACCAGTGATTAAGGCATGCGAATCGAAGTAGTTTAATATTAATTCAAATAGATTTTTAATTTATGAGGTATTACGATTATGTAGTGTTTATAATTACTGATTACTGACCATAATTTTTTATTTATTTATGAACAGATTAAGGCCTGCGCCGTATACAAAAGATTCCTCCATTCCACTCGGTCCATGGCCGCGCGTCGCCAGCCACGCAGTCTACGAAGGGTCCGCAAATCGTCTTCCACCTGGTCGATCCATCGTGCTCGCTGCGCGCCACGTTTTCTTGTACCGGTCGGATTGCAATTGAGAACCGTTTTCACCGGGCTATTGTCCGACATTCTGGCTACGTGCCCGGCCCACCGTAGTCGTTCGATTTTCGTGGTATGACAGATGGGTGGCTCCCCCAACAGCTGATGCAACTCATGGTTCATTCGCCGTCTCCATGTGCCGTCTTCCATCTGCACTCCACCGTATATGGTACGCTGCACTTTCCGTTCGAAGACACCAAGTGCGCGTTGGTCCTCCACGAGCATGGTCCAGGTCTCGTGCCCGTAGAGAACTACCGGTCTAATCAGCGTCTTGTAGATGGTCAACTTCGTACGACGGCGAACTCTGTTCGACCGAAGTGTCTTGCGGAGGCCAAAGTAAGCACGATTTCCTGCCACGATGCGTCTACGAATCTCTCTGCTGGTATCATTGTCGGCGGTCACCAGTGAGCCCAAGTACACGAACTCTTCAACCACTTCGATTTCGTCGCCACCGATGCAAACTCGAAGCGGGCGGTTCTCATTCTCTTCTCGTGAACCTCTTCCTATCGTGTACTTTGTCTTCGACGTGTTGATGGCAAGTCCGACGCGCTTGGCTTCTCTTTTCAGTCTGATGTAGGCTTCCTCCATCTTCTCAAAGTTTCGTGCAATAATATCAACGTCATCGGCGAAGCCAAGTAGCTGAACGGACTTTTTGAAAATCGTACCACTCGTGTCGATCCCTGCTCTTCTTATTACACCTTCCAGCGCGATGTTGAATAACAAACACGAGAGACCATCACCTTGCCGTAACCCTCTGCGTGATTCGAAGGGACTCGAGAGCGTCCCTGAGACACGTACTACGCACATCACCCGATCCATCGTCGCCTTCACTAATCGCGTCAGTTTGTCCGGGAATCCGTACTCGTGCATAATCTGCCATAGCTGATCTCGATCGATAGTGTCGTATGCGGCTTTGAAGTCGATGAACAAATGATGTGTGGGCACATTGTACTCGCGGCATTTCTGCAGTACTTGACGAAGAGCGAACACCTGGTCCGTGGTAGATCGTTCGCTCATGAAACCCGCCTGGTACTGCCCCACGAACTCTCTTGCAATTGGTGATAGTCGACGGCATAGTATTTGGGAGAGTACCTTGTAGGCGGCGTTCAGCAGGGTGATTGCTCGGTAATTACAGCAATCCAGCTTGTCGCCCTTTTTGTAGATAGGACACACGACACCTTCCATCCACTCCTCCGGTAAAATTTCCTCCTCCCAAATCTTGGTAATCACCCAGTGCAGCACTTTAGCCAGTGGCTCGTCACCGTGTTTTAGTAGCTCGCTTGGTATTTGGTCAACCCCAGCGGCTTTATTATTTTTGAGCCGGCTAATCTCCTCCTGGATTTCTTGGAGATCCGGAGCCGGTAGTGTAATGTCTTCCGCGCGTGCTCCCAGGTGCGTTACCGTGCCATCCTCGTCGTCTGCTGCATCGCCGTTCAGGTGTTCTTCGTAGTGCTGCCGCCACCTGGATCACCTCACACTGGTCCGTGAGAAGATTCTCGTTTGTATCTCTGCACATGTCGGCCTGTGGTACGTGGCCCCTGCGCGAGCGGTTCAACTTCTCGTAGAATTTCCGTGTGTCTTTAGCGCGGTACAGCTGCTCCATCGCTTCGCGATCTCGGTCTTCCTGCTGGCGCTTTTTGGTCCGGAAAGCCGAGTTCTGCCTGTTCCGTGCCTGTTTATATCGCGCCTCGTTCGCCCTCGTGCGGTGTTGCAGTATTCTCGCCCATGCTGCATTCTTCTCTTCGACTAACTGCTCGCATTCGCCGTCGTACCAGTCGCTTCTTCGGTCCGGGCCCACCGTACCTAGTGCAGTGGCTGCGGTGCAACCTATGGCGGATCGGATATCTCTCCAGCCATCTTCAAGGGCAACTGCGCCTAGCTGCTCTTCCGTTGGTAGTGCCACTTCCAACTGCTGCACGTATTCTTGAGCCACTCTGCCATCTTGTAGCTGCTCGATGTTTAGCCGCGGCGTTCGGCTTCGACGAGAGCTATGCACTGTCGAAAGTTTTGAGCGCAAGCATACTGCAACCAGGTGGTGGTCCGAATCGATTTGATTTTTTGTTACTTGGTCCGGTGATCTCCAGGTGACTTTGTGGATATCTTTGCGAGGGAAGAAGATGCTTCGGATTACCATTCCACGGGAGGCTGCGAAGTTCACACATCGTTGGCCGTTGTCATTTGATACGGAATGCAGGCTGTTAGGCCCGATCACCGGTCTGTACATTGCCTCCCTTCCTACCTGTGCGTTCATGTCGCCGATGACAATTTTCACGTCTCGCAGAGGGCAACCGTCGTATGTCTGCTCCAGCTGCATGTAGAACGCTTCTTTTTCGTCGTCGGGTCTCCCTTCGTGTGGGCAGTGCACGTTGATGTTGCTGTAGTTGAAGAAACGGCCTTTGATCCTCAACTTGCACATCCTTGCGTTGATCGGCTGCCACCCGATCACACGTTGGCGCATCTTGCCCAGCACTATGAAGCCGGTTCCCAGCTCGTTGGTTGTACCATAGCTCTGGTAGAAGGTAGCCGCTCGATGCCCGCTCTTCCACACCTTCTGTCCCGTCCAGCAAAGTTCCTGCAGCGCCACGATATCGAAGTTGCGGGGGTGTAGCTCGTCGTAGATTATCCTGTCACATCCTGCGAAGCCGAGCGATTTGCAGTTCCATGTTCCGAGTTTCCAATCGTGATCCGTTATTCGTCGCCTGGGTCGTTGCCGATTGTTCTGGGTCGTATTCTCTTCTGTATTGTTCGTTATGTGGGTTTTTTAAGGGGCGGCTTATAGGGTCTACGCCAACCACCTGTCTCGCCGGTGGGCCATCGTGCCAGGACTGCTTAAGGTCCCACCTGGACACCAGGACAGGTTTACACCTTCCGAAGAAGGGTAACCCCCCCCCCCCCCCTTCCCTGTCAGCATACGACCAAAGTTCCCACCGGGGTTGGTTACCCGATCTTCACTAAGGTTACTCGTATCCCAGTCGACGCCACGGGGAGGCCAGGGCTAGGAGTTACTGGGCAGAAGGCTATGGACCGCAAGTGGGGTCTATTTTATGCCTTCAGGTACAAGAGGCTTACGCACTGCCCAGTCATTGACGACCATGACCTGACCATAACAGTTAACCTTTAACTTCGGAACCAAAAGTCAGAACTGAATTAAATTCAATAGCAGTCAATAAGCAGCAGTATTACTCCCAGCGTGACATTGGCTTAGGAACTCTGCGAGTGCCCCGGGGGCATCAAGAACCGTCACAGGTGGCCAATGTGGTCAAAGCTACTTCGATTGATCATTAGTGATCTATACCCGCAAATCCAAGCAATATTGAATATGATCACATTATCATAGTTTTGCCAGATTATATGGAAATTTGTTGTGTGACCGCACTCAACGCGTAACCCCGTAACCGGAAGTTGCGTTAACTAAAATTCAATAACGGGAGCATTATACCATCCATTTCAAATTAAGTTTGTGCAAATTGGTTTAGCTATCTCTGAGAAAATTGAGTGACATTATTTGACACCCACATATATACACACATACTCACACACATACATACACACATAAATTATGTGATCTCGATGAACTGAATCGAATGGTATATGAAACTCGGCACTCTGGGCCTCGGTTGGATAGTCGATTTTTGGAGTGATTGCATAGCCTTTCTTTGTATGAGAAAGACAAAAAATAACTCGGTAAAAATACACATGTGTTCAAATTTTGTATTGTCGTTACAGAGACATTAGTACATCAAAAAAAAAGTTCCCAAAATCGTGAATAAAGTACCATGCATTCTTGTATGATCACGTATTTACGTTACGAAAACAGGACCATGAACAAAAATCATGATTATGTTCATATTTCCTTCAGTAATGCCTGCATAACGCTTTTGGCAGCGAAAATATTCGTTTGTGTTTTTTCTAGTAGAATACTTCTAACGTTTTAATATACGGGCGCCGTTTCAAAATTTTCGGCCGGAATTTTACCCGAGATTTTGAACGTGAATATCTGCTGTTGTACTGAATGGAAACATTAGATTTTTGCGTTATCTGATTGGAAATATGTGTAATTCTGTAACTAATTCTGTAGAATATACAATCACTGAGAATAATGGAAATAATGGATTTTGTGAGAGCAGTTACTATCTGCACTATGATTGGTTCGTACAATTTGATTATAAGTGAGCCAGACTAGCTCCTCCTCTTTGAAGATGGAAATAAATTATTTTTGTTCGATAGCTGCCCCCTTTGGCTTCTAATGTAAACTGAACCCAGTATAAAACCGGGTGTCGTACGCGAGTGTTTTTTTACAATGGAGAATACATTTACGTACTAGCCCAGTACACGTGCTATTAGTAGATGTCAAGCTACCACACGGGGTGTGTCGGGCTCGAATGGTGACGCAGCCATTAATACCGACTAAACTCCATTGGGCTCCGCCATTGTTCCCCACAGGGACTACCTCTCGGTATTACTTCTGGGGGGATGGCTGTACTTGATGTACTCATTCACTCTCGGTCACGCGTTCATACGTCCTGTATGAGGCTTACTTGGGTGCTCTCTCTGTCACACCTTGATTCACTCTCTAACACTCCACATGAGGCTTACTTGGGTGCTCACCGTTTTCATACCATGTGAGGCTGACTTTTGTACTCACCCTTAACATACCGTGTGAGACTGACTTGGATGCTCACCCTTTCGCTCCTCTGCCACGCCACGAGGCATCTGTAGCTAAGTCCCAACATACTATGCTACGACCCTCCCATCTTGGCATGAGGCAGTCTACATATATGCCTATACACTCGCTCTTCTGCCTTGCTTCGGGGTGGCTGGGTTTACCCCTTACGCGGTTGCCAGTCGCTGCGCCAAACCTGCCACAGCATGAACAAACCATTCACTCACTTTTCTGCGCTCGGCCTTTTTCGCTCCAACTACCCAATCAATACTTAGCCGTGCCCGTCGTCTGTTGCTCGGTTCGCCAGATTACCTGTAGCCTACAGGCAATCTGGGTGGTAGCAGCCGAGACTGCGTTCCACTTCTCCACCGATTGACACATCCGCTGAATAAGGGTATCAGGGGTTGTGTCTCAGCCGCAGACGTCAAGGATTGGTCTTCTTTCGACGTCGAAACAAGGACATACGAACAGTATGTGTTCGGCAGTTTCGTCGATACCTGGGTCGTCAGGCCAGACGGGGACCTCCGCGTGCACGAACCTGTGGAGGTACTGTCGGAAGCAGTCATGGCCTGACAGGAATTGTGTTAGATGGAAGTGAACTTCCCCACGGGGGCCTGCCCACCCAGCTCGATATGTTAGGTATCAGCCGGTGGGTCCACCTACCTTTCGAGGAGTTATCCCACTCACGCTGCCATCTGGCGACCGAGGTCACCCTGGTGCGCTCGCGGGCTCCTTTATTTCCACGTAGCTCGAAGCACTGCTCATCTTCCCGGATGACTAGCCCGACTGGCATCATGCTCGCTATCACGCAGGATGCATCGTGTGATACCGTGCGGTAGGCAGATATCACTCTGAGGCACATCACGCGGTAGGTGCTCTCCAGTTTCTGTAAGTAACTGGTTACCTACTCTTGCTCTTGACCATGACGGGCCGCCGTACCTGAGGATAGATACGGCAACGCCTGCCAGTAGCCTACGTCTACTGGCGCACACCTTTGAGCTGTTGGACATCATCCACGATAGTGCCGCAACAGCAGTCGACGCTCTCTTGCATGTATAGTCGACGTGGCTGCCGAAGGCCAGCTTGTCGTCTATAATGACTCCGAGAGACTTCAGACTCCGCTGTGAGGTGATACCTCCCTCCGTCTTATGCTGAGCGAGCTCCAGGCCTCTCGCGCTCATCCATTCCTCCACCGTGTTGATCGCGTGTTCTGCAGTTGGTTCTACCTGAGGGATTGACTCCCCATAGACCTCCAAGGTTACGCCATCGGCAAAGCCGACGATCTTGACCCCAGGAGGGAACTTCAGTCTCAGAAGCCATGAGGTTCCATAGGTACATGAGGTTCCATAGCATCAGGCCTAGGATCGAGCCCTGTGGGACTCCGGTGGTAATCGGAACCTTTTTCTGACCGGCATCGGTCTCGTATAGCTTTCCAGGATCCGGTATAGACCCACCGGTAGGCTAAGCCGGTGTAACGAGAGCGCGATGGCATCCCAGCTTGCGCTGTTGAATGCGTTCTTCACGTCAAGTGTCACTAACGCATCTCGGTAGTCTTTATCACTGAGTTGATAGCGTCCACTGTGGACTTACCCTTCCGAAAGCCAAACTGGTTGCTTGACAGGCCGTCCGTACCTTCCGCGTACGGGGTTAGCCTGTTGACGATGATCCTCTCAAGCAGTTTGCCAGTCGTGTCGATCAGACAGATTGGTCTGTACGCCGATGGGTCGCCTGGCGGCTTCCCGGGCTTCGGCAACAACACCAATTTCTGCCTTTTCCATCTATCGGGGAAACGGCACTCGTCAAGGCATCTCTGCATAGCTAGCCGGAACATGTTCGGGTTCGCTATGATTGCTGCCTTGAGAGCGCTGTTTAGAACTCCATCCGGTCCCAGAGCTTTGTTCATTGCTAGGGAATTAGCCACTGCGAGTAGTTCTTCGTTCGTCACTGGAGCCACCATTTCGGCCGTGCCTTCTTAATTAGGCCTCAGATGCCGGTAAAGTTCCGGATTTTCAAAGCCCAATATCTCCGGTCACAAGTGCGTGCGGTTATCAAATTTGATTTCATCTTGATCGTTAGAGCTTTCCGCAACTTTGAGGGTATAATTCTATGAACTTTTTCAGCGGCTTCTGAATTAGGCCTCAGATTTGATGAATATCGGCAATTTTCCGGATCTTCAGAGCCCCATATCTCCTGTCACAAGTACGTGCGGTGAATAAATTTGGTTGCATCTTGATCGCTGGAGTTTTCCGCAACTTTAACGGTATAATTCTTTGTACGTTTTCAGCGGCTTCTGAATTAGATTTGATGAATACCGGTAATGTTCCGGATTTGCAAAGCCCCATATCTCCGGTCACAAGTGCGTGCAGTAAACAAATTTGATTGCATTTTATTTCCTAAAAAATTCCGCAACTTTTGGTGTATATATTGTCATACTTTTTCAGCGGCTTCCATTTAATTGCCTTTTTTGTAGGATTTCTTCCACTGTGCAGTGATTGGAATGCGTTAAAATAGGTATTAGCAGCCTTGCTTCATTTCTAAGATGCAGTAACATTAAAAATCTGATTGGAAACATGTAAAATACTCGCGTTTGAGCGGAACAAAAACTCGAGTACCACCCTTATTCATCCTACCACTTGACCTAATGCGTTAAATAGAGATAACTAATGTATTTAAATGGGTGGGATGAATACAGGACGCATTGACATTGCATTGACGAACGAAGAAATTTTAACTGGATTAATGGTAGCTTCCGACCCCCTAAATTTTCACTTTGAAAGGCGAGCGATTGAGTGTTAAATTAGAATATTCAAGTACCAGACTTACTAACTTCCATTACTATTTACTGCAAAATAATCTAAAGCACAAGCAATACAAAAAAATGTGTTTTAGTACCAACTTATGCCTGAAATTTATTGGTTTTGAATAATATACCGTTCAATCAGAATGCAACAATAAAGCCAAAGCTGACGTTTTCCATGTTGGTAGGGAATTTCTTTATTTGTGTGTTGGGACCACTTTAATCAATCCAAAATCATTGTTCTTTATTTTGATTATTGAGGTTTTAACCTTAGGGTCTTTCGCCTCTTTTCGGGTAAGAGAAATCTCTTTTGGAAAAATCTCTAACCTTATGTGCGGGTTGGGAATCGAACCCCGGTGAGCTGCGTATAACGCAATTTACGAACTACGATATGCCCGTCATAATTTTAGTCATTTTTTATTAAATCATATATGCCGAAATTGAGTCCACAGTACTAAAATAATCTATTTTCATAATTTCGAAAGTTTTAGGGTTTTTTTCCAACTTTTATTTCGAGTGGCATCACTGTGCATAGGGTTGAATTACTGTGGGATTCTCCAGCTAATTGGAGCGAAAATAAACGCAAGTTCGGGTCGCAGAGCAAAAAATCGTCGCATCCATTCCACAACATTATATAAATAAAACAAAAAGTCGATAATTTTGTGATTTTGGAAAAACTGAGTTCTACTCCATCATTTGCGAATCAAACGCGAACCGAGCAACGCAATGAAAGGCTCTATTAATTATTTCGAAACAAGCCAATTGAGCCAGTGTTGGTCATAACACGTATGCAAGTTGCGATAATCCACCGACCAACTCCAGATCACTTGGGAGATTTGACACTTCGCACTACAGAGGAGGAAATAATTGAAATATGATAGAATTATAGCACTGAGCTGAAAGGGTGGTCTGGTTCTGCGGGTGGCATACAGGCAAGGTTAGTAAAAGGAGCGGCAGAGGTTAGAAATGCGAGACCGAAGGAAAAAGTTCGCTGATGGTGACAAAGTGATGCTTTATATACTCACACTATCCGCAGTACATCATGAGGCAAATATTAATTTACTCTCGGGATGTAACACGAGATGATATGATTTTCACTGTACACTCTTGTATTCAACTGTACATCGTTCGCCGTTTCCACGCTTCAGTGCGATATAGCAGCCGGGAAAACGCTGTGGGATGTCAAAGTGCGAGAAAATATAGTATTCTTTTTGTTCCGTTTGTCGCAACGAGCGCACCAATATAGTGTTATGGGTCACTTTCGAGGGAAAAGCCATTCTCAGGCAAACTGACACTTTTCTACTTAGACAGGAAATTGATTGCATTGAGCGGGCTGCAACCAGTGTAATCTTAAGCGGTTGCGGTTTCGCTGCTGGCGTTTATCTGATTCACTTTAATCCGCTATTTTCACTAGTGATTCGAATAACTTGATGAAAATCGAGAACAGGTTTGTCGTTGCACTTTTTTCTCAGCCGTCTTCTAGCTATATTTTCATTATGTTTCAGTTTTGTTTTTGTTGCGATCGATTCAGACCTTCGCAGGCGTCGCCATCTCTCCCCAGGGTATCACAGAAACAAAACGCAACAAGTGTCCCCGTAAGATTGTTCTGCCGTTAGATGATATATCGGTTGAACGATAGCTTTTCCTCGGGCTGGTTGGGAAAGCAGCGAGTCTGGCGGGCAGTAAACCGCCAACACCGAACCGAACAGAGGACGGTCTAAATTAGAAGAATATAATCTCAGCGGGATATGATTCAATTTATTTTCATCAAATTGTTTGTCCAGCTCGTTGTTGTTTGGCACGTTAGATTGACACCGTGGCACCGGAGAAGCCGGCAGAATGGGACCGTGATATTTTCCCTGTGTATCGTATCGATATGAGTTCTGCTATTGGGCGGGCGGACCGGGAGATACATATTTGATGTAATTAGAGTCCCTACGACAGTGGAAACGTTCACCAAGGCCCACGGAACTTCCGCAGTATTAGTTTAATATATTTCCCGATATCCACGGTTGGATGCGATCGATTGGCTGCGAAGCAGGGGAATACGAAACATTTGCTGCCGCCGACTTTGTGTCAACGGAATGATAAATGACCGAGGCTGAGCGAAAGTAAGTTTAGGTGACGACAGGCTACAAGCGAGATTGGCAGTAACTATCATCGTTTGGACCAGGGGGTGAGTTAGACAAAGAACATTGTGAATATTTATTTGTTTGTAACTGCCAACGATAGGTTAGTTATTTAGTTGATGTGACACAGTTCACTGCGTTAGCATGACTGAGCCTTGCGTCTTTCATATTTTCACAATATGCGGAAGATAAAAAAAGCCCGTTTCTGTGTGTGAATTGCTGTAGAAGCAGTTTGCCGCTGTTTTTTGAGATTGTTTTTTTTTTCTAGGCGGTGAAAAAAGGATCTCAAAATGCTGCTTCTTGTTTTTTTTATTCAATTCGTTTATTTGATAAGGCACGTTTGCGTTAGCTTAAAGGTGCCATTTTTTCATTGCTTCTCATTTTGAATTTCTTAAAACTAGGGGGTTACACATTTCAATATTATTTTGTTTTTATATATTGAAACTTAAGAAAAAACTTTACAGCTAACTTTTACATATACAAGAGAGGATAATATAATATTCGTAAGATTAGGGGGACGAGTCATTTCGTGTGTTCTTTGTATAGTAATGCACTTTTTGATTTTTAGAAGGTAGGTTGTTGGAACAATTAATTATTAACTAAGCGGAACATTTTACAAGCTTATTAACTAGAAATAACTAGGGGGATTGGTTTAATTTTATTAAGATTAGGGGGGGGGGGATTAATTATGGCTATTTTTAAGTAGTGGTACTGTTGGGCATTTCTCAATGAGATTAAATATTGATCACCTAAAACTAGAAGATAGGGGGGCACCTAACTTTTGGGAAGATATTCACGGGGGCGGGGGGTTAAGTCCTACATCTGTGTATCAGATACATGGGAGAGAGAGTGGACAAGGCTGGGGTGGGGGGGGGGGGGGGTTGGTGGCGAGAGATATAAATTTTCAGTTTCCGGTATCGGGAATCAACGACAAGGATTACAGATTCGAACGGATGCATCAAGTATTGGGACGCCGGGCGGTCTTCCTCGAGGCGGCAGGGGTTCCTCCAGACGATTTCGTAGTACGGCTCAGATAGGGATCGGCAACACACCACGTTGCGCGTGTGATGTTGTACTGTAGGTCTCGTGTTGTCGGGTCATTCGATAGATGTTTTGTCTCGTCTTGGAGTCGCATCAGACCATCGTTGGGGTACGGTAGGCGGAAGAGGGCACTTCTGGGAATGATAAGAGAAATGATAGTGGCAGTTAAATTTGGATATTGATAGTTTTAGGAACGTGTATATAAGGGACATGTAGAGGAGATCGCGGCTTGCTAGTACATCTCGAACCGGGAGATTGGGTGATCTTCCTCGGGCCCTAAGGGAAGCGAATAGTTGAGATCTGGCAGAACAGTACTCGGCGCATGCCCAGACAATATGTCCGATCTCGTGACAACCGTTACCACAAGCGCAGATACCGCGTTTCGCGAGCCCAATACGCCAGAGATGAGCGTTCAGCGTGTAGTGATTGGACATGAGCCGAGACATTACGCGAATGAAATCCCGACACACATCCATCCCCTTGAACCAAGGTTTCGTCGATACCTTAGGGATTATCGAATGTAGCCACCTTCCCAGTTCACCATTGCTCCATGAAGTTTGCCAACTTTCGAGGGTTCTCTGATGAGTAATACTGAAAAATTCGCTGAAGCTAATTTGTCTTTCATACATGTCACCTTGTAAAGCGCCCTCCTTAGCTAAAGAGTCCGCTTCTTCATTACCTGGAATGGAGCAATGCGAGGGAACCCAAACTAAGGTAATCTTGTACGATCTTACAGACAAAGCACGTAGGTGCTCCCAGATTTTCCCCAGAAAATATGGAATGTGCTTTCTAGGTTTCATTGAACGGAGAGCCTCGATTGAGCTGAGGCTATCCGAGACAATAAAGTAATGATCGGTGGGCAAAGTATCAATGATGCTAAGGGTATACTGAATAGCAGCAAGTTCTGCGACGTAAACTGAAGCAGGATCATTGAGTTTTAATGGGGCGGTGAGGTTTTGATTGAATATACCGAAGCCAATGGAGCCGTCGAGGCTTGACCCGCCGGTGTAAAACGTCTTGTTGCAGTCGACTTCTTGAAATTTACTATGAAAGATGCTTGGGATCACTTGCGGACGTATGTGATCCGGGATTCCATGAATCTCGTCCTTCATGGATGTGTCGAAGAATACAGTTGAATCAGAAGCATGGGGTAGATTGACACGGTTGGGATAATATGAAGAAGGATGGTATTTTGTGCCATGTAATCGAAGTACAAAGACATAAATCGGGTTTGAGAATTAAGCTCGAAATTTGCGATTATTAACGGGTTCAAGATATCTCATCGGATGAGCAATCGATATGAGAGGTCCCAAAATCGATTTTTCAGCGGATGGACGCCCGACACCACTTCTAGACTCGTCGTATGTGTCGAGTGCATGCAATCCAAGGCAATTGCTGAGCTCAGGTTACTGAGACCGGGAGCGACTTGCTTCGGTTTTGCACCAGTACTTCCTTGAGTAGTTTTTTTAAGGGGGGTCATAAAGAGACACCTTCTGGCTATTACGACGAAGCTTGGGAGAGGAAATGTTCCTCCTTTTTATATTGCTTCTAGGCACAGCAGAACATGTTTCCTCCTGGGGCTCATCACAGTCGCCTTCGTCAGTAGACAAGTTGGTATAGATGTTCGTAGGGACAGGTGGCGTAGCTATCTTAAGCATTTCTGCAAAAGATCGCTTAGAGCGTCCTTGAAGGGAACGCTTAAGATTCTCCTCGCGCTGTTTGTACGCGGGACATGACGGGAGATCATGTGTTTCCCCCACAGTAAAGACACTTTTCGACATCTCTACCACAGGAATCATCCGCATGATTCCCACCGCATTTCCCACAACGGACCTTATTGTTACAATGGGAGGCTGTGTGTCCCAATTGTTTGCAATTAGTACAGTTCATGACCCCCGGCACAAAGAGGCGAACAGGTAGACGAACCATGTCAAAGAGGAGGTAGTTTGGTAGAGCAGAACCTGCGAAGGTCACCCGATAAGAGTCTGAGTTGACGAATGTTTTCTTCCCGTCAGCTGCGATTGATGCTGAATGCAAACGTTTGCACTCCAGGATCTTCACTGGCTTAAGCATGGTGTCTTTGAAACAGCCAGTCCCATATTTTAGCAGGTCCTCGCAATTCAGATTAGAATCGGAAACGACCCCACAGGGTTGAAGTCCTGTTAGCTGGAATATACACCCTGTACTCCTTCATAAATGGTCCGTAGCCAGCAATAACGTTTGTCTGAGTCAAACTGTTAACAACCACCCGAAGCTTATCAGGGCGAATTTTCGATATCTCTGTCACGGCCGAATACCGATCCGCCAGAACCCGAGAAATCTGTAACAGATTCAAACACTTTTTTCTTTGCTCCGAAAGTGGATCATAAATGGCCCGGTGGCCGAGCTCGGATATCCTTTGAGCCGGGGAGCCGATTTTGTTTCGACGTCCATCTCACCTTGAGATGAACCGCCGTCAGGGGAAGTCATTT
Source organism: Topomyia yanbarensis (assembly GCF_030247195.1). Taxonomy (NCBI): domain Eukaryota; kingdom Metazoa; phylum Arthropoda; class Insecta; order Diptera; family Culicidae; genus Topomyia; species Topomyia yanbarensis. The sequence continues at coordinate 130,759,109 of NC_080671.1, forward strand.
TTGCACGGGCCTATTGTCCAGTGTACGGTAGTAAAAGAACCAAGAAGGGGGAACGTAAACTAATACTTAACTTGTGTATGTAACGGTATCCACACGGATTACTAGAAGAACACTGCTTCACTGGTCACAGACCGGCTAACGGTACTCAGAAACAGAAACACAAAAGATGGAAAAAATACTGAAACCTCGACTAGGCGTAGAGTGCGCGATATAACCTTCAACGCGGATTAGCACTATTTGTCGCTATAGAGTGTACGACTGACAATAAAAGACTTCTAACTCGACTGAGCGCTCGATAACGAATGTTGCTTCTTGTTGTTCAAGGTGAAGTGGTTTTCATTTTTATTTAATTTTGGTTGCTTTGCTTGCATGTCGCTGCTTTTTCGGGTTAGGAAAATTTCTAACCATATGTGAGGGAGTTGGGGACTGAACCCAGGTGAGCTACGTACAAGGCAATTCAATAGAACCTCATATTTCGAGCCAAACTGGAGGTTCGTAAATTGAATTAGTTCGTAAAAAAGTGTTCGTTTTTTTGGGATTTGATTCGTAAAAAAAGTTCGTTTCATATTCTTATTTCAATTCATTGGTTGAGCAATATTCTCGATAAACCTAACAATATAGGTATTTTTGGAACGAGCACAAAAAGTGGACGATGAAACTGGACTATTGGAAGCTGATGAAGCCCAATGTGACGACTTCCGGTATTCTCGGTAATCCCACCAAAATGGGTATTTTTGAAACGAGCTTGAGCTGATGGAAGTGATTGTTTCGCGCCATTTTGAAATCAAAGGTGGGTTATAGAGAATTTATCTAAACCGGAAATCGCCATCTTGAATTTCAATATGGCAACCGGCATCGATTTCTGTCATGTACTCGTCAGCCTCATTTCGGAAGTACCTATATTCTTGAGGTTAAGGTTATAGAAATTTTATATAAACCGGAGGTCGCCATTTTGAATTTCAAAATGGCTTCAGACATCGATTTCCTTCATCTACTCGTCAGCCATATTCCGAAAATACTCATATTGTTTAGGATATAGAGACTTCATCTAAACCATGAGTCGCCATCTTGGATTTCAAAAGTAGGAGTAGTTCTGTTTATGTTTACGGTAAAAAATACGAATTGTGTCTTGCACGGAGTTTGAGTTGGCCATGGCGAACTGCTGCGCGAGATTGTTTATGAATCATCCATTTTCATTTATTTTGACATTCAAAAAACGTTTTTCGTTGAATAAATATATGTTCAAAAATATGCAAAAGATCATATGTTTCTCTTGTTGTTTTCATGTTCAAAAAATCCTAAAAAACATCTTTTTTATGAGTCACTGATGCGGAGAACCCTTTCAACCTATATTCAGTACAACCGCTGAAAATTACATATCAGATAAATTCACAAAATGTAACGCCCGTGTAAACAAGAATACAATAAATCTCCAGCAATGACGAAAGAAAACTGAAGAAACCCCTGACGTTAATTTCAACCAAGGGAAATTTCATGTTGAATAATAAATTATAGACTGATTTGAAGTGCATCGGTTGAATAATCAGAATTATCGACAAAATCTGAAGCCTACCTCTGAGATGACAATAACTTAAACACGATAAAAGAAGAAAAAAAAGAATATAATGATTTCGGACAAATGGGACTGTTACATTTATAATTCGAAATGTTCATAGTGGAAGAATGTTTGGAATTATTATAGGAAAAAAATATTTTTTGTTTCTAAGAAATTAGCTATTTAACGGCTATATTGAACACGTTTCCATCCATGTTTCAAATAACATTTTTTGTTCCGATAGGTAATCGGGATTCATTATTTCTGCAACCAGATTATTTAGAATTGACATTTAATTGCGTGAAATGTATTTGCCCGGAAAACAATTAAATCGATTAAATATTCCTTTTTATAATCTAATATTTTTATGCTAATAGGAGTAACGATTAAAAATTGGCTAAACAAGATTGTGTGTAAATCGGCCAAACTTTTTATTAAAAATTAAAACATGGTTCTTTTTCAAGTCTAATTGATACAGAATAAGGTGTGGGACAGTTCATGTTCTTGGGCGCCACCTGGACGTTGTTCAAACTCAAATCTGGCCAAAATAGAATGGTACGATTGTGTTGCTCAAGGAAACGCAAAGACAAAAATTTTCCCAATACTTTTATTTCATTGGTGGCAGTTGATTTGGCCATATCCAACAAACTTATGTGCGTATAGTTCGAATTTCGGTTTCTTTAATGCGCGATGAAAAAAAATGGGCCAAGTTAAAGTGCGCCAATTTTTGATCGTAACATCCCTGAATTGATAAGAATGGAACATTACTGTAAACGAACTTCGGTAAGATAACCGTTGTCAGCGTTCTGGGAAAAAATAGAACCCTTCTCATTTGAAGCTCGTGGCACCTGGTGAAACTTAAGTAAAGATCGAAAAAAAAAAATTCGTGAATAAAATAAAAAAATACATAAAAATAAATCAAATAAAAATTATAAATATAACATATGAAGATTATTTTACCATTATTTTCACTACATGTATGAAATCAGCCTATCTTATGACCTCGCACAAAGCCGAAGCAAAAAATCTGTACGTTATAGGCATCAGTGAAGCAAACCAGCCCTTTGTTCTATATTCAATGCACAAACAGTATTGTACCGTTGGCCCCGGCTGCGCAGTGAAATGAGTCCGACAAAGGAAACAAAAGTGCCCGTTCTACGGGATAACACAACTTCGATCGAGTTTAATAAAACTCGTGTTAGACACACAATTTAGGAGGTGTAACAACAAGGTAAAATTAAAACGGAGCTTAACCCCGCGAAAGTTACATACATTCAGCTACACTACGTCAAAAACTGTGCTTTGATGACGTTCAACAATTTAGCACAGACAGAATACTTTATTGCTCAAAACAACATGCAACACAAGATCGAATTTAACACCAGAACCAAGATCCCTGTGTATATAGCAAAAGACATGGTGGACGTTTGTATCCATGATTTGGCACCGCGCACTAAGGAAGATTACTTGAATTATGTAGCAATATGGAGAAGTGGAATCTATTACGAATGACACTTGGAGAATTTTTTTCACTGGTATTTCCAACAGCGTTCGTATTGTGAAGATGCGAGTGACTAAAACAATACCTTCTTACATGACTATCGAAAACTAATCACCGAAGGTTGGCATAACGTATAAGCAAACAACGCTGCGTACAATCTATGCTTTTCTTTGTACTCCTCCCTCTAAAAATCTAAAAATACTTGAATCAGAGACAGCATTATTGTTCGGTTATCCCTTTTTCCACTAATATCGAATATCTCTATACCTATAATACGACGTTGTCTGAGTAGAGAAAATCCCGGAGAGTGAGGTCGGTTCGCCGCGTGTTAAATGAAAAACTCTTCCATAAATTGTTGTCATTTCGGCACATTTTTTGCGCGTTTATTCGTTGGAAAACGGTACCAAAGGATCGTCGAACAGTCAGAATAGAAGACAAGCGGGGCGAACGAATACACCTCCGCGCCCGCCGCTCAGCACTTCTACACGAACGCTGTTGCTGCGAACGAGAGTGTGAGAAGAACCAAGCTATTCCCAAAGTGAGACGGACGAACCCACTGAAAAGAGCGTATACAGTGCCCAGAAAAATAATGAATTTTTGAAAACTCACTCGGTCCACCCCTGAGTCAATTCCTAGTTCCACCAGGAGCTCTTGTACCAAATTTGAAGCAAATCGGACAAGTCTAGCTACAGGACCAACGTGCCTGAAGTTTGTATGGGATTTTTCGACAATTTACATGGATAAAACCCATTAGCCTGCATTTTCACCGCTAGGTGGCACTGTATCCATCGTATTAACACTGTAAGTGAAAATAAGAAAGATAATTTAATTGTTTACAACTTTGTCGAAGACTGCTAGTCAATCCGACTTTGTTGAAAGAAGTTATTAAACTTTTAGCGAAGTGATGTCTGAGTCAGTTTTGCATGGGGCCTAGCAGTACATTTTAGTGTATCAGTACTAGGTTCTAACAAACTAAACATTTTTGTGGAATAACGGTTAGATTTAGACGAATAGTATGTTCGGAAGAATTTCAGTACATAATACGAGTTATGTTTTGGTTAGAAAATATTAGTTCCACCTGTGACCGCATAGATGGCGCCAACACTAACTTTTCTACGGTGAGAGATAGAATATCAAAATGTTTGGAAGAATTACTGCAAAATTCTTGTTCTACAACTTTGTAGAAGACACCTAATTTCTATCTCTCCCCGTTGAAAAGTTAGTGTTGGCGCCATCTATGCGGTCACAGGTGGAACTAAAATTTTCTAACCAAAACATAACTCGTATTATGTACTGAAATTCTTCCGAACATACTATTGAGCTAAATCTAACCGTTTTTCCACAAAAATGTTTAGTTTGTTAGAACCTAGTACTGATACACTACCATGTACTGCTAGGCCCCATGCAAAACTGACTCAGACATCACTTCGTTAAAAGTTTAATAACTTTTCTTGTTCGACTCGGATCGCTTTGCAGTCTTCAACAAAGTTGTATATAATAGAATTATCTTCTTAAGTTTCACTTTTGGTGATAATTTGATGTATACAGTGCCACCTAGCGGCGAAAATGTGCGCAAGTGGGTTTTTTCCATGTAAATTGTCGAAAAATCCCATACAAACTTCAAGCTCGTTGGTCCGGTAGCTAGACTTGTTCGATTTGGCTCAAATTTGGAGCAGACACTCCTGGTGGGACTAGGAATCGACTGAGGGGTGGGCCGATGGGGGTCATTTTTTTTCTGTCACTCTAGTATACACACTGCATGGAGAGCTTTGTTTGGTCATCGATGGTATGTTTTTCTTCCTGTCTCTAGTTCTTTCTGCTGTGGAATTTGTGCGTTGGGCGCATTTGGCCTGTTCACTCATTGAGTGCTTATTGGAGGTGTATTCTATGGGGTGCGTGATGGTCGTGGCGGAGTGTGAGCGACGGGAGTAGGGGATGTGTGGACTCTGCGTGTTTTTGTTTCTCGGTGCATACTGAGAAACAGAAATTGTTTTCTGTTTCGATCTCTTTTATTCTGCTGTGATTTTTATGCAATTCTGAAGTGTACTTCTGGTGAGTATTCGACGAGTGGATAGACAATGTATGTCCAATGCGTGCAGTTAGCAGTGGGGCAGACGAGGGACGGATGGAGGGATATGCTGTCGAGGACTGGATGAAGTTATCTGTGTATAATGGGTAAAATAGAAGAACTGCTATATTTTTCTATAAACATATTCTAATTTATATATCAATTATATTCAATTAAATACGTGTCGATTTCTTACCGCTTGTAAGGAATCGAAAGTCTTATTGTAATATAAAAATCCATTTGATACAAACATTGCATTAAGGCGGGGCTGGTTGATGGAACGATTGCCTCGGAACACGGTTTGCCCTGTATACAAAATGGGTAATCGGAAAATCAATTGAGCTAGCACCTACCTAAATCCTGGAATCAAGTTATTTGTATGCTTGCATATAAATGCATGCAAACATCTTTTTTCTGTAAACCGCTGCCAGACAGTGGGAGATATGATAGTTTTTAAACACACACGCACACACACACAAACACACACCTATAATACGAAGTTATCTCCACTATTCGATTGAATCAACAAACAGACAGCGAAATGTCATTCAACATTTGGCTTGGTTTAATAGCGTGTTGCTTAATTTACGATCTCCAGGTATTAGAGAATTAATTACTGAACGTGGATATCTTAGCAAATAGATCAATATAAAACAAATTTACTGTTAGTTGAATGCCGTTCTCAGAAAGGCAATCATCCAGCAGCCAATTTCCACCGGTAAACAGCAGTTGAATGGATCATCAGTAGCTCAAGTTTCGAACAAGGGTTGACAACTAATTTGGCTTCACGAGAGAAAGAGAGTAATTTTACCGTCAGCCCTCGACCCGGGGGGTAATAACAATACCATCCGAACGCCAGTTGGCTTAAAAACCCAAGTGCCACTTCTCTAAATTGAGTGAGCCATCCATCAACAATTATGCAGCAGTCGGGTATTTAACAGTTTTTCAATTTCGCTTCCAAACATAGGATTCCATCATGTCACTCTTTCGCTCTTGACATCCGAAAGGGGCAGCAGTGGTGAGATGGTCAATGCGGGATGTTGTTGCTATTGTGAGTCACACTTAATTAATTTCTCGAGATCAAGTCGAAGAGAAGTCGATTTCGTGTTACCACCTGCCCGGCAGCTGTGCTTGATGTACCGTACCGTCTGGTGTGGCACGTGAGGAGGCGGACGGGAGTAGGATTAAGCCTGGCGTCAGTGTTGATTCAGTTTTCTCTCGACATGGTAGGAAATAAAAAGGTTTCCCCAATACGCTGGCATTGAAATGAGCTGGAACATTTCGTGTGACAGAAAACTTGGTATGTAATGTGATTTACATTTTTTTTTGTTTCGACATAAGCTTCCATCTACTATCAGCACCTTTTCAAATGACAGTACAAATTTCTTTTATTTGTGTAAAATGTGATGGGAACTGTTTCTGTTTCTGAGCTATTTTCAATCAAAAAACGTGAATATCTCCACACATACTAGCGATAGCAAGATTCAGTTTTCGGCTAAGTAATGCAGTTTTATAGTCCAAACAATGTTCTTGAACTTATATAAAGGAAAAAAATCTAGAAGAAAACTTATCACCAAAAAACTGTTTTTAAGAGGCCTTTTACAAATAATGTCCCAATATCTCAACAAAAATTAAGAGATAAAGAGTTGAAGTTTTCAGATAAAATGTTTGTAACGAGTTTCTCTACAACTTTGCTGAAGTAAGTATTTGTCTATCTGAATTATTGAAGAAAATAAATTTCGTAACTCACTATTAGGGGGATTAATCATCAATCCGATAAGGCAGAAAGAAGAGGAGTTCTACCCCAAGAAACTTTCTGAAAGACACCATGTTGCTAATGTCAACAGTTTTGACGCAATCTAAAAAACCCCTTTTTTGCTCTTTGGGACCACTGTGCAGCGACCAGCTTAGTCGTCCCGGCCCTGCGTTCGAAGGTCGTGAGGGGGTCTTCCCAACTCCTTTCTCAGGCGAGTATTTTGCTTTAAATGACGATCCGCTTCCTGAAAACCTTCTGGTTTCCAGCTTGCCATCGGGTACATCACGTCCTTGTAATTTGTCAGGACGCTTGGCACGTGGCGTCGATGGTTTGCGGTTGTACTACCAAAACGTCAGAGGGCTAAGGACGAAAATCGAGGACTTGTACTTGGCTGCTCTTGACGGCGACTACGATATTTACGTTCTAACGGAAACTTGGCTTGTTGATCGTATTACATCGATGCAGCTCTTCGGGGATTCTTACGCGGTTTATCGTGCGGATCGAGGTGCTCGTAACAGTGTCCATGGTCGCGGCGGGGGAGTGTTAATTGCTGTTTCTTCCGCACTTGTCTCCTGTGAGTTTGGTGTGGATAGTTCATGAAGCATTGAAGCAGTTTGGACGAAGATTACTGCAAAAACGAAGAACTACTTTATTGGAGCTCTTTACATTCCTCCAGAAAAAAACGACTTGATTGCTCTATTGCAGTTCCACCCAGACTCCATAGAGCGCGCTTCTTCTCAGGCAGATACAAATGATGTGATGATAGTCCTTGGCGATTTCAACCAACCAGGATTCAGGTGGGTTTCATCTGGACGTGGGTACGCTTACCCTGACCTGTTATCCTCGACAACAAATTCTGCCAGCCGCTTACTTCTGGACGGGATGGCTTTTCATGGACTAAGTCAAGTAAGCACGATTTCCAACCATCAATCTCGTTTTCTTGACCTTGTCTTCGTCAACGAGAATGCTTTGCCTGAGTGTTCTGTGAGTGAAGCTTCCAGTGTGATCGTTCCTTTGGATAACTATCATCCTGCTTTAGAAATATCCATTTCCACCATTAGTTCACCACTATATGAAGGAGCTTTAGCTGTGAATCATCGTAATTTTCGCAAAACTGATCTAGTAGCTCTACGCCGCTCACTGTTGCTGATTGACTGGAGTGTACTACTTGATCAAGTGGATGTAGATGTTGCGGTTGATCTCTATAATCGGTTACTCCTTGACTGTGTTAAAAAATCTGTTCCAAATTATCATCCTCCCTGGTCGAACGCAATGCTTCGGAATCTGAAACGCATCCGTGCCAAAGCTCTACGTGCGTACACAAATCGACGATGCCCTATTCTCAAGCGTTTTTTCGCAATAGCCAGTAATGAGTACCGCTGTTATAATAAATTGCTGTACAAAGGATATGTGAACCGCATCCAACAAAACTTACGACGAAATCCGAAGGGCTTCTGGACTTTTGTTAATACGAAGAGGAAGGAAATTGATCTTCCGTCTAGGATGGTCTACAATGGCGTAGTAGCGACTACGACGGCGACAAAGTGCTCCCTATTTGCCAGTTATTTCTCGAGTGTCTTCACGACTGATGCGCCAACTGCCATCGAGCTCGACAATGCGTCCCGTGATGTTCCCGTTGGTGCGGTGGATATGAATGTAAACATTACATAAGCACTTGTCAGCACGGATTCTTTCCCGGTCGATCGATACGAACCTGGTCTCCTTCACATCCTTTCGTACGGAACAAATGTCCAAACAACTGCAGGTGGACACAATCTACACAGATCTTGAGGCTGCTTTCGACACTGTTAACCATGAGATACTGCTAACGAAGCTTGATAAACTTGGATGCACTGCCCGATTCTGCCGTTGGCTTCGATCATACCTTGTTCACCGTAAAGTCGTTGTTCAAATTGGTCACAGTGAATCTGAGTCCTTTTCCAACCATTCTGGACTTCCTCAAGGTCTTCCGCTTGGTCCGCTACTGTTTTCACTGTTCGTGAATGATGTGGTTTTCGTCTTAATGCGTGGAGGGAAACTGTTCTTCGCCGACGACTGGAAAATATTTCTAATTATAAGGAAAGAAGCCGATTGCCGTGAGCTACAGTATCTCGTTGATACCGTTTATAGTTGGTGTAAAAGAAACATGATGGTTCTTAGTGTTGCTAAATGCTTTGTTATCTGCTTTCATCGAACGAGGAACATGTTTACTTTCAACTACAACATCGCTGGAACTCAGCTGCAACGCGTTGATCATGTAAAAGATTTGGGCGACATCCTTGATGAAAGGCTAACGTACACTCATCACTTCTCAGCGATCATTGACAAAGCTAATCGTCTACTAGGTTTTATGTTCAAAATATCCAAATAATTCCGGGACCCTTTGTGCTTCAAAGCGTTTTATTGCTCACTGGAGCGCTCACAGTTGGAATTCGCAAACGTCGTCTGGTGCCCCTACCATGCAATTTGGAGCCAAAGAATTGATGCCGTCCAGCGCAGATTCATGAGATATGCGTTACGTCAAGTTCCTTGGAATGATCCGCTGAACTTGCCACCATACGAAGACCGTTGTCGATTACTAGGACTGTACACTTTAGAAGATCGTACACACGCGTCGCAAGCTACCTTCGTATCTAAGCTTCTTCTCGCCTAGTATGGTGTTCCCGATCTCCTATCACAAATTAACCTCTACGCACCAACCCGTGTCCTTCGTCCTCGAACACTGCTGCATACTGAAAGGCGTACGATACTAGCAATGGTCCGTCGCTTCAACGATTTTACTGACATCTTCGACTTCGTCATTAGTTCTGCACAGTTTCGAAATCGTTTGTTATCACTTTAGGTTAATTATTTGGAATTTAGTTCATTAAGAGTCATTGTCAGATGGACGTAAATTGTTAAATACATAAATGCATAAATGCATAAATGCATAAATACATAAATACATAAATACATAAACACATAAATACATAAATACACAAATACATAAATACATAAATACATAAATACATAAATACATAAATACATAAATACATAAATACATAAATACATAAATACATAAATACATAAATACATAAATACATAAATACATAAATACATAAATACATAAATACATAAATACATAAATACATAAATACATAAATACATAAATACATAAATACATAAATACATAAATACATAAATACATAAATACATAAATACATAAATACATAAATACATAAATACATAAATACATAAATACATAAATACATAAATACATAAATACATAAATACATAAATACATAAATACATAAGTACATAAATGCATATAAAAATTCAATACAAACCTTTATTTTATGGTTTTTCATTTTATTTTGCAGTGTAAAAGTAATTTTTTTTTTCTTGTTATATGTTCTAGCAGCATTAACGTAGCAAGGATCTTGTAAAGAAAAATATATACCTAAGATTTTTTAGAGCCAAGCGAGAGTTAAACATTACAGGTAAAATGGGGAATATTGTTATATTAGGAGTCGTAAAGCTTTCGGATGACTAAATTCCTTGTCTTATGTCGTAGTAGTTGTGACATTTTCATCAGAACTGAATCACGCGATTTACAAATTACTTGTCGGTTTAAATTAGATTCAACTGATATGAGGAATTCTTCTTGGGGGGGGGGGGGGGTCTCGAGCACACGACTTCTAACTTGTATGAACCGCGCCTTCTCTCGGAACCCCCAGAGCAGGGCAATATTTTCGGTCGGAATGAAATGTCCCAAAAAATGATTTAATAAAATGGATAAAAATAAGAAGCAATCAAACGTCCAGTTGATGTCCCCACAAATCTCATTCAGAGCCTATCTGTGATGGCTTGCGACATTAAGTACCAGCGGAAATTAATTGTATAATTATAACTTCCCATCCAGTTACGAGGAGATCCAATTTGTCATTCAGCCATTTTACCCAGTGCAATGTAGGTACATGCTTTTGCATTATGTTCCACTGAGCCCTAACCAACACTTTCCGCGGAACGGTAGAATGGACATAATTACCTCTACAAGCGTAATGCGTAACAATTCATCATGATGGCTGATTTGTATGAATTCTTGCACGTCGTGGCCACTGGTCTGTGGGATAACTCATTTGCAAACGTGGATCATTTTTTTTTGCCGTTTATGAGTAGCAATCAGTTTGATGTGAATTTTCAGTTACTTTTGCAAAAAAGACAGAAAGGTGTCGCACAATTTTTCAATCAAATACCAATTAGAATGGCACATCATATTCACTGGCAAAAATCACTGTTGCTGGTTACATGAATTCTACAATTCACACAATAACTTTCAATTCACTGCTGCGCCCACCCCGGCAAAACCGACCATTCTATTATTTTGCACTTTTGAACACCACGAAGCCGCCCACGTAATTTCCCGCAATTCATGTGATTCCTGCTTGCCTACCTATCACTGCACAGAGGCGCACTAGAGTCAAAAACCTGACCATATTATAAATAAAGAAAATAAAATAATTAAGATAACAGGAAAAGTATCCATAGGATTACAATGAAGTGTAAAATAATTCAAAATGTTCAAAAAATGATTTTTAATTGTGTTAATTAAAAGAAGATATTCATTTATTACAAGGTTTTAAGAAAAATTTAGTGAAATGTAATGCGATAAAAAGAAAACTTGAAGCATATAGAAGCTTTCGCAAGTGTCTGGGAAATTTGGAAAACATTTTTTCATTCAAGAAAAGAGACAGTATTGATCAGAGACCAGCGAAATAATGTGTGTTGAAACTTTTCTCGTCACATTATTTGGCAATTCCGTTTGCATTTATGTACCTAAAAACGTGGAGGTACTCATTTTTAAACCTTTTTTTTTTTGTTTTTTTATGTCGTGTTTTGTGTTTTTCCAAGGCCCTTGGCTTGATTTAAACAGCAGCTAGGGTGGTTCTATTCCACAAGAAATTCAAAAGTTAGCTTTAGGGTCTTCCTTAAAACATAGTTTTATTGATATAATATTTGATGTAACAAAAAGATAATCTTCAAGTTGTCCAAAGGTTACTTTACCTTTGGACAATTCCAAGGTTATCTTAAGGCGCATAATTTGGTGCAATACACCAACTACTAAACTATTTTCATTTAAAAGCTAATTGCGCCTAGCTTTGAAATGAAAATAGTTTAGTAGTTGGTGTATTGCACACACATAAAATTTTTTTTTTTCATGTATTATGTTCGATTGGGGTACTTAGCATTAAGCGGTTATATACAAAGTTGGAACTCAAAAAGTCTAAAAAAATTAAATATTCTAAAAGTACATACTTTTGAAATTATTTGTGCGAAATTTCATCCAGATCGGAGTACTAGATTATAAATTACAGCCGTTTGCAGCGCGCTGATTCTGCCACGAATGATGTTAACACAAAATTTTATTTTTTTTTTTCAAAGAATCGATTTATTTTATAAATCGGAGGCTGAAAGAGTCTAGAATATGCTGGCAAAATGTTTTTTGCCTTTCTCAATAGAAAGGTATTGCAATTGCCGAAAACCGACTTTTTAACGGAGGCCCGGAGGGCCGAGTGACATATACCATTCGATTCAGTTCGTCGAGTTCTTTTATCCGTGAATTAGTTCCTTCGCCACCTTTGCCACCTTCGCCACGGCTTTGAACGGACCTATGTCCTGAGCGTTGACGGACGCTCAGAAAAAAGTTTACAGAGAGTTTTAAAACAAGTTGTTCATTATTCTCAAAAACATTTTTTTGATCAAAATTTCATGAACATTACTCAAGATCTTTTTTTGGTTGCCATTTTGGATCCGACATTTAAAATTTTTTGAATCTCACCCGAAATTCGTATTCAGCGATCCGCCATTTTGAATTTGTTATTTTTGACCTCAAATTCGTGTTCAGCGACCCCAAAAAATCATATATACAAAGTTTCATTCAAATTGGCTTTTTTCTTCGCCATATTGAATCCGCCATTTTGAATTTTCCAAGATCGAGTAACTTAAATTGTTGTGTTGCGTTGCGTTGTGACGATGATTTTGGCGGATTGCACACTGACTTTATCATGTATGACTTATCTAATGTATTAATCATGTATGCTGATTATCTAATAAGAGTTGCTTAGGAAGTGGTTAGTAGGAATTCATAACAACCCGACCAATATTAAAACCTCATGATTGCCATCATTGCCCCATCTCCACCGTTCACGGGGAGGGATAAAGGATGAGGTAGACGGGAAGTGTTGATGCTCCACCTACTTAACGGAAGGACGACGATTCATCAGACTCTTCCATAGGTGTCGCCGAGTTGGTGGTTTGGAAGGGTATAAGGTCTAGGATTCGCTCCAAGCAAGCGATGCGACCTGTAAATAATATTTTATTTTGTAGTTGTTTAGTTAGTCTTCGAGTACACGATCACATGAAAAAGAAAAGATCATGTTTACACACTTAATTTTTTCTGCCGAATCTCAGCTTTTTGCATCTTTTGCCGAAATCTCAATAGCTGAGATTCGGCAAACATTATTTTTTTGCTGAGATCTCAGCAAAAGTGATGTTTGAGTGCTGAGACTCGGAGTCGGAAAATATTTCACCGAAAATCAGCAAAATAATCTCACTTTACTGAGATATCATTTTCTAAAAGTGCTGACTACACATCTGTTGGGGAATTACTGAGCCGAATTGAGTGTGTAGTTTTTGGTTCTTTTTAAACTCTGGGCAGCCGGCAACCGGGAGTATCCTATGTTTCCTAAACAAAAGCAATTTAAACTCCACACAGCCGACCGTGGGAGTGTTGCCTAGAAAAGGTAATCTTATCTGTGTAATGGGCCGGATCACTATCCATTGTAACGGTATTTAGACAGAATTCGCTACTTTTTCTCTACGGTATATTTATTTGGTTGAAAACTACCGAGTGATAACACGTTATACAGACAAAGAGTTATGATAGCGCGAGATATTATAAATCAAGGTATGTATTTACTATTTTACGTATCGGATGATTTATAAAATACACGTATACAAGCGATAATAACGACCATTGAAGAGAAATACAAAGAATTGTTAACCTGATATACGGGCTGGTTAGCAATAACGGAACTTGAAATTAGATTAATAAAAACAGACGCGGCGAATTTTCAGTACGTATTGATCCGCGATCATCGATACTAGTCAGATTAAAGTCTTGTTGCGGCTGATTTCCGATCAGATATTCACCTTTACGGTAGTGTTTCCTTGATTAGATCTGTTCGCACACTCTCATTCTGCTACTATCGGCAGAAGCCTGATAGTACCCAGTCGTCGCCGGTCTAAGGACCAAATGTCATCAATAGACTTAGACTCGCGTGGAGGCATGAGATAGGAGACTTGTGAGAAATAAAGAAATTAAAAAACAAAGAAACGACAGGCTCCGCCCTGAATCCGAACTCAGCTAAATTGAAACTTCAAACGGAATATAGCGTCTCCTTGTCATTTTAATCCCTTTAGTGAAGACTACGTTATCTCACCGTTTGACGACCCATAGATCGAGTAACTTGAATTGTACACGAAAAACTGTTTTCAAACTTTGACACGCGTTTTCTCAAAACAAGATTTTTCGAATCAGCGGGCATTCTCGTTTTTGAACCATTCCACGAATCAACTTCACGTTTTGCCCGCCTAAAAGAAGATAATATGCTCCGGTGCTGCAACCTACAAAATCGTAATATTTTAATCAATAACGATTTTTTAAAACCGATATGGAAAAATCATGCGAAAAAACTGTACTTTTTTATTTCAAGTGGCCACCATTTTGTTTTTATAACGAATCTTTTAAGGTTTTTTAGGTTGGGGCGCCTCTATGAATCGTTTTGGTTTTCTGCTTGTAGACGACGAATTCGTACCCGCAGATGAGATCGGTTTTCAAAACACCTTTTGCTGGAGTCTCCATTTTGGACGCCATTTTTGACACCTTACACTCGTACATTTTGATTTTATAGATAAAACCCTAATATACGTTTTAAAGAATAGCGCCCATGTCTAAGTAATTTTACTTCTTCAAAAAAAAAATTATCAAACATTGGGTACTTTTTAAATAATTGTATAAGAGGACTCTCTTAAACGCAATTATCTCGGAATGAAGTGTTTTGAAAAGTTGCAGTGAACGTGGTATCTCAAAAAGTATGCGTCATTCCATGCGAAGTGATCATGGCACGTGTAATCGACCTCCACGGATTTGAATAAAATTTGGAGGAATTGTTCATCTAGGGCCAATATATAAAAACCCAAATTTTTGTGACAATTGAACCACCCCTCGGGGCATGGGAGCACCCCCCGTTTTGGCAAATTGCCAAAACCCTTAATTTTCTTTTGATCGTATATCCGGTTCTATTTACTCTAGAATCAAACCACAAGATCGCTTTTGAAAAAAATTGTTCAAGGAGTCTAGAAAAATATTTATTTTTGCCGGCAGTGATGCCAACTATACGGTTTTTTTCAGTTAAATATTAAAAGTTAATTTTTCTCTCTATACATATATTTTAATTTTGAAAATTTTAATGCCATCGCGTTCCTCAGACATTTTTACATAAAAAACAGTTATCATCCCAATATTATATGAGCGCATCCTGAGATACACCGTTTTGAAGAGAAAAAACCGCAATATGAGAAAATCGGAGTTTTTCCCTTCAAAACGGTATATCTCAGGATGCGCTCATATTATATTGCGACGATAAGTGTTTTTATGTAAAAATGTCTGAGGAACGCGATGGCAAAAAAATTTCAAAATTAAAATATATGTATTGAGAGAAAAATTAACTTTTATAATTTAACTGAAAAAATTGCATAGTTGGCAGGACTGTCGGCAAAAAATAATATTTTTTCTAGACTCCTTGAACAATTTTCTTCAAAATCCATCTTGCGGTTTGATTCTAGAGTAAATTGAACCGGAGATATGATCAAAAGAAAATCAAGGGTTTTGGCGATTTTCCAAAACGGGGGGTGCTCCCATGACCCGAGGGGTGGTTCAATTGACACAAAAATTTATATCTTGGCCCTAGATGAACAATTCCTCCAAATTTTGTTCAAATCCGTGAAGGTCGATTTCAAGTTCGCATCTTTTTTTGATCACTTCGCGTGGTATGACCCGTATTCATCCAATTCACAGCTTTTTTTAAATTATTTGTATTTACATTTTCGTGTACTTGAACGGTTTCTTTGCAATGAATTTTTGTTTAAAATTTTGAACAGCACAAAACTAATCGACCCGTTCAAGTACAATACGGTACATTTTACATAAATAATCTTTTTACTTTTTTGATATCAGTTGAGCGGTTCGACATGGAGAGCGTTCGCCGCAAGTCTCTGCCAAAAAAAAACAAGCTTCGGGGGATGGGCCATAACTCCGACAACCTTGAATTTTTTTTAAATTCAACGTGTATTTTCTATCTTCGATAGTACTACCAATGAATTGTCTTTCGCTTTTTCAAATGAGATCCGCATAAAACACTTTAAAAAATCACAAACTTAGCTTAAAATTTGTATATTACCCCTTAAATATCGTTTCTGTCCTATGAAATACCATAATTTTTAGTAGGGGAGAGTGGGTACTCTTGATCCCACGTTTGTTTTTTTTACATAACTTTTTAATGAAATAAACGTTTTAATTGCAAATATCCTCTTTTTTCAGTCAATTTAAATTATAAGAGCTGTGAATAATGTGTAAATCCAAATATGTCAGTAATATGAACAGTTTTGAAAATCATGTCAAAATGAAGTTTTTATAAAAATGTGTGGTAACGATCCCCTGTTTACTAGGGCTAAACAAACAGAGCGCACTATGACTAATAGAAACGAAAGTTAAGATAGCTTGATAAAATAAATAATAAGTTATGAAAATTAGAGCCATAGTACTCATGTGAGAGTAAAGATGTGAAGTAAACAGATCGGAAAACTAGAAGTGGCAGGGTCATTAGAACAGGCAGCATAACTACGAATCACCCGAGTTCACCAGCATGTGTCTTAGCATAGACAGACTTGTCCATCTTTACCGTGACAACAGACGAAAGAAAATCCACGCAAGATCACCAATGAAAACCTGTCGACGATTAGCATCAATCAATGATGATTGCTGCTGGTCATCTCTGTTTTGCCTTTCGAATGCCGGGATAGATTTTTATTAGACTATTGTCACTGCGCTTACAGGCTTTTCTGTTGTCGGTTGTCACGGTAAAGATAGACAAGTCTGTCTATGCTAAGACACATGCTGGTGAACTCGGGTGATTCGTAGTTATGCTGCCTAAGCTCGACCCTCATCAGCAGAAGACAAAAGTTAAGCCCGTACGATATTAAGCCTGTTATAATGACCCTGCCACTTCTAGTTTTCCTATCTGTTTACTATAAATAATAAGATTACCCTTTTAGATGCAAGACAAACTCTAATAATAGTAGAAAGTGAAGCCAGATATTTGCGGTAAATCAGTGCTGTTTGACTGCCTTTTCCAACTTTCAATAACTTATATCAAAATTTGTTCGCGAAACAAACATTTTAGTTCAATTTATACTGTCAGGTAATTTATGTAAGTGATTATTTCTATTCTTATACATTTCGGAAGTGTGTGTGTGAGAGTTAATGATAGGGATCAAGAGAACCCAGTGTTACAGGGATCAAAGATACCTGTTGTATGAGGTGAAAAATTTAGTTTTTTTGTAGAAGTTGTGTAACTATTTATTCGAAAAACGTGTTTTTTTCCAGACAAAAGCCCTTGTAAAGTGATTGTAGTTGAAAATATTCATAAATAATTAGTTCGACGAACTCATACTATCATTCAAAAAAATCGTAAAACGATCTTCGCGATGAATTTTAACCCATATATTCAAAAATATGACACAACTTTTCCAAAACAAATGTATTGCATTTGATTTATTTTTTAAACATCATAAACTACCAAATATGCCATTTTCTTTTTATATTGTGAAAACTTTTTGTGTTTAGATTATGCGATATGGAAGCGGAATCAAATATCCCTAAATATCAAGTGTCCTCACTCTCCCCTATACATCACCAAAAATGGCAATGATGATATGGTTGCCTTTTTATATAGAGAGGTAATGCAATCGCTCGAAATAACGACTTTATAACTGAGGAATGGAGAGCCGAGTTTCTTGTACCATTCGACGCTGTTCATCAAGATCGGAAAATGTCTGGAAATGTATATTTCAACAAAATTATACTCGAATGGCAGGTATAATATCGCCCAAGGTTGCTATGTAATTTAGTTTGGATCGGAGTGCTGGATCCGGAGTTATGGGTTGAAGAGTGCATTCACACGTCAAATTACCGTATAAACAGTATTGCTAAATTGCTGTAATTTGTCATTCTGGCTCATTGACGCCCAAATAAACCCTCTTTGACCACTCTGGCCACCTTCGATGGAGCCGAAAGCTTCGGGAAAGTGACAAAGTCCCTAAATTACACATCCTTTTCTCCAGGATGGCTGAGTCGATTTTCACAAACTTATTCCCAAATGTCAGGTACAGTATCCTTAGGCTCGTAGCGTTCGGTTGGCAGGGTTGGCCCTCACCAAGGGCGACAACCTCAGGGGGCTCTGAAATTATGCTCTTCTTTATAAAATAAGTAAGGATAAATCATAAAATAAGTCAGGATAAGTGTGCAAATTCCAGGTACACACTTAATTATTGTTCGAGAATTGAATTGAAAAAGAAATATAAACACCAAAATGGCTCAAAACTTAAACCCTCCAACGGCACTAGAAGACCACGCTACGACTACAATAAATGGTGTTGTTCTCATATGTAAAGCGGATGAAAGAATAAATAACGAACAAGTTTGAGTTACATGACATGGAAATTCTAACTTAAGAAAATAACGAGTTATTGGAGACTTTATCGCTATTTCTGTTAATTTAGAACAATTATCACCGAGAAGACAACCTCATGCTGTACCGTGAAAATTGAAGTGTTCTCGATGCCAGGAGGAGTTCCTCAATATCAAGCTGTTGTATTTAACGGAATCACAAGAAAATAGTCAATAATTTTTAAGAGCAATAAAAGATGTCTCCACATGGGGATCATCAGAGTCACATTCTTCCTGAGCCAGGAGAGCGTAATGATTTGTGATGGTGAGTGGCGTAGCTCATTCTAGTATTTCTGCAAAACAGTGCTAATACATTAGGTACTCTCCCCACAATAGGCACACTTTTCAACAATCCCAATGGAAGAGTCAGCCGTATGGTTCTCGGTGTAATTAATATATCGAGTCTTGTTACTAAAATAGCATATTTTCTTGTATTTAGTGAAATGCGGCAATGCATTGTATGAATAGCCGAACAGGCAGAAGAAGACAACGGTCACTTAATACGAGTTTGTAGGGACACACAATTTTGTCCCATCTAGTGCTATCATCTTTCAAATTTTCGAAGCAGCCTTCTCCGTGCTTCAGTAGATCTACGCATGATAAACTGAAATCGGTGGCCACACCATCGATCTCAATGTTGTGAGCAGACACGTAGACGCGGTATTCCTACCTTAAAGGACTTGTCGCCACTTGCTTAGGCAAACTATCAAAATTAGGGGTCGGGCTTAGCGTAGTTGCGAATTCGATTGCCTTATACGAGATTCACCTGGGTTCGATTCCCAACTCGGCATAAAGAGTTTTTTTCAGAATCAGAGACCTAAAAAACAGGCGAAAGACCCTTAGATTAAAACCTCACAGGCGAAAAGGTAATACGCTTTCTCCGATATAAGATACCAAGTTGTGCTGTTGATTTTTCATTTTGACCAGCTTTTTGACCCAAATACTTCACTGTGCACTGCTGCTGATAATATGATGACGACAGTATGATGGTGCTACTTATCGGTGTTTGTTGGCTGTAATGCTGCTTCCGTTGCTGATGATGATGGCATGCTGCTACCACACCGGTATGGTATCCCACATAACCTCAAACCCTCAAGCTTAAACATTGAACCCACCGAAGCAACACCGATAGTATTTGCTAGAGTCATGTGTACCTTTAGATGATATCGTGCGAAAGCTTTGAAACGACATAATGTATGTGGGTTCTGGATTGTGAAAATAGGTTATGCGATTATTGCCTTTATACAAAAATAATTCATTGAGCTCTAATCTTTCTTTAATATACACACTGTACGTGCATGCAGAATAGTTTCGTTGTTACCACCGACAAACAGACGTGACACTATGGAAAGTCATTTTTAACCGTAGATTAAAAACTTCGGTATCTCGTACTGTCAAACTAAAATGTCAAAAATCCAAACTGCCATTCTATCATGTGTGTTATTTGGCGTTCTTTTAGTTTTTAGTTCTTTTAGTTTAGACAGGAAAATATGATATGAATTCACAACCTTTGCCAACAAGATTTTTTTTCTCAAAGTAGATTTACAGTATTAGAACGTCTTATGTTATTCATTAGGGGTATATTCTCAAACGCCACCTATCCAAATATATAGTTGAATCGAATATTCATTCTTATAAAATGAAAGATAAAAGATCGAAATAAAATCTGTTGTCTCGCAAACCACCAATATTCGCTCTTTTTCCGGGCCACCAATACTGTACATAAAAAATACTTCCAATTATGACAAAGTTACCCTAAAGCAACTTATTTAAAAAATTCTAAAGGTTTTTCTTGGCAGAGTCTGGCCAATTATTCAACAAGTTGAATTTTATTCTGTCCGGTCCCAGGCCATAATTCTTACATGATAAGAGAGCAAGTGAGAACTCCACCATCGAATAAGGCGTTTCGTTCGCGCTATCGCGAAGGGATGCGGCGCGGTTGATCTGCTGTGCCGGGGCGGAATCCGGACAAACCTTTTTGACGAAATCGAAAATCCAACGGTTTGAATATTCCCCGCTTTCGTTAGTACTGTTTCGGTTTCGCATACGCCTGGCCGTACCCCAAAGAGTGCTCATCGATGTTTCTCTCGTTAGTCCGCCAACGAACCGGTGCCAATAACTACGTTTCTTAGTTTTCACAAAACTCTTCATTTCGTGTTTCTAAAGTCACGTGCTGTCGATAGCTAGTCCTTCCGGAAGGTATCATACGCGGTGGCCTTCTCCGCGTATACGTCTGAGCACTCTTTGTTTCATCATAAGTTGGGAGGCTGTCCTCGAGAGTTCGCGTCTAATACACGTTTAGTCTGCACTTGAATCGCGGTGTTGAGAATCAACCCAGGAAGGAAACTCCAGAGGAAGCTCTTGTGTGAATTCGATTTTGCCGGATATCGCGGACGCGTAGGTCTTTCAATCAATATTTCGTGTGAGGTCATACGAAACATAGATTGTATACGGTGGCCCTGAACCGTTAGCAGTAGTAATTATGATTGGAGGATTAATAGAGTCAGAAATATTTAAAACTATAAAAATACTGTCAGAGAATTTTATTTTTCCAACGCTGGATTCTTTTTCCGGCTGAGACATGGGAACTCTTGTGGTTTTTGATGTCTCAGGAAGTGCTGGAAACTCCTTTTCTAAGCTCAGGTTTCTGAGACCGGAAGCTCCATGCTTCGATTTTGTACCAGTTCTTCCTCGAGTAGTTATTTTTGGGAGACCTTGAAGAGACACCTTCTGGCCTTTACAACGAAGCTTAGAAGAAGAAACTTTCCTCCTATTTCTGTTTCTTCTAGGCGCAGTAGAAGATATTCCCTTCGTCAGTAAATAAATATTCGTAGGGTTCGAATGAGTTGCCATTTTGTAGCATTTATGCAAAAATCGCTTAAGTTTCTCCTTGCGCTGTTTGTGCGCAGGTCATGTGATTTTCCCATACAGTAGAGACACTTTACAACATCCCTTCCACAGGAATCATCCACATAATTCCTCTGCATATCCCACAATGAACCTTATAATGGGAGGTTGTGTATCCCAGTTGTTTGCAAATAGTACAGTTCATGACGCGCGACACAAAAAAGCGAACAGGTAGACGAATCTTGTCAAAGAGGAGGTAGTTGGGTAGATCAGACCCTGCGAAGGTCACTCGAAGGTCAGCTGCGATCGATGCTGAATGCAAACGTTTGCAGTCCAGTATCTTCAATGGCTGAAACATAGATCTTTAAAACAGCCAACTCCGTGTTCCAGCAGATCCTCGAAATTGCAACACGAATCGTTGACGACCCTGTCACAATCAACCCGATTAGCTGGTACATATACTCTTTACTCATTCGCAAAAGGCCTATAGCTAACAATATCATGCCTGCTTTAAGCCATTTACCACCACCCGTAGGTTATCGGGGTGAATCTCCGATATTTCTGTCATCGGCCGAATATGGTTGTGTCAGAACTTGAGAAATCTGTAAAAGATTGATATTTTTTTTGTTTTTGGTCCGGAAGAAAATTACGAACGGCCCGGTTGAGGAGGGGGCGACCAGTTGGGAAGTCGGTTTTACTTCGATATCCATCTCGCCCTGAGACGAAGCACTGTCAGGTGAAGTCACTTCTGCCCAGTTCGGTACTAGAGACAAGAATGAAGAATGTAATATTATAGCGGTACTTTACTTACAAGCAGTGCTGCTTCCCTGCTCTGCTCTGCTGTTCGGATAACGGTCAACGTGCGCACAGAAACGAAGAAAAAATCCAAAACCTTGATAATGTGGAGAACGCACACAATAACCTTGAAAGCGGATTAGCACTGTTTTTTGTTGCGATTCACTGCATGGACTGGGATGATCGACTTATCGGTCTGAGAGTCACGGAACGAATGATATCTTATCTCTTACAATAGTTACAATGATATACTTGTACTCAATTAATTATAATTTTTTTCAGTTCTAAGTTTGATAAACCAAGTAACCAACCACATTAAGAACAGGCTCAGTAGCGAAATATTTTTGAAATAGATAACTTCAGTTGGTTCTTCATTATGCTATATTTCTCCTTAGTTAAGACAAATTTTGGTAAAAAATATTTGGAGAAAAATTTTAAAACCACATTTGCGCATTAGGAGTACGGCCTTCAACTAAATTAGTTATGGAACTTGCGTTTTGACTAAGTTAGTGTCGGATTCTGATGAGACGAAGTCGAAACGCAAATTCCATTACTAATTTGTTATAATCTTGTTACATCATTCTAATCGAGTATGTCTATCACTCTGCATTGCTTGTTCGTACCAAACATTTTAGTTTAATCATGCTGCTTGGAAAAGACTAAGGGCGAAGTTATTAACCTACAACATTTTCTTGAAGTGGAATATTTAATTAATTTGATAAAAACAACCTCAACTCTACAGTCCATCTTCTTTAACACCGTATCCCCGGTAACCCTTTTCACTTACGATCTGTCTTACTTCCGTTGGTTCACTTCGGTCTGCCGCGCGCCTAATGCAACTGTTTATATCCTTCTCTCACTGAATTAGTCTGCAAAAACATAAACTGAGCAGAAAAGTAAATAAAACTTGGACTGTATTTAAATTTTCCGACTCGCTTCCGGACCGTCTCTATATGCAGTGTACGGAGCTGGCCTCTTCACTTGAAGACGTGAATAATGGCTTTATCTCCACTAGGAGTATAAACTGCTGGCCACCCACCCGTACCCTATTCGAACCGGCAGAGTTTGTTACGATCGTCCACAAATTAAGTCTAGTATGGAGAGCTTGTTCCTTGTTTGTGCCGAGCCACAGCGTAAGTAGGAACAGTTTTAGGAGAAAATTAAAATATTTGACAAATACTTGCAGAAATTAAGTCCTCGTGCACAGAAATGAGGAATATATATTTAAAATGCTGGGCGGAACTAACCTCCTGCCGTCCCTTCTGTCGTTTAATAGAATGCTTGGCGATAAAAAGGCATGAACAATTGCGATGAAAATGCCGATGATGATAACGAGGACGACGAAGTGGTTTGTGAGGTTGATGTCAATATTTGAAGTGTAGAACAATGTACCAGAATCCACATATTGTCTGGGGTGGTTTCTGTCGATATTCGTCATATTGGCCGTTGAGTGTGGCCTAAACGGGGTGGTCAATAGCAGTTTGAGTGATTTTTATCTACTCTTCCAGTATGATAGCATTACGAACTGTTGTCGGAAAAGGAAAATATATGTTGAAGCGCGGATTACTTCCCTATTACTAAGTTTGCTTGCCTAGGAAACTAACTTTACTAAAACTGGTAATAATCTGACATTGTGAACGATTTTCATTAAATCTATTTATTATTAGAATCTAATTTGTCTTAGACATCTTTAAAATGCTTGTTGAAACAAACACTGCATAATAAACAAGGTAAATCCTACAGTTAGATTGCTACTGTGTTCCTCACCTCCTAGATGCACAGATACTCAGTATCGTTACACTCTAACCTCCTAACCTAACCGCTCCCATTCCCAACATTATACCGAAATGATCCTCTTCTGTTTCAGCTAACAGTCCTGTACGATGCGTATACCTATTGATAGTATGACTATCAGGTGTGAATGAACACTCATAACCTGAGCAAATTACGTGCATTACGTTACCGACCACCACTCTGATGGTAGTTTAACACTTTTCAACTTTCCTCTACGGTCAGGGCCCGTAATTAACTGAGGCGCTCCGGGTCAGTCTGATGAAATTTTCTCAAACCCGCATTACACTGCTTGAAGCTTCATGATCCAGCCAAATCTGGATGATTTTTAATTCAAAAATCAATTAGTTCAATTTCTCTTTATTATATATTTAATTTAATTCATTAGATCTCAGAATACTCATCACGTATGAGAATATTTTCGGTCAACATATTGAAAACAGTATTTTCGGTTAACATATTGAAAACATATTGAAAACATTTTAATCTATGGGAAAAACTATGCATTATAATCTCAGCTAACAAGAGTGACAGTTCATAGACCTGAAAAATGTATGGTCATAAACCCCTGAAAATATTTAGCTTCTCCTTCGAAGGATGGAACACAATCCGGTGGGTGCGTCGCGTCCTAATTAGCTTCTAATTCCTTTATGTGCGCTGCGGCGCTCTCGAGCAACCGAGTAGGGTAGCATAATTTGGAAATTTGATATTAACTTTAATTAGGGAGCTGTGCAATTACCAGCCAGTAAACATTCTAGCGAAAATTTCTAGACTCTGGAGCAAAGACAATCTAAACACTGCGACGACTCATTGGCCAGAAGCTGTTGCTCAAGTAACCGTTTATATACGGCCGTAAAATAATTATCTTTCAGTTGACCGTTAAACCGTTTATATACAAACCATACGGTTAAAACAGGAAATGCGTTCAGTATGTTCCCCGTTTACTATTTTGTCACCAATTGTAGGGTGTCCTTAAACATGGTGTCTACTAAGCATACAGAGATTTTCAGGTTTTCATTGTTTTGTGAAAACAACTACTGTTGAAAGAAGAAAGTTTTCAGTGGTGATCTTAAGTGCCTTCTCTTTTGTCGGTTCTCACGATAAAGAGGGACAGGTCTGTCTTCACCAAGATGCATGTTGGTAGACTTGAGCGATTCGTAGTTATGCTGCCTAAGCTCGACTCCTGCCAACAGAAGACAAAAGATGAGCCTGTAGCCAGTTTCTAATGACTCTGCCACTTCTAGTTTTCCGATCTGTGAATTTCACATCCTTGCTCTCACTTGAGTACTAGTACTATACTACTAAATTTTTATAACTTTTCCTACCCTAGCTAATCGAATGTCTTTAAAAAGCAAAAATTATTTACTTTACATGGCACTAATAATAATGAAATGTGACTAACATAGTCGAAATAAAAAAGGAAAAAAATTAAAAATTTTCTCGTTCATACCGGCTTGAACCTTCGTTCGAACCGGTCACAAATCTTGATAGCTCCTGGTTTACCTAGAGTTTTTCAACAGCAACAGTCTTTCTCAAGGCTACCTATATTTTCGCTCGATCAGTCTTTCTCAAGACTACCTATATTTTTTCGACAATTAGTCTTTCTCAAGACTACCAACTTTTTGTTCTCAATCAGTATTTTTCAAGACTAAAACATTTTCCAAGAACAATTCAGCATAAAGAAATATTTAATTCTTCCAACATGCCTGTGTCCTCCCTGAAAGGCCGTGTGCTAAAAATTAAAGCTAAACGGAAAAGGGTATCTTCTCCACCCGAAAATTGAATTGACTGCAGCAACTCATTCGATGTTTTATCTGAATGTCAAGCTGATGAAATTTCTAAATTTCCTCGCATTGTGCATAATGCCAATGAGAAGAAAACGGAATCATCTTCGCCTATAACAGTGGTGATCTCCGACTTCAAAGCCTTTCGAACTGAGCTTTCGGCGTTCCTTCCGGACGTGAAAGTCTCTTTTCAGATTGGCAGAAGAGGAGAATTGGCCAATCTGAAAAGAGATTGGCCATAAACGACTACTCCAATATCTTACGGAGTAGTTACATAAATTTTATTCATATGATTTCAAGACAGATAGACCATTCAAAGCTGTCTTGAAAGGGCCACCAAAAGGTCAAAGTTTGGATGAAATATCCAACGAATTGAATAATTTACTTGGCTTTTCTCCTTCACAAGTTATTCTTATGAAGAGAAAGGCTAGCGGCGATAACACGCCAGTACGCTCTGGAATTATCCAGGAGCTTTATTTAATTCATTTTAACCGTAATGAGGTTAATAATTTGAAAGTATTTGAAAAAGCACGTTTTATGTTGCACGTGCGTGTAAAATGGGAACATTATAGACGACATGGGGGCAGAATTCAAAATCTGACCCAGTGTCGTAGATGCAAAGGCTTTGGGCACGGCACAAAAAATTGTCATTTGGATTCCAAATGTATGATCTATGGTGATAAATCGCACACGAATGATACTTCAAAATAGATTCAAAATAGATTAACAACTTCATCTACCTCCGTCACACCATCCTACAATGATGTGTCATCTTATGCCTCAGTGGCAGGTAACAAGGCCAACATAACGCCACGCCTACAAACTCGTTTGCACCCAATGCTTCCTTTGATCCAATGGATCTTGGTAGCGTAACGGAAGAAACATTAAAATACTTGCAAGATTCTATGTTACCTATGATGATTGCTATGTTAAATTCTACCTCCATGTTTGAAGCTTTTCAAGCGGGGTGGGAATTTGCTAACAAAATTGTAATGAAATTAAAGTTTAATAATGACTTTAAATAATCATTTAAATTTATTAAATTGGAATGCTCGTTCATTAAAAATGAGCGAAGACGAATTTTTCAACTTCTTGAGGATACATAATGTGCATATAGCCGTTGTGACCGAAACTTTTTTAAACCAAATATTAAATTGAAGAGTAACTCTAATTTTGTTATTCATCGATTTGAAGTGTTGGATTCGGCGCAGGAATTGCAATGGCGGTTAATCGCACGATCAAACATTCCGTTACGCCCTCTCTTCACACCAAGGTGATCGAGAGTTTGTGTATCGAAGTTGAAACTGATCTTGGTATCATTTTTATTGCTGCAGCCTATTTGCCTTTTCAGTGCACTAGCGAGCAAATTAATTTCTTGAAAGGAGACTTACAAAAACTTACAAGAAATCAGTCGAAATTCTTCATAATCGGTGATTTTAACGCCAAACACCGAGCCTGGAATAATGCTCAAAGCAATTCCAACAGTAAACTACTTTTTAATGATTGCTCTGCTGGTTATTATTCAATTTTGTTCCCGAATGGCCCTACGTGCTATTCGTCTGTAAGGAATCCATCAACAATTGATTTGATTTTGACAGATCAAGGCCACCTTTGTAGCGAATTGATTACACATGCTGACTTTGATTCTGATCATCTTCCAGTAACTTTATCACTTTTTCAAGAAGCTGTTTCCAATCCCATTAGCTCAGTGCTCAATTATCACAAAGCGAATTGGGAAAGGTACAAAACTTATATTGAGAATAATTTTAATCATGACCTTGATTTACAAAATAAAGCTGACATTGATACGGCATTACAAAATTTAAGTAATTCTATACAGGGCAGTCTTAAGACCACTCGGGGCCCCTGGGCACAACTGAGCTGAAGGGCCCCTATAATTGAACGGGTATAAACTGATGTAGAGTAGGATGATCAAAAAATGATCCCCAGCATCAGGGAACCATCTATACCACCTTGAGATTAACTTTCAAATTTAAGCCAAATCATTCAACCATGTGTAAATATTAAAAATACTGTAGAAATCAAGTTATATGCAGAAAAAAAATTGGATTTCCATCACTATAGGTGGCATTGTAAATGTACAGGTACCCTCGAAAAACGGAAGATGATTTTTGATGATGAAAAATATTAGCATTTCTAACCAATCTGATCAAAAGTGATAAAGAGTCTAACACACTAACTATATGCGATTGTGGGAGTTCGAGGCGAGCAACGTTCAGTGTTATGGACTTACCAGCTGCGCTATTCCCCAATATGATATAGTCTGATCTTAATATTTGTAAGACGTTGTTTGAGGCTGAAGAGTGCCTTCGTCAATAATGAGAAATGATGGAGTAAGGCGGGTTAAACGTCAACACTACAACACGATTCATTGAATAATTGTTCTTTCACTATAGGGTGGATGATGGTGGATAGTCGCATGCTTAAGGAAAACTTTTGATAAAAAATCGATTAATAGACCTATGGGCAATGTTAATACATTAAACGAAAGCTTTCAGTCCCTACTTCAAAGGAAAAACATAAAGATGGCTTAATAACCAATTTATGTATTCAAAACCGCATGTACCACTATAGGAACACATGTACCAATAGTGGTGCAATCGCTAATTTCGGTTCCTATTGTTGCAAATCCCATTGCTTTCTTATGGGACTTGCAACTATAGGTACACTACATCAACTATAGGTGCAAGGGAGCTCAAAATTCTAAGAAAATCATTTTTTTTCAATAGTTATTTGAGCAAATTTCAAGGATAACAGTGTTATTGTCGCATAATTTTAGTGCGATGAATCGATAAAAAAATATTTGTTGATGGTTGGTACTTTAGTTAGGCGTATAACCCACTACTGCAACTATTGGTACACCTCAACTATAGGAGCACCCACCCTAACCAACTAGGAAAAATATTTAGCAATATGCTAATAAAATTCAACTTTTTAATAGACTGCATGATTTACAATTTCTTACTGTTCCTGATATGATGCAGCTGGAAAAAGTCAATTGCCAGCTTTACAAAAAAGCCCCATTTTTTCAATCATAATTCATAATCTAAGTGCGTGATTCGTTTTAGATATTCGCATTTTTCGCTGCAGGAATAGAACGATTCTTTGACATAGTATCTCTTCATGCACAAATTGTTGGTGAGTTAGATTTTTGTTATACACTCCGACAGAATTTTTTCTTGCTTTCTTTTAAAGTGAACGGTTCGGAGAGGCGAAGATAGCAAACAAGTATTATAAGTAAGAATAATGTATTCATATTCAACGAATTAATATCTCTACGATGGCGCTGGTAGTTAAGTGGCAAGTGTAAGGTTTTGATGGTAGAATCGCCTCTCTGGTGTCGGTGATAAGCACTCAGGCCAGAAAAAGATAGAAAGACAAAAATAAAGGGTTGTGTACAGGCCACGATCACGGGACATTGAAAATGTAGCTTTTCTCGAAAGCGTGCAAGTGAATTTAGCACATTTCGAGAATAACGATTATTAAAGTTTGGGATTGAATATTTTGAAACTTATAAATGGTATAAACAATCCAAAGAAGACAATTGATGCTTCTATCTATTCTGCATTAATCTCTCAAATATTACGAAGATCGGTTGACTATGTTGCGAGTTTTTACTATGAATGTAAACAAAAGTCGCACTCACACGTGTCATAGGCGTGTATTGATGACAAAATTTGTATGACGTGTCATAATCGTGCATGGAAAACTTTCCATAGAAAAAATAACCATTTTTTACTTTTATTCATATCTTTGCGTTCATATGGTCTATAAACAATCGGTGAAATGCATTTTGAAGGAAATGAGTCAGGGAATTTTTAATTACAGTGTTGCCAAATATGCTTTATTTCCAGTTTAAAACTAAAACTGTGTTTTTCTCACAACTCGTGTAATTTTCCTTTGAAAATGTTTATGCCATTGTGTTCCTCAGACATTTTCACACATAAAAACATCTAAAACTTCAATATAACTTGAGCAAATCCCTAGATACAGTGATTTGAAGCAAAAAACTCACAATTTCTCATCGTGTTTCTCGCTATATCTAAGTAACCAAGTAGCATTTCAAAATTCTGAAAACGCCACTTGGTCATGTGGCATATCTAACTCAGTTTACTCCAAAATGGCGTTTGTCATAAGATAACAAAACAGCGACGACATATCGACTCACGTTCTTGCTCACTCGCCTGTTTTCATATGTTACAATTTGCTGTACACCCTCCCCATTAAAACATAATTTATTGAAGGTCATTTAACAGTAATCTATTATTACAATTAATCAAGTATCTCACAAGCTGATTGGCATTATTTGGCTGATGCAACTAGCAAAAATAGGCTGGTCTGTCCAGAAAATATGAAAACTTTTTTTTTTAATCGGTCCAATCTGCAAATGAGAGCCTCTCCCTGTTTACTTTCTCTTCCGCGAATTACTCGGTCACCTTTCTGATTTTCCTTCAACTGTTTGCGTAATAGCCAAGTCAAAACGTTGCTCTTTCGAAA
This sequence comes from Topomyia yanbarensis, assembly GCF_030247195.1. NCBI lineage: Eukaryota > Metazoa > Arthropoda > Insecta > Diptera > Culicidae > Topomyia > Topomyia yanbarensis. Next base: position 130,789,551 of record NC_080671.1, read on the forward strand.
CATGCTGATAAACGTTTAAAAGTTTTATGGTTTTGCAGTAATTTAAAAGTTTTATGGTTTTGCAGAAAAGCTCCATATTGATAACTGTGATGAGGAAGCCCACGCCCGCAATCGGAAATATACAGATTCACCATGAAATATGAAATTTCATTTTCCATTTAAATTTTCAATAATGTACTAAAGAACTTAGGTAAACAAACTTAAGGTTAAGTATTTCTTGATCGATTAGTGGTCGAACAAATTAAAATATTTGATAAATTACATTGTTATACAATGTTCGCACTACCAGTTAAAACGGGTTTTGATGCTATCTTGGTGACATTTTTCTTGGTGCTAATTATTATAACGTGTTATAACTCTGTAGTGTGAACATTGTATTATTAAACCAGTTCTGCAGCGTTTTATGTTATATAGGTGTTTTATATGGCAATAGGACTAACATTATTATATCCCCAGTACAGCGGTTTGTTTCATAATTTAAAACAGATTTATTTTAAAATTTTAATTGGTATACACAACCGCTCTATTTGTTGTATAATTTAAAACGCGATTAGAACTGTGTTTTAAATACATAAGGCAGATACTCTGACTGGATAAACTGGGAAAACAATTTTAAGTCTAGTAACGCTTAAGACATGGCTTGATTTTTAATCGAAAAAGAACACCCGCTTAAACTGCTGCTGGGACAGCAAGTTCTGTTTTAAAATTTTCTGTTTTGTGCAGTTCGAAACAAAAGTGTTCCAAATTAGAAAACAAAAAATTCTGCTGGGAATGTGATTGTTTGCGATGCAATTACTCTCCCATATAAAGTACTACGCTGCTGAACAGTGCTTTAGAAGTAACTACAGAAACACGTTATCAGATGCCTTACTGATAAAAAACATATAACCGAAATATGAAACATATGAAAGCCAATAGGCTCTTTACCCTACGCACCTACAAAGCGCCGTAACCATGGATTAACAAGTTACGACGCACACGTATGCATAAAATTTGTTTTTTCAAGCTCATCACTCTCAAGCAGCACACACAAGTCGCTTCCTGCCGTATTGAATTAAACCCAAACCACCCACCCTACCCACTTTGCAAATCATTCTGTGACACCGTGCTGGTACCCGAAAAATCCGCACACGGCCACTGCTGCCGAAAATGCATAGCGTCTAGCGGTTATTGTAGTGTTCAGACGCTGCAGCCATGATCTTACCCATTCGACATAAGAACAAAAACTGATTCAAACGTGTACGCGTCACTTCTATTTATGAACTAACTGTATATGGTTTAGTCACTTATGTGCGAGTGTGTGCAAATGCTAACGTTGTCGAAAATCGATAGCGCTTATTGCATCGCCCGGAGATGATGTTGCTCGTATGGGATAAGAGCAACAACTGATTTAAACGGGCACGCGTCGCTTCTATTTATGACTTTTCGTGTTTGATTGAGCCACTAAGGTGCCTCCTGTTGACGGCTCTGTCTGAGAAATCTGCCTCACGAATGGCAATTTTACCTTTTTTCATGAACTTTTTAATTTTACCGATTTTCAAAAGACTACTTTTATAGCAGAAATATTAAATTATTACCAATATTTAAGTTAGGTGTTTCTGAATCGGTTGGTGTATGAATGATTAAAATCTATCTAGTAATATCGGAGTTATAAGCATGCAAAACTTACATAGTTTCGTTACATGGAAGATAGTTTAGATTTTAGAATGACACCTAGCCCCAGATAGTGGAGTAAGACATTTTCAATGTCAAAACTCACAATTTCTCATCACGTTTCTCACTATATCTCAGAAACCAACGAATTTCGAAATCCTGAAAACGCAAATTTGTTAAAGGATAACAATGCTAATGTAAACCTACTTTTTATCGCATTAATCCTTCAAACGGCCTGTGTTAAACCAATGAGGACCAAGTGCCATTTTGAGGTACCTGCATAAAAATCACTATCCTATGTGGCACTAGAAACACCTACATCAATTTCCTTTTCAGAACTAAAATAGTAATCGAAAGCAAGTAAGTATCCTTAAACTTTCTATGATAATGGCAAATTAGCAAACAATAAATTTTGCCTTTAAAAAACCAGAAAGAAAAGTTCGGTTTGGTTTATTGCTCAAACTTTGTTTTAAAGGAAAATTTTAAAGATCAGAGGTACCCTTTCTATAGTAGGTGCTGCACAATCTCCCTCCCGAAAGATAGTAAAGAACTGGGGCAGATAAACTATATGGTGTGTGGTTAGATATACACAATATTCTAGCACAAACACACCCACATCCGTTTTACTGCGAAATGTTATCACACGTAGCGAAAGAATATAACGCAATTCCTTTTAACATTCCGCCATAACTCGGATGTTTTGATTCATAATTCAATAAAAGCTATGTTGTAATGCGAAGCACCAGTAGATACAGAACACTAGATTAGGATTGTCGCTGGCATCAGTGGTAGGAACATCATTGTTTTGATTCCGGTATATACCTGTCAAATGGCCCAAATAAAAAAAGCAAAGAAATAATCCTCTATCGTCGTTTCATAGCGACTATTCTTTTTTGTTTCTTTTAGCCAATAAAACAATGGCCATTCTTGGCTAATGTGTTTTCACTAATTAGAATGCACAAATTGTATAAATCGGTACTGTATTTTGATAAATTTTCATTTCCTTGTGCGGTATATACATACAAACTCTTTCATTTCATAACAATAACAGTCGAAAATTTACACCGAGAAAATTCGTTATATTGAATATATTGATTTCACAAATAATTTTTTGCAATTTGTAGTAGCACATAAAAATTACCTGTCACGCATAGATATCATGTGAAAATTAATGAAACTATAATAGTATGCCACATAGAAATTGGTTTCATAGCAGATATCACATCATTTTTCTGTTTGCCTCTCGCATTCTGCTGCAAATTTTATGCATTGGACGTTTTCGGTCTTGAATGCATAAAAATCACAGCAGAATAAACGAGACTGAAATGAAAAATAGGCAAACTCTGCATTTTACTAATTTGAAGTTCAACTAAACGGTTTGTGGTTACAAACAGGCCAAATTTTCCTGCGTGTACCAAAAGTGCGGACCAAAGACTTTTACTAGAGAGACTTTCGATACTTTGACAGATATATGCCGGAAGCAAAACAAACATGTTCCGAGGCGAAAACAATGGGAACACCAGCGACAATCCTAATCTAGTGTTCTGTATCTACTGAAGCACCATTTCTGTCGTTTCCTAGGTCGTGTATCGTCGTAACGTAAGTGCAGAAAACATTCCTGGCGGTATCGGGATGTCAAACGATTACGGGCAGCACGGGAGAAGGATGATGAAACACTTCCCGGATCATTTCTCTGAGGAAGGATTGATTTATGATGTCGCACAGTTCATAGCGAGAATGATAGGCGGATTATGGTGTCAGATCGTTTGTTAACTGTAACGCCCCAAACCGGTGGCTTTGAAGATTAATAGTGATTTAATGGATTATTGTTTTAAGTCAGATTTGTTGTATTTCAGAGTCTGGCGAACAAACCCCCCAAAGTAGCAGAACGAAAATTTAACTCGGCTTACGTCACGTTTTAACAGAATCGTTATTATAAAAAGTGTTTTGCGATGAGATTGCAAACGAATAAGTATATAAGTAACACTAGTTTACAGCATTTTTGAACTCAATATGCTGATGGTTATTTTCAATGAAAAGTTGTGTGCTGAATCCGAAAATGAAGTCCAAAAAATTTACAGTAGAAAAGAGTTATTGTAAAAAAAATTAATTTCCCCAATAAAAAAATACGTTTAGTAAAATCCGAATATTATACTCAAGCAAAGATATATGAATGTACTTACGGTCGCCTGAGCCTTTTTTGTAGTACGATTAAAGGTCTGATGTTATTTACGAGTTTGTTGAACTGCTGAAATGAGCGTTTGGTCAAGATTTTGGGCAATATAAAGCGATCTTAAAAATTATATTTTTAAGAGAACTGAATACCTGCTAATAACCAAAGTCGATAAGCCCTTATTTGTGAAAGTTATTCAAATTTTTGTAGAATGAGATTTTTTGAGTATCTCTATGGATCAAGTAATTGAACCGTCTCAATCCCTGTCTTTTGTAGAGCTTGTTTCCAAAATTATTAGGGTCCTCTGTTAGAACTCTGTTAACCTTCCGGCAGTCGCGCTAGTGCACTGAGTGCACGCTGCTTTGAAAATCTAGCGAAAGCCATTTGCGCGACTTCCGGAGGGTTAAGGGATTACACCACTGTAAAATTAAAAAAATGAATTTTCTATTTATTAGTCTAAAATGTACTTTAGGATGCTAACAATGATATCCTAAAACATGGAATACGAAAACAATACATAAATGTTCAAATTACAATTTTTTGTCTATTTTTATGACGTTTTCGGCGTTTTGCACTCAAAAGTCCATTTCGCGTAAAATCAAAATATCGAAAAAATCGTACGTATGTCGTTTGCTATATAAAGAAAAACTTTGATTTCAGAAAACTTTGGTTTTTGGCTCAAGGTCAAAAATTACCGGAAATAGATTTCCGGCCGTGGACCCCTTCCAAAAAAACTTGCATGGGCAAAAACGCTGCACAGCCGCTATCCTATGATTAAATTGCTCGAACAAAATATTTTGTGCGATTCAATATTTATGATTTAAATCCCATTTAACAAGATCTTGATTCACCTCTTTATTGCGCCAAGAAAAATTATCGAAATAAACCTATTTTTTCGTGCTCTACAATGATGTAACCCCTTAAACAAATAAAACGAATAATCCTCAGAGTATTTGATCTGACTTAATATTCGACCTTGTTTATCCAATTAGCTGAAGACTTCTGATAGTAATCAGGCTCAGTGAAGTGCTAGGTCAAAAAATGGTATTAAATTATAAATAATATAGTTTATATGTATCATATAGAATTGTATATGTCGAAATTCACGCTTCACAACGTCCTGATGTAGGGGAACATGGGGAGACTTGACCAAGTGCAGAATTCTATTATTGGCTATGACGTGTTCTATTAGCTTCTTAAAAAAAAATCAAAAATATTTTTATTCTTGTTTCGGTCCCTTAAGGTAATTTTAATGTTTTTTTCCTTATACAAAATATTTCGTAATTAATAAATTTGCGTTAAATGATTTTTATCAAACTTTCTATGGACATGTCTACTCGACTAATAATTATTTTTAAAGCACTCATACATTATTTTATTCCTTATGAACTAGTGAAACCATTTTACATAAATCGGAACATTGAAATAGTTATTACTAAAATTTGCACGACACTGAACGCAATAACTAATGTTGGGGAGACTTGACCAAGTGGCAATAAGCTGAAGAAAGGTAAAACTTTTGGGATATTTACTGTGCTGTGGTACCTACTGTTGATGTTAATCAAGTCACAAAAAAATCCCAAATCAAACATCAGTCTATATTTTTTAGTACTAGTAAACAAAGTTAGCAGTAATACGGCTGATTTAGTGATGTGTGAACATGCAATGTAAGCAGTACAGTTAATCCTTAGAAGGAAATGCATTAAAAACAGTCGAAATTTATGAAATACAACCCTTTTATATTTTTTTTACTGCTACCTAAGCATCTCGACTATATGAAGAAAAAGGGTTGCAGTATGTTTTAAGTCATTATTTTTTGTCCTGATTTTTCAAAATTCTCTTTGTGAAGTCTCCCCAGGCCTTGGTCAAGTCTCCCCGCAGTGGGGAGACTTGACCCAAAAAAACGATCTCAGAAAAACTTTTATAACTTTTGGAAAAGTAAACTAAAAATTCTGAAAAAAATCATGTGGGTGAAAAATTTTAAATGCTCTCACTAGCTTCACGAATGGTAACTTATCCCACTGTATCGTCACGATTTGTTCTACCAACTATTTATTTAACACTATTTAAATATCTAACTCACTCATCAAACCGTTGCATATGAAGCAAAATTTATGGATTTTTCCGACGTCGATAAACGACGTAGAACGATAATATCTTTCCCTTGAAAAAGGCCAAAACCAGTGACCGAAATGTCGGGCAGTATACAATACCCGTTCTGATTTAAAAGACCGAAAAGCCGAAGAATAAAAAACAAAAATTAATATTTATTATACTTTAATAAATAATAAATTTAATTATATTGACTAAAATACATTGCGTAAAACATGTGTAAGTGTAATTACGGAATATTATACGTTCGTTACATTTTAAACCTAAAATAAGTCTCGTTCAATGCCCTACATAATTTCAAACTGCAAACTTCCAGATTTTCTAGAAAGAGAAAAAAATATTAATTTACCCAGCGATAGCATAAGGGTTAGTGCATTGGGCCGGATTCTCGAAGGTTGCGGGTTCGAATCTCGCCTCTGAAGGTTTTTTTTCACATAACTGCTTACGCTTCACTTACCATTTCGATCGTTTTCCTCTCTTGGATTTTACCAAAAAGGCTTAAATAAATTCGCAAATGTGATTTATTTGTGCATATAAACGATAGGTTCTCGAGTATAAATTTTGTCGCTACATATGCCACATCTTAACATACGCTTGTGTTTGAATGCACTTCGAACCGAAATCGAAATCTCTGCGCCACAATGTTGAAAATTCAGTCGAAAATTAAATTTTCCAAATTTCAGCGTTTGATTTTCCTCCCGTGAAATCATCGAATGCGGGAAGCAAAAAAGGCCAAATTGAGGAGCTACAGGTGTAATTTATCGTACAACAAAGAGTTTTGTGTAATCATTGAGTGGAGAAAAATGTGGAGTTATTGGCAAAGTGTCATCATTCCGGGTTGTAGGCCACTCGTTTTAAACAGTTGTGGACTTCTTTGATAAAGCATTACATAACATTTGTATGATGGAATATAACCAAAAGGCTTTATATGCAAATGAATATGATTCTAATGCGAATTTTGCATTATAACTGGTATAATGCATATAAAGCGAAATCGGTCCGGTACAACAATGCATTAACCTGCACACTTCAAAATATTTACAACTCGCAAGATACACATAAAAGGAACGTCACAATTCACTTGAATTTACATGCAAGAACATGTAAAAATGCATTTTGTTCACAATTCTCCATCTCCAATATTTTATTACACAAGTCAAAATTCTATAATTAGACAGAAAAAGCAAGCAGCAAGAATACGTCGCAATGCTATTTCCGCCAAATGTAATTTTCAAGTCTATCTTCTGACCTCGCACAAAGCAGAAGCAAAGAAAAAAATCGCTACGCTATAGCAGGCTATGGGCACCAGTGAATCAAGCCAGCTTTTGTTCTGTATCAGCGCACAAACAAATTGTATCGTTGCCCCCGGCTGCGGAGTGAAATGAGTTTACCAAATGAAACAAAAGTGCCCGTGCCACGGGATAACACGATTTCGATCGACTTTAATAAAACTCGTGTTAGACCCACAGTTCAGGAAGTGGAATAGTTAGTTATGGTTAAAATGGAGCTTAATCTCGCTGAAGTTACGTACATTCAGCTGCACCACGTTAAAAACTGTGTTTTGATCACGTTTAGAAGTTTAGCACAGGCAGAGAACTTCATAGCAAAGAACAATATGCAACACGAGGTCGAATTTAATAACACCAGAATCAAGATCCCCGTGCATATGGAAAACGACATGGTGGACGTGCGTATCCATGATTTTTTCACCGGCATTCCCAACGGCGTTTGTATTGTGAGAATGCGAGTGACTAAACCAATACCTTCTCACATGACTATCGAATGCAAATCACCGAAGGATGGCGTGACCTGTAAGCAAACAACGCTAATTACATATCCCGGGCAGACCCCAACATGCCAATTCTGTAACCATACAGCCTACTACGGAAAAACATAGTCTACTACAGCCAACTCTAACAAGCAGCAACCGACACCTTCAGATAAACCAAAAACAACGATCCAATTAACCAATAATGCAGGTACAACGACCACGACAACCGCTCCCAAACCAACAACTAGCATCGCCAATAAAGAAGCAAATACCGATGAAGACGGATTTACCATAGCGACCCGTAAGAACAAGAAACAAATAAGAACCTTTGATCGTGAACAGTAAGAAAGCAGTACCGATGATGACATGGACGGGAACGATAATGCGAGAGAAGGCAGACTGAATGACCCCCAAGCGGCTGCACCGTTAAGGAAAAGGATCTCAACACGCAGCAGCAAACTGCGCCAACAAGATCTGGCAGACCAACATTCTTAGCATTTTTTTTAAATTTTACTTGTTGTAAAAAAATTAAAAGACCCACGGCTCAGTTGTGCTAACGCATTGAGACGTTTCAAATAAATGTTTAGATTAAAAAAAATGTACTTTTCAGTTTTTCTAAGTGTGTGCGTACTCAAGTAGAAATTTTTGTTGCAGTAACGATTTCATAACCAGTTGGCAACAAAAAATAAGTGCTCTCATGACTGACATCTAACTTCCTGCGCGACCCAAAAAGCGCAGTTTTAGACCGATTTTCAATATAATTATGATTGAGCGAAACAGTAGAAATTTTTTTTGTTTTCGTTGCAATAACGATGCGAGAATAGCTAAATGAAATCATATTGTTGCCAACATGTTGAATATAGGTCGCAACAAGATTACTTAATCATACATTTTTGCCGTTCACCTAAACTGTCAATTGCAACTGAAAAATAATATTTTTTCATACAAACAAGTTAAGATTATGTTACCAGTGGAAATGAAAATGACAACCAAGTCCAAATGTACTTTGATAGTTTAAATATGAATAGTAGTGTTATTCTTCATATCAAAAATTATCAATAAAGCAACAAATTTTACTGCGGATCAGAGCCTATCGAGTGATATTTAAATCTATTTTTTCACGCGCTCTTGGTGAACCCAAATTCGCAATAGTTTTAAAAAACAATTTTTTATGAGGAAAACCAAAACATATTAGGAATACAATATTATTGAAGGAAAACACATATTAATCATAAATTAGTGACATAAATCGCCTTAACCCTTGTGAAGGCAAGCTAAAATCCTAACATCAAAGGGCAAGCCGGGCATCTCAGGCCCGTCTAAATTCAAGCTTCTTTTTGCCGTTCTCATATAAAAAGGTTATGCAATCGGTCGAAATTTCGACTTTTTAACCGAGACCCGCAGGGCCAAATCTCTTATACCTTATAGTCGTCGAGATCGTAAAATGTCTGTGTGTGTATGTATGTATGGATGTATGTATGTGGCGAAAAATCTCACCGATTTTTCTCTGAGGTGGCTGGACCGATTTGTACAAATTTAGTCTCAAATGAAAGGTGCAGCCTTCCCATCGGTCGCTATTGATTTTTTTCATTGATCCGACTTTCGGTTCTGGAGTTACGTGTTGAAGAGTACAATCACACAGCAAATTTCCATAGAAACTGATACCACCGTGATGTCCAAATGATGCAATATATATTAAAATATGTGCAACATTACTTGGCTTTGCATGTCTAGATCATTAATGACCCACCGAAGGCACTTCGACCACATTGGCCAGCTATGGCGGTTCATGATGCCACGGGGGAACTTACCAAGTTCCTAAGATAATGTCATACCTATTTCTCAGCAAATTCTTTACCGATTTTTACAAACTTGGTTTCAAATGAAAGGTACAGCATTCCCATTGGCAGCTGTTGAATTTCTAATTGATCCGACTTCCGGTTCCGGATTTACAGGATGATGAGTACGAACACGCAGCAAATCCCGATTCCAGCGTATAAGGCGATGGATGTAAAAAGGTCAGATTTTTTTCCAAAAGGTGAGTACTCGGAAGATCACGTCGACTGTCAATTGGTTCTGAGCTCCATTCCATTTGAACACGACCAATAAATGTTTCTGGGTTGCTATTAATTTCTTCTGATGCATAACCGGAGTACATATTCATATTTTTCTGCATCAGATTCATCTTCAGAAGCAATATCATTCACATCTTCTTCCTCGCTTTGCAAATCAGTTTCGGAATCGTCTGCTGTTGAATTTGCTCAAATTTCTTCCATTATTTCAGATTCTTTGAGAAGATTTTAAAAAAATGGGTATATTGTCTTATAGCCATTTCAATTTTTTGTTGCTTTTGGATCCTACAATTTGAATAATTACGACAACTATAACACAAAGAATAGACAACAAAAATAGACAATAACGACAGAGTTAGATTATGTTGTATCCAAATAATTGTCAAGTAGACCACAGTGGGTGAAATAAAAGTATTTACCCAAAAAAATATGACACACGTCATTATCGTATGCTATTTTTACATTTCTTATAAAAGAAATGTATAGAATTCGCTCAAACTTTAAAGACTTTTTTCTTATAAGAAAAGGTAAAAAGATAAAATCAATCAAAACATGAAAAAAATTCCTGATAATATGAAGATGAACTCATCAAAATATTTTTTTCAGATAAATATTAATGTATTAAACCCGTGGTATTCCTAGTAAATATTGCACGCACACCGGGCCTGCCAGGCCCGGCTTGCCTTTTTGTGCATGTAAAAAAATCAAAAATAGCTGAGCATCACTCCATAGATGAAAATTTCACAATTTTTTATTTTTGTTATAGGTTTCAAAGCTACTTATTAAAATTTCCATGCCCAAGCTTATTTTTTAAGCTGCATACACCTTTTTTTTGTAACTAAAAAATTGTAACGTGCCGGGCCTCTGAGACCCGGTTGCCTTTTTGAGGGTTAATGGAGGACTTTTTTGAAAGTTTGCGTGTCGATTGAGGTTTTATTTTCAATACAGAAAAAGAGCAAAGATTGTGATTTGCGAAAAACTATTTTTTAGCATACGGTTTGTCTCCATTGAGCAATTTTCGGTTCACATCAAAATATACCTTACCTTAATATGACCCTTACTACACTATTTTTGCTGAAAACGTTCTAGTTACAAAGTCGTATTCTTGTCATACATACGTATCAGGCACATATCATCATTATACCTTGAATCACGAACTCACACGTATTGATGAAAGCCATTCGCAACACAGAATTGACCAATTCTTAATGAAAATTCAGCAAAAAAATAATTAAGTTGTATTTTTGTATCCATTACGTTGCGAAAATTCACCGGTCACACATCATGCGCTACACTTCATATTATACAGGCATCGAACTGTACGGTGGCGCCAACTATAACATGTTCGGTGTATCGAAAAAATGTGAACATGTGACATGTATGATTTTAACGAGAAATTTTAAAAGGAAATCTTATTTTACCGCATTATTAGCAATAATATCAATAGTTGAACTATTGGGTCATACTCCTATGAGAAGCACAGGGAAATTAGAAGACACTATAAACATAAACAATTTTCACTAAAATTATAGCTATTTTAAACGGTAAATTAAATGTAAGTAATGTACTTGCGCATCTTATGAAAAATCAATGGATAGGAATAAGAACTCAATGGTTAAAGGAACTGAAATTGGAAATAACACCACCAGTACACATATGTTCCACTAGTGAACCACGAGACTACAATTTAAAAAAATACTCGCAACTTTGATATTTTTCAAATAAAATAGGAAATGAGGAGTATTTGATTGCAGTAATATTTCTCCTTAGTAATATATTTATCTGTAAAGGGTGCTTTCAGCGTTTTGTCCCAAATTCATACTACTTGTTCCGTTTGTCTCAAATTCATACTACTTGAAGTGTCGTCGGTGAATTTTCGCAATGTAATGCCAACAAAAATATAACTTATTTTTCGTTTTGCTAAGCTTTAGTTGGGAATTTGTTGATTCTGTATTGCGAAAGCATTTTATTAATACGTGTGAGTTTGTGCTGAAAGGCGTAATGATGATATATGACGGATACATACGTTGAACACGAATTTGACTTTGTAAACTGAAACGTTGTCAGTAAGAATTTTGGTGTTGGACAACTGTGCAATTGTCAAAATATATATCACAAAATCAAAATCGCAACTAAATTTCAACAAACTCTGCAGTATCAGCAATCAGCTCGGAACATTAATGAACATGTTCTAGCTGTCAACATAAATGATTATCTGGTGACAAAAGATGTTATTAAATAACCTTGATGTTATCTATGTTCAACAAGTGTAACAAAAATAACTTTATTGTTCTCTCGTTGCAACATAGTTCGGACATAGACGATTAAAACTAGTTGCGATTTCCTAGTTGGGTATAGGTAGTAAGAGTAAGAGTCTTGAAAAATAATTGTTATAAGATTTAATTTTTTTATTACATGTTTAATTTTTTCTCTATACTACATTATTTAGATTACGAGGGGGTGAGGTTAGCCCCCAAATTCAGTCAGTAGCGACAGGCTCAAATAGCCAGCGACCTCCACTGGTATAAGTCGATTAAATATTAATTATACAACAGATTCAATATGACTGCTTTTTCTTAGCGTGAAAAAATCGCTTTTATATACTTAAACATGAAAAATAACGATTTATTCGCCACAGGTATTTTATTAGTAGAAGTGTGAGTAGTAGAATTATAATGATTGAATTCGATCCGTAGTATTTTCAATATGGTGAGTGCTATATGCAACATTTAGTAATAGTTCAAGATTTCTAGAATATGTATTTGTCTATGAGGGTAGAATGCAAATCAAAAGTAGAACAAATATAAGTTTTAACATTGCAGTGTTTATGTTATTGGATTATCATTTTCAACCAAATAAAAGCTGTCGTTCCAGTAATAACTATCTTTTATAGCTAACACAAGCATCCCGCCAGATTGCTCCGCAAGATTCCCCCTTCAAACGTTACACCTCATTGCCCTTGCAAAAAGGAACGATTTTCGTATGATAATTGTTTCGCCCCTACATCTCATTGCATATTCAATCGAGCATAGTAAACTACTTGCTTCCCTTCGAGCAACACCATCAGAACATCATCCGCAACAAGTCACACTCACACCGCCTAAGCCGGCACAAACAGCACCGCCACCGTTGCGTTCCAAGGAACCGTGACGTCGACTGATTCCGTCGCCCATCGTCAAGCAGCAGACAACGGAAGCCCGGACCGGGTCGAGCAGTCTAAAATTCAAACGAGATTGTTACCACCGTAAGCCTCTCTTACAAGTCTTATATATGTACTGCCGCCGCCGCCGCTGGAAATAGAACGAAAAGCTACTACTATCACCAGGCCGCTAGCGAGAGGACGATCGTTTGTGCAATAACAATTTGCAATTGTTTCGCCCCTACATCATGATTGCTGGCGGGCGAAACAGCAAAAGCAACGAAACACAGCAGCTACATATGGGTAGGTATAGTTAGCGCGAAGACATCCTCAAATAGGTCCTTATCATTATGCTGATGATGATCTACAATAATAATAATAATAACGACGAGTCCATACACCAGAGCAGGGGAGAGATTTGCAACTTGTCACACTTCGTCGTTGCCGGAGAGAAATCAGGATGGAGCTCAGAACAAAGCGGCAGGAGTTTGAAATTAAATCCACCTGTTGTCGAAGCTGTAGAGTTAGCAGATCTGTTTGTGAAGCTTATTCCTATTCAGTACAATGAACAGTGGGCATCAAATACGATTCTATGTTTGTGGCGCAATTCAAGGAAGCTCAAAGCTTCTTCCCAATAAAGACATTCAATGCCCACAGAGGCGAGAACTTAGATTGAATTAATTTGAATGAATTAGGATTCCCATGCCGACGATGTGCCGAATTATTCGAAATCAGGAGCCAAGAAAATATGGGAGACTAAGGAAAACGAGCTCGGTTGTGTAAGCCCTACAACACCTCATTACAATATAATTAATTCAATATGATTTTTCTAATACGTTGTTAGCAATGAATCACGAATTTTGCTATTTTACGTTTTAGTAAACTAAATTAGCATTTCATCGATCGCTGCCAGAACTCACCTTAGAAATCATATTTATTTTCTTTGACTTCTAATTATTGTTTTTTTTTTATTTCGATTATAGAGGTCTTCCAGTTAGAGAAATCTCTTAAGAACAATTTCTAAGCCTATGGGTTGGGATTCGAACCCAGGTGAGTTGCGTATAAGGCAATCGGTTTACCAACTACGCTATGCCCGTCCCCCAGTAATTATTGTTCTTTTAATCAGGAGCTGAATTTTCTAAACACTAACATTTGCTTATTGTCATATATATTGCACAAACTAAATTCCTTGACTATTTATACTATATGTATGAAAATGCAGCGATTAATTTCTATACGTCAGTCAAATAATAAGTTAAGTGAATTTGTTTAAAATAACCTTTTCTGGTATTGAGAGTCACCAAAGCATAATCAAATCATACGTTCGAATGAAATTAAAAACATTGGAAAGAAAGAAGCGATATCAACAACACACTCTAAATCTCTACTCAACTTTCTACGCTTCTCCTTGATGCGATGGGTTGAGATATGTAGATGAGGTTTATTGAAAAATTTGTTTTTTGTTTGATTTATTTTAAGTTGTGGAGAAACACCATTCACATTGCAGAATGATTCCAATTTCAAGTATGTTCGGCTGGTTTTGTCAGTAATTTTAACATTATATAGAAGCATTCAATCCTTGAAGTGTCATCATTTGCATTTAATTATTCTTAGATTTTTGTTATTTTGTTAATTATATGATTTTCATCATTTTTGTTACTGGAAGGGCTTAATTGCTTTTGTTCATTTAATATATTTTATTCAACTTTCTTAATCTTATACATCTTAGTTAATTTATTAATTTTAGGGTCAATTTCTTCACTCTCGTTTAACTTTTAAACTAGTTTTACCAGTATGTTTAAATTTAGCTTTAACGTTAAGCTTGGGTGAAGAAATCGGCCCTAAATCAATCAATTGTTTTATTTTTTTAATTCCTTATAACAATTTCATTACGATTAATCATTTTATTCATTTAATTTATTTTGATCACTTAATTCATTTTCATAATTTTATTCCTTTAAATCAAAATACTTATTTTATTATCATCATCAATTTATTCAGCTTATTTACGTTGTTCAGTTTTTGCCTTTCTCATAGAAAAGGTTATGTAATCGCTTGGAATTTCAGCTTCTTAGTCAAGGCCCGTAGGGCCGAGCCTCTTATTTCATTCGACACAGTTCGTCAAGACCGGAAAATGTCTGCGTGAGACTCACTGGCATTATTCTGCAGTTATATCGGAGGCTCACTTAATCCATGAAATGGCTTGACTTTTGAGCCATTTAGCTTCCGACTCTTCTCTAGTTTTCCGTCATTCACTCAACCTATTACACCGTTTACATCCACTGTATACTTGAGCCATTTAGCCCCAAGTTCCGCTCGGATATTTCCCAGCGGTAAATTATCGCTAACCGTTTCAGTTAGCTCTAGTTTCCGTGAACCATTTATCTGCCAGTTTTTTCATGGTCTACTCGGATAGTCCCCGGCGGTGAATTCACTCTAGTCCAAGTAAGAGTTCCCCAGCGGCGTAATTTGTTCCGAAACTGATTGAGCCATTGAGCACCTAGTTTTTTCAAGATATACTCAGATATTTCTCGGCGATTAAACTACGCTACTCCGTCTGAGAGTTCCCTGGTGGCGTAATTCCTCTCGGTACCGATACCGGTTTCGTGACCTAATCAGCTCTCAGTTTTGAAGAGAGTTTCCGGTTCACTGGTACCCCATCGAATCTGCAACTGACTGTTTGACGCGACCTACACGCCCTGGTCTTCGGCGGTAGATCTAGCCTACTCGGTAGAGTGTCGAGGTCGGTTCAACAATTTCAGGGGAACCGTGGCGTCCGGGACATCGGTGCCTCAGTGATCAACAACCGGTGCATCGACACGTGCTACTTAAGCTGTTCCACGGCGAGCGGTAGGATGCCCTTATTCGATCTGTCGCTCTGCCCATTAGTTCGTTGATCTTCTTTCCATTTCCTCTAGGTGAGCGTTTTTTCGCCCTTCTTCCTCACGGAACTACATCAAGTTGTACTTTCGTCACACCTTTTTCTGCTGGTCTATGTCAGAGCCTCAGTTGATTTATGAAATGACTTGACCTTTGAACTTTGATTTCACTCTCGACTCCTCTCTTGTTTCTTGTCTCCATTTATTGTGTCACCATTTAGCTCTCGTGCGCGTGAGCCGTGTGAATGCTGATCCCATTAGCTATTCAGCTCCTGTTTCCTGAACTCTCCGACCGATAGTTCCCCGACGGAGGAATTTCTCCCCTCACCAGCTTCCTTGAGCCATTTATCTCCCAGCTTAATCGAGGTCTACTCGTCAAATATTATCCGGCGGTGAACTACCCTACTCGACTGACAGTTTCCCGACAGTGGAGTTTCTTTTGGTAGCGATGTCTGTTTTGTGATCCAATTAGCTCCCATTTTTGTCACGATACACGTAGGCTAGATCCACCGCCGGGTATTAGTGCGGATGGATCGCGTCGAATAGCTAGCAGTGGGTCGTTGGGGCGCCAGTGAAATCTAAGTTTCGCTCCACCCGGAATCACTGAATACACCTCAGCACTTACTGGCTGGCCCGTTGAGTAGACTAGATCTACCGCCGGAGACTAGATCGAGTAGATCGGGACGGAGCGGGGAGCTAAATGACTCACGGAAACAAACATCGGTATCGGAAGAAATCTACCGCCGGGGAATTAACAGTAGGGTATATTTACTGCCGTGGAATATATGACCCTACTGTAAATCTATTCTGCTTGGGCGAGCACCCGCTGCATGAATGCAACATGGATATCAGCAGGGAAAGTCTGCTATCACTCTGTTACACAATGTTGTCTACAAAAGCACAATATTGTCTGAAAAAGCTTTTTTCGCAAAAGCAATCAAGGTTAGGAGTTTTTCATGATATTGAAGGTGTTTTAAACAACATGTCTTTTGAATCCATTTGGGAAGCAGCACGATGTCATGGAGTACGTTCATATATCACGAACTCGAACTCGCAATGATTAACGACCAACATCTCTGCGCATCATTAAGACAAATAGAGTTAAGGAAACTGAGTGTCCGTGGATGTCCTCAAGGTGGTGTGCTGTCACCACTTCTGTGGAATCTTATCGCCGATATCTTGTTGAGAAAACTTACTGAGCTTCGGTTTCCAACATATGATATGTGTGAAAACCATCATCACATAATGGTCACCAGTATTTGCATTACCACACTTTCTGATTTGATGCAGCAAGCTTTGAGTGTGTTGAACAATGATGTCTTCATGTTGAACCATCAGTTAATCCAAAAAAAACATCAATGGTCCTATGCTATATATTCCTCCCTAAGGAGGAAAAATTGGGTAAACAACAATCTTTCTCCCAAAGGCGAAAATTTTTGGTGAGCCACTCTTTGTATGTGAAGGGCACAAATGCTTACTTAATAAAGTCATGGGTGCGTTTCGATTAGCGCCGGCTTGATGCTAAACCCCACCACTAAAAATTTTCGCCTTTGGGAGAACGACCCAATTTACCCAATTTTTCCTTCTTAGAGAGAAATATAGCATTGTGCTTTCGCATTGGCTTGCTAAGCCAAGACAAGTTTCGGTTTCGCTGTATTTTTTCGGCTTAACAGAACTTCTAGTCTAACGGGATAGCACGTTTGACCAGTCGTTTGATTGGAAACATGAATAGTGTTTCCGTATTGGGATTTAGCGTCAAGCCTGCGCTAAATTATTCCGGAACAATGTCATTGTCGGTTTCTGATGAGACGAAGTCGAAACGCACCCATGACATCAATGGTGCTTGTCATGCAACGACTTTAAAATCGAGGGAGCTTGTAGCCGGGCTTTCGGAAAATAGTGAGGACTCAAACCCAAGTACATTCAGTTGATCTACACAACAATTGTTAGAGCAATACTGGCATATGGGTGCCTCGTGTGGCGGTACAAGTCACGATAATCCAATTGAAGTTAAACCATCTTTCGAGGATGGTTCTGTTCACGACAACATTTACTGCTGCTCTAGAGGCACTCTTTTTTGAGAGTTGCCCAACTGGAGCTGTAGAGGCTCACCGTAAGAATCCCTCACTATAATTGAAGACGAGACGGGAAATGTCACCGACTGAAACACTTCTTAAGGTCAATCAGCGGGCCGTAATTCTGAATGTGATATTCATTGTCATTGTTCAGCTATTTGCGGGCGTAAGGTCTTCGCGATCGCGTGTATCATCGTGAAGGGATCGAGCGTTTGTACGTTAACGTGGTCTATCACATGTGCGTTTGTATGTCTTTTGTGCTATCGTGAGTGTAACTTCGCATGTATAAATTCTATTTTATAACCGTGTACATTTCGCATATTCGCGTATGTTCTTGGAGGATCGCGCACGAACCGTGAATCTGATACTTTATTTTCGGTGTACGATTGAACTGCTAGAAGAAAGCGAGTTCTTCCATATCACTAGAGTTACCGACCATGTCGCCATGGAAAGTGTTGTCTAGTGGATATGAGCGTTATTTTTTGATTGGTCCAACTGAATGTATGGGCGTAAGTTGCTAGGACGGAGGGTAAAGATTTCCGGACGTGACCGATTCATGATTGCGCGAATACGGGCGTTTGTGAGTTCGCGTTTGAGACCGCGTTTGTAACCTCGTAAGTACTAAAACGTTGACCTTATTACTACGGTGTTATCCAGTTTGCGTGATCGCGGGCATAGGTGTGTGTGGATGGTCGCAAAGAGCTTAAGCGTTCCTATATTAATATGCTCATCGCATGTGCTTGCGTGTATGTAACTTCACGTGTATAAGCTCGATCATGTAACCGTGTGGCCATTCACATATTCGCGTGTGCTCTTGGATGGTCACGCGGACCGTCATTCTGATATTTAGTTTTCGGTGTACGGTTCAGATTCTTACAGGGAGTGAGTTAACCCATATCATTAGAGTCCCCGGTCATGTCGCCATGAAACGTGTTGTCTAGTGGATATGAGAGCTTTTTTTAATTGGTCCAATTGAAGGCATGGACCTAGACTTCTAATACCAAGGATAGAAACTTTCGGAAGTGACTGATTCATGATCGCGCGAGCTCAAGAGTTTGTGGGTTCACGCTTGAGACCGCGTTTAAAAATTCATAAATGCTAAGACTTTGACCGTATCGCTGGGATGTTATCATGTTTGCGAGAACGTGGGTGTAGGTTGTGTGGATGATCGCGAAAGGCTTAAGCATTTGCATGTTTACGTGTTTGCGCGCGTATGTAACTTTGCGTGCATAAATTCGGTTCTTTATTTGCAATGGAACGTGTTGTTTAGTGGCTATGAGTGTCATTTTTTTTGTTTGGTCCACCTGAAGGTATTGGACCTACTAGGGCCTAGGATGGTACTTTCGGACGTAACCGATTCGCGCGAACACGGGAGTTAGTAGGTTGACTCCTGAAATCGCGTTTGTGAATTTATAAGTACTGAAACATTCACTGGGGTGTTATCCTGTTCGCAAAATCGCGGCCGTGGGTGTGCGTGGATGATCACAAAGGATTCGAGCGTTTGTTTGTTGACGTATTTGAGGCGTGTACATTATTTTTTATAACCGGATGGCCATTCCCCTATTCGCGTGTTCTGGAATGATCGTGTGCGAAGAGTGTGCTCACATTTTAGTTCCTGATCATGTCGCCATGGAACTTGTTGTCCAGTGAATATGTGCGTAATTTTTTTGGTCTAGCTGAAGGCTGCTATGATAGAGGGTAGGGACTTCCGGACGTGATCGATTCATGATCGAACGAGCGGTGATTTAATACTTGAGGTTGTTAATTTATAGATGTTAAAATGTTCACTTAATTACCGGGGTGTTTTTGTTGTTGAGGTCGCGGGCGTAAGTATGTGTAGAAGATTGTAATTGCATGTTGGCGTTTGTGACCAGGAAGGCCACGTTTGTACGTTTGGAATGAGAGGGATTGTGAATGTATAGGAGAGAATAAGTAATTGATTGTGTAAGTGTGTGAATTAATCTCATTTAAGAAATAGCAATAGAATGAAACATAACATGCAGAAAAAAGAAGCAAGGAGATTAATTAGAAGTGTATTATTTTATTTTTGGCATACACGAGTAGTGAGAAGCAAACTAATAGAAGTACAACAAAACAGACTAATGAAGTAGAAGTAAAGAACACAATGCAATCAAACTACTTGAACTCGTCTATATGCCAGCAAATCTGTGCTAGGGTTGTGGTACCGGTAATAGCGGTACCGAAAATCCCGGGAATACCGACCCATGTTTGGTACCGTAATACCGGTACTGAACAAAAGCCAGCACCGGTATTTTCGGTACCATACCATTTTTTTTTTATGAAAATTATGTAGACTCTGTAGAGGGACCTGTTTCAAAATATCGGTCTGCAAGATAACTTTTAATTATATTAATTACCTTCTATATAAATCGTTGAGCTAACACCTTTGTGGGGGAATTAGGTGGGGCCATCATCATAACAATTCTAGAAGTTAAACATTACTAGCTCTCGTTGTACTGAACGGTATGTTTAAATTCTTGCTTTATTTTGTCGAAATTAAATTTTAACGATCTTGTACTAAATTTCAAAATATTCACATCTAGCGTAATAGACATACAAATTTGCTATGATTTTTTTATTAGCAACATTCTGATTGGTTTCCATTATTCTCTGGATGGCGCGTAGTAAGACTGTAGTCTAAGTTATGTACGTATTTGGTTTGCTCTTAAAACTTTATTTATAAAAGAACGAACAGCGATCTAGTAGCTAACAAATTTAGACTTGGTGCACTACTTCAAATGGAGTGATTAGTTTATAGGAAAGCAAGGAGCCTGTAGTATGCAGGTCGAAACCAATTTACAGAAAAGCAAAAGAGGAAATGCGAGCAACCTGCTCGGATTTACTGCCATTCTCGCTTTGATTTACTGTTGTTAATAGGGTTTCGTACATTTACCATTTGTTGAAGTCGACAAAAGTCGCACCGCTTAACAGTTATTGTTTTCAAAGTGGCCCAACGAAATAAAAGAAGATGCCGCATACGAAAAATATCTTCTACTGAAATGAGCCATGCCATTCCGAAGCATTTAAAAACAATTAACATGTTTTTTTGCTCAGCACAAATCAATCATCTGAGGATAAGGTCATCAGTTTGTACCAATACCAATACCAATACCATACCAATGTGGTAAATCTAAAATATATGTTGTTATTTTGCTATGCTATATGAAATATCATTGGTACACCCGCAGTGTTGGCAAAAAAATGATTTTTGGTATTTAATTCGATTTATCGAACTTTGAACAGCTATAACTTGTTTTGGAGACATTCTAACACCATGCATCCTTCGGCAAAGTTGTTCAGCATATCCTGGACTATACTTCTATCTAATTGTTGGTAAACTGCAGGAAGAATTGTAGTCTGTAAAATTGAAAATGCAAAAAAGTAGGTTTTCCCATGCTAATTCCCATACAAATTTCAAACGCAATGCGCTACGCCGGGTCAAAACCAATCGACCCCAAATTGCTGTGCTAAAAAAACGATCATTTTGCCCCACCCTAATATGCATACCGTTCTAAGGCTAATGGGCTCTGGAACAGTAACCAAATATATCGTGCAATTAGTCACACAAGGCTGTGACCCCAAATGGTTACATGGAATAAAAATTAATTGGTGACCTTACACTTATACGTACACACCTAGAAAAAATAGTGTAAATTTACATCTCCTGACCCTGACATATACGAGCATCAAAAGTGACTTATTTTTACGCTTGATTTAAATTTTACCTGATGTTTAATTTCGTAAATCATGTAATTTTACTCCACATACAGCGTTTGTTCTGACTGGTAGGAAGTGTAATTTTATGTCATTGCGCATGTAAAGTATATAATTCATGTAAAATTAAACGGAACACGGTAATGTTCCGTCATTTCGTAAATTACGGTTTGTTGAATTGTGTCATGTTTGCAATTACGTCAACGATATAATTCAGATTTTTTTGGTGTGTAGTTTTTCAGTTTCAGTTCAGAGAATGTGTGAATTTCTCCTCGCGATGATTGACTGTCTTTGGCTGAAATGGTAGTGTGACAATAGGAGCATTCGAGTCCAATTTTTATGTCGTTCAAACAGATATCTTTTTTAAGGCAATTTCTGTTATTTTATTGGCTGCTAGGAACAAAGCAAAGGTGCTGTGCCAACTTATACGCATTTCTTTGATTGTAGGCCGCGTAATTAATGAAATGGTGGGGCACCCTCCATAATACGGCCAAAATACGCTCTTTTTCCTAGATATTTTCTTATTTTTTCTCCGGATTGGTTTCCTGCTCTGTCAGCACACGATCACATAGTATCTTACCTGCAGCAATAACTTTCTACTAATAATCTACATGAAGGCGTTCTGGAAAAGATTCAATGCGGCAAACTTTTGCCGAACGACTTATTGTTTCAACCGAGAAAGAACACCGATAAACCTCAGATTACTGTTGACTTTTGCAATTTTCCTCAGACCTCGCCGCTGACACCTTCCACCATTATTCATCGAAAATTATCGCCCTGCTAGAGCGATGCCAACCCCCCTTCCCATGTATGTGGGTTTTAGTATCGGAACGTCCACTTATTACTCATCCCTCGGCGATGGTTGGCGTTGGCGGGATGCTGAATGCGTGAATTGTGTTCCATTGTTATGATGATGATGATGATGATTATTACTATTATTATTATTATTATTATTACTTTTCTCGCTTGATGAGAAAGTTAGACGTACCCGGTTTATTACGAACAGTCCGGTGATTATTATGGCGTTGTTGGTGAGACACAAGATTAAAGTCATTGCGCGCTCGGTCCACATGGGAAACTGTTGCATGTCATACAGTCTGAGCGGCTTCTTTCCACTGGTCAAACTTGGACGGGGTATGAAGCAAAGTCAAACAATCGACGCGTATTTTTGGGGTACATATATAATCATTAACGGCACGGGATCGATCTGGCCTAGTAAAAATCCTTCTACAGCGAACAGCTATTACACGAAACGATTCTGAGAGGGGAGTGAAATGCTGTTTTTTATTATCCTAGACGTCACTCTGGATCGCGAACACTGGCGGACACGATGGGGGCCAGCAGATTGATTGGTGGATTAAATGATTATGGCTTATTCTGGCTTCTCGCTTGTGGTTTGGCGGGGGAGGGTGTTGGTGGCTATCGTATTGAACATACAATGGCAATTTCAGCATGTCCACGAGTATGAAGATACTCAATCGCGCCTTCATCCGAATTCCGTATTCAGTAGCAACATTTCGAGTTGATTGTGTTACTTAACAACGGCAATTCCTTTCGCCCCTGAACACGTTCGTTTGATGGGTGGCCGTCGTACTTGGACCGATATAATCACAGGGAGATTATTGATACTATTTCGAATGACCGTTCGGTTGGCCATAAAGTAATAATATTTGGTCACAATTTTGTGTGCGCAGTTATTAAGAATGCTTTATCACAGTGGATACTTGAAACATGCCATCGGTGTAAGTTTATTCAACAAGCATTTTTTGTGGTATAATTTAAGGTCGCACAGAAAGTGAAGCTAAAATTACTTCACAATATGGGCCACAAATCGATTTTTTTTGGTCGAAAATCCAGAACTCATAAACCGTTAGTACTAGATATTCAGTGTCTTTGGAACAAATTATCTACAATAAGTGCCCTTCATTTTGGGGAAAACAAAATTAGGGTGGCCCTCTTAATTTTTGAAATAAAAAAATTATCTCCTGAATGGAAAAAGATAGGAGCATACAATCTTCCAAAGAAATATAGAGAAATCAATTCTGAGTAACTTTGTTGAGAAAGTCAAAACTCTATCTTCAACGGTTTTCATTTTACAGCGGTTTCCCTTGTTTCGTTTAGGGTGACTCTTAAAAATTCAGTTTTTTAAATATAACATCTTCGAAGTTGATTTCTCGTGAATGTCGATTTCGGACAAAAGTTAGCTCTTACAAATGCGCATATTTCTTCTTCAGAGACCAATTCATTAACTTTTATGTAAACAGAGTTATTGATGATTTTATGCTCAAAATTCGACATCTTTAAGGTATATAACTCCGAAGGTGGCAAAAAGTGGAAATCATTGTTATGACCATCTGATAGTACTGTAAAAACACTACAAAATAAGGGGTACATGGTTTGTCTCCTAATGTCTCTTCATATGAAATATTTGTTTATAAACTCCCTGGGCCAAAATGGTTTTTTTTTGTTGAAAATCGAATTCTTATATCTCGTAAGTGCTAGACCGTCAGTGTCTTCGAAAGAATTTCTTCGCAATAAGTGCGCTCCATTTCGCTGTAAAAAATAGAGTAGTCTCCGTGATTTTTGAAATAAAAAAAAAGATTTTTGAAATAAATCCTGAACAATAAAAGTAAAAGTATAAAGTCCTACTGAAAATAAAAAAGTAATCATGTTTGAGTAACTTTGTTCACAATTCCTGACCCTTAAAAATAGTCTTTCAATAAAATACTTTTAAGGTGAATTTTCCAAAAGTTTTGAAATTTTCTTCTATTCTATCTTTCTATTTTTTTTTGGAGACCAACTTATTACCAGTTTTATAAACTATGATATTGATTTTTTCAGTAGCACATTTTTTCTGCGTTACAACAACTGAAAACAGAAAGTACCCACTATAATAAACTTCTACTTCTACTAAACTGTTGTTCTGTTTGATGGGACCATATTTGACCCCTGTTCAAACATTTGAATATAAGTGCCCTTTGAAAAATATAGCTCAGCAATGTAGTGTTATACGTTTAACGTTTATGAATAACTTCCGTCCGCTAGCTTCGATTTAAAATGAAAGGACAAAGCACACGATAGCTTAGCTAAATCCAAATATTATAAATAACAATATAGTCTACTCTTGCAAATCTCATACGAATCAAAAAAGACACAAAATGTACGCCATCTTGCGACGAAATAGCATTCTAATTAATCATTTTTAGCTTACCTGCGTTTAGCGAGTACTGTGAAATTAACTGTCAAAATGAAATCGATTGCAGGTGCCAGGTGCACAGATTCTGTGTTACACAGATTTTCAATGCGCCGCACATTTTTTTCAAACTGCACAGCATTCCACAGTTTTTTGTTATTATAGCGCACTTCCCACCAACCTGGACTCTGCACTTTCAAAGTGCGAGAAATGCTACTGAAAATTGCGAGCTGTGAAAGCACATAGACTTATCCAACTGCGTGCCGTTTTGACTTTTAAATTGGTAGGAAAACAAATCGTTTACACGGAAAATTGGGAGCAAAACAAGAGTGATTTTCTCAATATCTTCGCAGTACTCGTGGTCATGCTTGACGGTTCTATTTGAATTGACGGTTGCAGGAGATTTCATCCCAATACATGAAACCGAATGATCCATCGTACATTCATTAACTCCCATTTCATATACAACGTTAAATTCGTCTTCGAAACAGATGCTATTCTCATCTTTTATAAGACGAACATCATTGGTTGCACATTCGGGTGCAGAAAGTGTTTCTGACCGGGAAAAAGAGATGGGAGCACATGGAGATATAACCCAAGATTAAAATTTTTAATGCAAATTCGTGAAATCAATATTAATTAACGCTTTGCCTTGTGATTTATTTTGTGGATTAAGAATATCTGAATCCCGGAAATGCAGGGAACCAGGCATTGTAATGCTCACTCACTCACGTGAGAAGATGCTTATCAGATATCCAACTTTCCCGAGATAAGATGAGTCGCAAAATTATCCGTCTCCACAAATAGCGTGAGAATAGTTTTCCGGACAAAACTTATTTTATTTTTTCCTTCTCATCAGAGAAGGTGATAATAGCGTCAAAATATACACCTAATTTCCAAGAAAAGCGGCAAAGAAGTACGATAGACTTGTATTTTCGTGTTTTGGAATAGCGACAGCAAGGCAGCGAACGCAAAAAAGGATACCGTGATAAACTCATTCGCTTATTTTCCGGCGGTTTTATTTCTCCGGAGCAATAACGCGTTGTATTTTTCCGGAGAAGTTGTGTGAACTTTTCGTGTGAAAATGTGAGCTTTTATTGTTGCAGTAGGAAATTATCCGGACGCATTTACTCATATGAGTGATAAATCCAACGCCTGCAGGGAGTAAAAAATGTTATTTTTGCTGAGAGAAGGATTGCAGCATCCCAGGCATCTACTTTGTACTTCAACAATGTTAATCCAGTTTGGTTCTCTATGGTAAATGGTTTTCTACTTTAAATTACCTATTTACAGCATTTATCCGGAAGAATAACAAAGAGGATGGGGCATTTCTGGCGCTGGAACAACCACATACTGCACATTTCGGTCTAACCATCACTTTTCTTAAACTTTGTGCAAAAATGAATTCAACCAACTTTGAATATTTTGCATCAATGACACGTTATACAAAAAATTGCGGACGTAGCACCAGTAATCATAGCAACCAGTCAAGACAATATGAACGAATACACTAAAATTCAGACCTTACTAGAAATCGCGTACACTTTGCGTAAGTTCTTAGGAGTTTTTTTCAATATTGTAAAGATGCAGTGGCGGATCCAGGGGGATGGTCCTGGGGGTCCGGACCCCCTCCGAAAATTTTCAACTTGTTGAGAAAATTAAATTAACATTCCTTCCCATCCCAAAATTGACCTGCATGAGCGTGGCCATCTACGTTATAGATCAAACATAATCTTAGTCTCTTTAGGTTGTACGTTGAGTACGATGTCATCATTGGATGAGAGCACGATTTTTAACATGGGTTTAAACGTAGCAAAGTCCGGACTTTTTAATGATTCTCATTTCCGAAACCACCATTGCTCTGTTCACTTCAAATGCATGTTGCTCGTTTGATTTTGGTCCGATTTAAGCACAACTAGTTTTATTGTGTAGAGAAATGAAAGACTTGGTTAGCGAATAAAATACATTCGGTAAATTTGCTTGGAACTATGACTTTTTCGTTTAAATATGTTTGAGGTGGTCAGATCAAAAATACTTTTTTCCCTAATGTATTCTGCACAAATTTCGGAATCATTTCGGAACGGTCACATAGTTTACATTCTATGGGAAATACCCTCTACTTTTCGAATACCATGGTCTCGTTCTGCGCCTAGGTGCGCAAAAAGATTTAAGGAAATTTTGAAGCTTTGTTGCTGATATGGAGGCGCATGGTGATTTGTATAAAATAGTTAGACAATCTACAGTAAACCAACACGTTATACAATGGATATAAAGTAGCGTTCTTCATTTTTTTTATAATATTGCTGACATTGGTGAACAGTAACGGAAAATCTATCATGAAAACGGGACCATAGTTATAAGAAAGGTTCAATGACACTGTATGAAAAAATGCATTTAATATTTTACGACTTTTGACATCAAAAATAAGCTCAGCACCTCAAAATTAGCTTAAATTGTGATTTTCAGCCAAATTAGGTAACGTTTGAGGTTTTGTCCGTCTTTTGTTTGAAGATCCGCCACTGTGGGGCGGTCAACTACGCTAAGCTAATCTAAGCTCTATTCGTTTTACTGATTTTATTAACCCCCTGCCTGCTCTGTTATTTATGAACAATAACGTTTTCAAACAGCTATGGACAAGATTTCCTCACATTATTACCGTTTATTTGAGCGCTAATATTTACTAGAAACATCCGCAAAACTGAAGTTCTTGCAAGTGTTTTGATTGGATTCCACTAAAGCAGTGCTGCCAGAGACATTTTCAGTTATCTGTGAAAAATAATATTGACGTTGTCTTCAAATATTTTTGAAAACTGATTAATCTAATCAATTTAGACTGATTCCAGTTACCCTTTCTGCCCAATCGAATTGA
Source organism: Topomyia yanbarensis (assembly GCF_030247195.1). NCBI lineage: Eukaryota > Metazoa > Arthropoda > Insecta > Diptera > Culicidae > Topomyia > Topomyia yanbarensis. The sequence goes on from NC_080671.1 coordinate 130,817,222, forward strand.
AAACTTTGCAGGAGATGTGTATGGATCGGTATGTAAAAATTGAGAAGTTTCTAACACCGCTAGAGAAACACCTATCTTGATCAAAACAGGTTTTTCGTGTTTCTTCACTCTAATACCCAAGAAATATGGATTTGAACCATATGTGTGCTAGAAAAAATATTAGGTATTAAAGGGTTAATTTTATCCATATTAGTTATATTATTTGTCTTATTAATTGATTTTTTTTGTTTTATTCATGTATTTATTTCATTTATTTTAATCATTTTATTAAATTGTTAATTTTTCCGAGTTCATATATTTTATTCAGTTTCTGCATTTCATTAATTCGGTTTTGTCTGTTCTTTTTATTATTGGATGACAGTTTGTTAGCTTGAAACAATTTAATTTTCTTTCTTAATTTTATAACTTTTTCAATATTTTATCTAATTTCCATTTGATTTATTTATTTTATTAATTTGATTTATTTTAATCATTCTACCTGTATTATAAATATCATTTTTTGTTGTTTTGCTTCCTAATTATTTAAATTTTATTTATTTTATTATTTTTCTATAACTTATTCGATTTGTTCGAATTATTATTTGTGCAGGATTTGAAACTGTGCTTATCTCACATCTAGTTGCTTGCCAATTTTGCGTGGATTCGGCAAACTAATGAATGATTCAACAGTGATATGTGTAAAAAAATGCTCATCTCATTGATATGTGGATTAAATCAGTTTTTTCTTTAGAATTTACCCGCGAAAACAAACTTAAATCTGCGTAGTCTTGTAAACTTCGAATCCCGGGATATATTTGAAATCGGCTTTCGCATAAGTTCCACCGTTGATCCAGACACATCCATCGAGTTTCGTCTGCTGTTAGGCTTTTTATTTACTTGGTTTACTACTGCGGTTTACTTGTTCACATTTTCTCGGAGACGGATTTGCCACACAGTTCAGTTTTTAGCCATTGTGGCATTGATCTTTGATGAATAAACTAAAGATCAATTGTCCTAAGTAACCTTCTTGTGTGAAACTTAAAGGCATTTGAACTAAGATAGACCCTTAAAAGGTTGCTGTAAGATATTGGATTTCAATCAATTGGCCAACGACTGTGAAACAGAACATCTCAATAGGCTGACCATAATAAATATGATTGAATCAACACTTGTACTTGAACTTATGCTAGTTGTTCTCTTCTGTATCTTTAGAGATGAACTCAAATTGTCTTATTTTACGGGAATGTGCTTCTGTTGGAATAATGAATTAGCTTAAAACAGTGCAATGTAAGCGGTGCCAATTTTTGGGTAGACTTCGGTCAAATTTGCTATCAACAAATCTTAACGAAAAAAATATTAGCTGAGTGGTATTTTGTTTGTCTAGCAAAATGGTTGCTAGGTCTCCGCGTTTCTTCTCAGTTTAATAACAAATCAGGAGTCACACAAGAAAGCAGTATGGATCCATTTATGTACATGCTGCTCTTCAATGATGTGGAATTTCAATATGGTGTTTGGTGCCAACTAGTTTATGCTATTTATAATTGCTGTTCATTCTAGCGGATGGCACCGGTGGTTGAGTGGTAAGTGTGACCGCCACTCATTCCAGTTGGCCGGGGTTCAATTACATCCGAGGTCGTTGAGATTTTTCTGAGGTGAAAAAATCTTTGGTCACGTCTTCTTTCGGAAGGGAAGTAAATCCGTTGGTCCCCGGTCCATGAGTTTGGTGGATCGATATCCAGTCCAGATAGTGGAGTCACCTCTCTGGCGTCGGTAAAGAAGAAGTAGATCCGACTTCTATACTTTTACTAACAAAAAATATCCTGGTGGAGTGCGCAATAGTATATACGGCCTCTAGCAAAAGCAAAGGTCGGACTAACATTCCTTCTCTTGCCTTCCGTGAAATACGTTCGGGCCTGGCCGGCGCCGGTATTGATTAAAAAACAGTTTAGGATTACCAGGAGTTGTACATTGAAAGATGTTTCGCTACTCCCAAGCATAATGATCTACTGATTCCCTGTGCAACTTCAGCTAGTCCAGATCGATACCGGAGTAGCAGCCAGGGGCGGTCGCACAAGCTCAAGCTCAAGCTTAATAATTGCTGTTCACTCTAGCGAAGATTGTATCTGTTTGAACCTCTAGTGTGACATTTCGAAAGGGTATATATCGCTATCATAATTCGATTACCAAATTATGGAGATTTCACGACTCAACTTGAAGTGGTGATATTGCAAATAATGATTATTGAATTTTTATTTGTGCAATCAGTGAAAGTAAATTGAAAATTTATTGAGATATTGAAATTTCTTGTTGATTACAAAGCAATTTGGTGTTTCGTCGAAAATATTTGGTGTTTCGTCGAAGTCATCGTATTTTGTTCGGTTTCGTTTGATTGGACTTGGTCAATTGTAACAACACAAACAAATTTACCACACGGTGTTTTTTGTAAAAAAAATCAATGGCAAAATGGGCTCCCTGAAGATTAGCACAGGAAAAACGATAGTGATTGCATTCAAGGATTGTGTGATTGGTCCAACTATCCGCCAATACGAACCGTGTTATGAAATGAGTTTCCATTATTATATCAAATAACGTATACTATTGTTCAAAACTGTTAAAGCCTATACAATTTCACGTAAGTTTCTCGCTTACTATGTATCGATATTTTGCTTATAAAAAGATATAATAAATTTTACGCATTATATACATATGAGCATGAGCATGAGCATGATGACCGTACAATTCGTAGTTGCTACTTCGTAATTGAACAACAAGCGAAATTGCACAGAGAATCAACAAATGGTGCCTGGGAGTAGCTATCCATCCTCAATGTGCACGTTTCGAGAGTTCTATACGTTCAAATGTCAATAACGGCGCCGGCCACGTCCTTACAGTCATCGGGGAAGGAAAGGAATGTTAGTGTAGCAAACGTTGTTATGGAGACCGTGTATACCTCTGCATCTCCACGTTTGCCACGGGAAGGAGATTTTGTTAGTAGAATGGGGTAAATAATTGCACAAACCTGGATTCACCTTAATAAGTGATACGATCTATGCAACTCTAAGAAGTGTAATCATGTGTTTATTGCTCTGGGGAGCCGGCTGCCGAGAATTTGATAGATTTATGTTTGTTGGATTAATTTGGAGATGCCGGTTTGCAACAAAAAACAACTTCAACTATGGACTGCCGATAGTCGGGATTGTTGCTTATGTTTAATACAATCAGACGGTATGTGAACAATTTTATTATTCCTTGTTTCTTAATTGTGGCGAAACACGATATTCCAAAAAGAATTTAATATTATGAAAAACGTCTCTAGAGATCTGTCGAAATATATGCGGTAATATCTATGTAATTGAAGACTTCGCAATTCAAGCACTATTTATCGCACATAGAATTTGGTATTTATATAGCAAATAAAATATACTGATTTCTTTCTCCGTGAACAATTGAATAAGGTACCGAATGTTATTCGCCCGCATAGTTACTCCTCCGGAGATCGCGTAGATGACTCACTGAACTAACGGCCGCTAGTGCTTAAAGACGGTATAAAATAAGCACTACCGAAATACCTGAAACGACCAGCTTTTTATGTCGAATATATAATCGATGACGCCAATTTTTACACTAATTAGGGGAACATGGGGAGACTTGACAAAGCACTAGATTCTATTTTTCGCTATGACGTCTTCTATTCGGTTCTTAAAAATTTTTCAAACATATTTTTATACTTGTTTAGATCCCTTAAGGTAATTTTATAAGTTTGGAATGAAAAATCCTTTCCTTATAGAAAATAGTCCGTAACAAATAAATTTGCATTAAATGATGTAATTTTTTATCAAACTTTGTATGGACATATCTCCTCGACCACTAATTACTATTAAAGTTCTCATATATCACCTTATTCCTTATGAGGCAGTGAAATGATTTTACATAAATCGGAACATTGGAATAGTTGTTACTAAAATTTGCGCGACAGATTTTATGGGGAGACTTGACCAAGTGGTAATAAGCTGAAGAAATATACAAAATTCCTGATATTTATCAAGCTTTGGTATCTACTGTTAATGTTAATCACGCAACAAAAAAAATCCCACCTCGAACATCAGTCCATATATTTTAGTATTACTTAACAAAGGTAGAAATAATATAACTGATTACTTGACGTGTGAACATGCAATGTAAGCAGTGCAATTAATCCTTAAAAAGAAATGCATTTAAAAAATCGAAATTTATGAAATGCAACCCTTCTATATTTTTTACTGCTACCTAAGGATCTCGACAATATGGAAAAAAATAATTTCAGTATGTTTTAAGTAATTATTTTTTGTCATGATTTTTCAAAATTCTCTTGGTTAAGTCTCCCCAGGCCTCCCCGCAGTGGGGAGACTTGACCAAAAAACAATCGCTGAAAAACTTTTTTAACTTTTGAAAAATTAAATTAAAAATTCTGCAAAAAATCATGAGCACGCACAATAACTTTGCACATTATACCAAAATGACTTTTGAGGGATTGAAGACTTTTTTAGAGATTTATGCAGGTTTAGCTGAAAACCTGGTCAAGTCTCCCCATGTTCCCCTACTAGAACAAGATTGGAAACAATAATAACGAAAAGAAACTAATCTGTCGCCTTTTACGTCAATAATCAAGCTATAATATTTTTTTACTCATGAAGAAATATGGTTAACATGACAATCAAAAATACAGTGCATGCACTACTTCAAAGCAAATGAAAGTATTCAATATAATGAGAACAATTAATTTGATTTAATTTAATTGATTTGTTGGACTAAAAGTAAGCCAATGAATATGACAATGAAGCATATGTTCTTCGTGCTGATATGACTGCTGCAAATTAGTAACTGACTTCTGATTCTTCTCGCGAACTGTCAATTCTCAACCCTCATATATGATTCAACTGTCATCATTTCACTCAGGCAAGATCATGCGTATTCCTCACGCACAATACCCAGTGGATTAGTTTCCTGGTTGGTTAAATACACAATGAACAAACAAAGAAATTAGTTTGATCAGTCCAAAGAAATGTCAGCTCGATTGGCATCAACCGGCGGATACGTGTTCCCTTACAATTCCATAAAATTAAAGAACATTTAAAATTACATAAGACAGAATTTGTGGCATTCTGAATATAATAAAATGAAGACTACTTAATTATTTGCAATAAAATAAGATCGGAAAAATTAGTTGCATAACCAAGGTGGTTCAATTTCAAAGATAGCACTGTTGATGAATCACCTTATAAAACAGGTGATAAGGGACGCGGACGAAAATAGCTGACCACCGCCAATAAATTTTACGCATTATATGCATTGCATATGACAAAATACTAACGTAAACGGTTTTGTGGGTTACATTTGTACCCCAGACAAACTTTAAGCGGGCACTGTTAGGTTGGTCAAGTGAAACAAATAGGTTGCATTAAAGCAGATAATGGAATGGAGCAGATAATCAAATTGATTTATGATATAGTTTGCTTGCAGTTAAAATTAACCGTAGCGTAATAACAGGGATTTCAAAAAGCTTTGGGGTAGAAATGTACCCCACGAAACCGTTCTAGGGATAATTTTCTTCTGGGTGATAATACAAAAAAATTCTCATACAACCAATCTTGATGCAATAGAGACATTCATTTTCTTCCTACTTTCAGGAAAATAAGATGTGGACTCGATGTTCTCCATTTGCCTTTTTTCCCGAATGAATCTATTTAGGGTGATGTATCCTCCATTCCTTTATGTGCATTGCAACTATTGGGGATTCGGAGAGTATGCAATCTGAACCATGACACTTTAAATCAAAAATCAAACTAGCGTTGCGTGATTCTACAGAATTCAAAATTAACTTGTATATTTACGAATTCTTCAGCATACGTGCATTAGCAACAACAAGCACGATTAGCATAAGACTTCCTTTCATCCGAAAAATTACCTTTTTCCCTCAATTCACTTCTAGCAGTGGCTGGGGATATGCTAATTATGATGCAATGGCGCACATTCAGTCAATTTACTACCAAATTCCGAGAAGTGGCACTTCGGAAGACAGTTTATTCTGTTTTCGCCAGCGAAAGCGTGTGCACCTATATGGTATCGCATAGCTAAAACTTTATCTCATTCTCGATACCACTGGCAACATATGCTTTGACGCAATATATTTATATAGGCACTGTGTATCTCCTTCTGCCCCGCGTGGACGACACTCGAGATGTGGTGTTTAATTTGAGGTTCGTGTAGCGTGAAATGATTTATTCGAGTTACCCTCGCTGATGACATATGTTCAGATTCTGGGACTGGGACGTTCCTTCAGTGCTGCCACCAGGGAACGATATGTGGGGGCAGGGATTAGGTTTCGTTTATTTAACTTGTTGAAAAAAATGGGACGCTATGGAAAATGAGATTCCGGAGATAACTGATGAGCTATTTGCACAGGGAGGCTAGGGTGATGATACCGTAGCCAAGGAAGGTCTATGCGTGCGAAGCCTGATAAAGATATTTTAATCAGGATCACAAAATTCAGATGGAATGGGTTGAATTTTCCGGTCACTGTATGATAGTAGGATTAGTTTGCATTACTAAAGCAGTCTCGAGGAAATCAAATGGCATTTAGGAGGTCAATTATCTTTAAAGTGCTCATAAATTGTAATTAGGAATACACTAAATTTAATAAGTTTTTGAATAACCGAAAGAAAGGTTTTCAAAGGTTTAAAATCTGATGTGTACGCCAAACTGTATACACTAGAGCATAGCAAGTTTTTTTAATTCTCAAAGGCCTCCCTCTCACTTTGTAACAAATGTCAAAATAAGCTCAGATGCCAAATTTCACATCATTTGGAAAATTCTAGACTCCCGTCCAGCATTTAATATATTTTTCTCCATATTTTCCCATAGCACCAATTTCAAAAATTTCAAGCGAAGTGGGCGGGAGTCTAGAATTGTCCAAATGATGAGAAATTTGGCATCTGAGCTGACTTTGACAGTTGTCACAATATGAGAGGGTATATATTCGACAACATTAACTTAAAAATTTCAAATGTCCACAGACGAATAATTATAATTATTTAAAATTGTTTTTTAGTATTCTTTAACACTACTTTTCTGAAAAACATTCCATGTTTATCAAACTTCGATAAAAACGGCTTCTGCCTACGCGTGCAAAGTTCAAGTATATCGCTAACAACATTAACAACGCTCCACCACGTGTGATAAATCTAAAGAATTGTTATAAACTGGGACATGAACTGACGTAGAACTATGCAAAACATATGTTTCCACTTTCCACACTCTAGCAAAAGCAATTCGACTTTCCTGGCTGTGCTGCTCAGCTGGTTATCTGGACTAGTTACGGCGCGCTGTAAAAACTGGTTAAGACACTCGATTTAACAACCGCCACCCTAACCATTCCTCCCCACCCCAGATAGCTGGTAAACCACCGTCTTCTAACCAACCGACACCCACAACCATTCACTTGAACCTGAGGCTGTCGTCTGTACAAAAAATTCCATCACTAGCCATATTTTCTCCTCATGAACCCAAGCGGGGCTCGAGAAAGTACCAACCTACCAACCAGCCAGCATCTCGATGACATAGTAACACTTCGACGAAAGGAGCAGCCTGCAACTGAGACGATAATCAAATAATAATAAAAATAATAGCATGTTTTCCAATCCATTTCCTCGCCGTGGTACTTTTCTTGGCACCAACCGCCCGCGTGTCTGCGTCCTTACGGTAGAGTATTTTTCACTTGAAAGTCGTCCTTTCTACTTCCAACTGTTGTACAGCTACATACTTGCCAAACGTGACAGTCGAAGTGGTTCACCACTTGTTGGGCAGTGGACGCATTAAAGTTTACTAAAGATAGCAGTAATCAGTAATCACACGGCTGGTTGCGTGGTCATTTCAGGACATAGTGGAAGCATATCTGAAGCAAGAAAGGCCAAAAGCAAGCATTGAATTCCTTCAAAATGTTGACCTTGCATGCAATGTATTGGCACAACACTAATATCTCGTTGGGTTTACGCCCCGAAAATTATGTGACATCGAAAATGGAAAATGGAAAAAGTCTCTTTTGACAGTTAGTTCATATTTTTTCTGCACACCAAAAAAATCTGAATTTTATCGTTGACGTAATTGCAAACATGACACAATTCAACAACTAGTAATTCACGAAATGACGAAACATTACCGTGTTCCGTTTAATTTTACATGCTACATATACTTTACATGCGCAATGACATAAAATTACACTTCCTACCATTCAGAACAAACGCTGTATGTGGAGTAATTTTTCATGATTTACGAAATTAAACCTCATGTAAAATTAAAATCAAACGTAAAACTAAGTCATTTTTGATGCTCGTATATGTCATGGTCAGGAGACGTAAATTTACACTATTTTTTCTAGGTGTGTGTATAAATGCTGCTCAAATCTAAGTTATTTCTGGGAAGTCCTAGGAGCTTGATGTATTGAACAAAGTGGTTAACCTAGTGCAAGTAAAAAAATTTGTCGAAGGTATCAAAAGTTCATATCTGTTTTCAAGGTACAGAAAGAATAATAGAAAAAATAACAAACAGTTGAATATAATTTTCCGATATCTAAGCAAGTAAGACCGTTTAGCAGTGCGTTTCTGTCGAAAACATGTGTGAAACGCAAATAGGGTCAAGCTAAGCGGGCGACCTGCTTTAATGTATCGAGTTTCTTTTAATGTTTACTTTTTTTTTTTTGTAAATGGAAGGAAAAAATGTACCGCGATGGGGATCCATCCAGCAGCTTTGGGTGAAAGCTGCCGACGCCGTGTTCAATCAACACACAGTGACTATATGCACAACTTGTTGAGGCAGACACAAGAGTCGATGAAATAAAACACCCCGGCATGGCAATTAGTGAGGGCAAAAACTAACTCATTCAATGAGTTTCATCGTCGCACAATGCTTAGGGTGGAAGTTTTCCGTGACTTAACTTTTTGTCGGCTCCGACAGCATAGGTCATTAAATTGACTTTACGCTTGTCCGGACATGCCGCAGACTCAGGTGATTCGCATTTAATGCCAAAAGATCCTGTCTACTGCGCTGCAGAAGACAAAAAGCTAAGTAACCGGGAAACTCTAAGCTTGTTCATTGACCCTACTCCACGCTTTTCTAAACTTTCTTACTTCAAATCCTTGCTCTCCCTTGAGTACTATGGCTCTTAATATTTGAAAAAAATACTTCACCTTCCAGTCCCTTGCTAATTATATGTCGTTACAATATAAAAAAAAAATTAATGTTTACGTCAATAGATAATCAATCTAAGTAGGGTGGCCATATCAGGCGAGTAAAAACCCAGAACATTTGCGAGGGGACCTCGCCTTGCCGCTGATGCAAAGTCAGTTGGCGGTACTTCCCGCTCGAACGTGCCTGGTAGTGAAAAAAATTCGCGTTCGCTTTCTGCATATAGATTAAACAAACCGGGTCTTTCTTGTGTGTAGGTGAGATCACCGAGCACTTCTTCAAATTTATACACATACACATATGTCTATACCAATCAACAAAATAAGAGAACGAAATCGGACGATATATCTTGAGATCATGCACGAAGGATGGTCGTGAAGTCTTCAGTACTAGATGTATATCATTGAAGTACAGTAAAATATCAACAGTACCAGGTGATATTTTTTGATGCGTAAGTAAATGTGGTAGCTGGCAATCTCTATCCCTCGACCCTTGAGGAATGATCGAAACAACGACAACAATTATTATTGATACGAAATACATGCATTCTAGCGATCATTATACCATTGTTCAATTTATCAAAATTAAACTGATCGCGACATTCGATACTCTCTATTATGTAGGATGTAGTTGGATGTTAAACACAGAAGGTTATTCACTGTCAAACGTCCAGACATGAAGCCATGTTGATCGTCACTACGGTAATGCTGCATTTAAATATTGATTTCACAATATTCGAAAAATTCAAGGGGGAGTACATGAAATGTTAAAAATCGATTTTTTTTTTGTGAAAATATATTTAAAAACCTGTTTTAATCCACCTAGTGGTGCAATTGTGCCTTTCTCATTTGTCCAAACTACGATTCCATGGTTGGTTATGTTCAATACAACGGTGGAAATGAATATTACATATTCAGTACGAATTGCACATTACATACAATGGATCGACAGCCACGATCTTGAGATGCTATGTGTCGACACTGAAACATCGCTTGAAACCAGCGGCGGATCAAGGAAGATGATCCAGGGGGTCCGGACCCTGCCGAAAATTTTCAACTTGTTAAAAAATTTTAAACTAGTTTCAATTCTAAAGTAGCAACCTCTGATTGTATACTCCTACCTACGCCTAAACAAGTCAAAAAAATTGCCGGGCCGGGATTAGGTTGACGATTTTTAGAGTGATTGCATAACCTTTCTATATGAGAAAGGCAAAAAGGTGCCAAAGTCCAAAAAAGTTAATTTTAGTCAATTTTTTTTTTCGAAATTTCATCAAATTTCAACGTTTTATGCATTTTAAAGTCATTTGGCATCAAAAATGCAAATTTGATTTTGAAATATTTCCTTGCTCCCCGCTATGAGAATTTTTCATTTTAGTTTATATGGGAATTTGCTGTGTGGACGCACTCTTCAACCCGTAACTCTGGAACCGGAAGTCCAATCAATAAAAAATTCAATACCAGCCGATGGGAAGGTTGTACCTTTCATTTGAGACTAATTTTGTGCAAATCGGTCGAGCCATCTTTGAGAAACAGAGGTGACATTTTTTCCACATACACACATACGCACACACACATATACATTAGGGTGGGGCAAAATGATCGTTTTTTCAGCACAGCACTTTTTTGGTTCCTTTTGGGGTCCCAAACAACTGTGCAAAATTTGGGGTCGATTGGTGTTGACCCGGCGAAGCGCATTACGTTTGAAATTTGTATGGAGATTAGTATGGGAAAACCTACATTTTTGCATTTTAAATTTTACAGACTACAATTCTTCCTATAGTATGCCAACAGATAGATAGAAGTATAGTCCAGGATATGCTGAACAACTTTGCCGAAGGATGTATGATGTTAGAATGTCTCTAAGCCAAGTTATAACTGTTCAAAGTTCAATACATCGAATTATATGCCAAAAATCATTTTTATTGCCAACACTGCGGGTGTATCAATGGAATTTCATATAAAATTACAAAATAACATTATATATTTTAGATTTACCACATTGGAATGTTTGGATGACTTATTCAAAAGCCTTAGCTCAATTTCATGAGCGTAGGTAGTTTAGCAATAGGGCGTAGTGAGGGGGGGGGGACTTTAATATGTAGAAATTTGAGCTGAAATGTTGTCGAGTTGGAATGTTCAGATGAATTATTTCAATACATTTACACATTGTCCTACGCATAATAGTAACGATTAAATAAAACATACTGTATCCCTTTGCCTTGACTTTTATCAATAGAAGTTACGTTGCAGACTGAATCAACCGATGTCGAGTTGATATGTCAGAGGATTATATTTCGGTATAATATGCATGATTTGATAAAATTCTCATTTCTATGCTGTTCGATCACGAGGTGTGAAGCTAATGTCTGGATTTCAACATGAAATCCACCAGATCCCTACATCAATTTTTGCTTCAGGTGATCGAACAGCATCGAAATGAGCATCCCATCAAATCACAGTGCGTATTAAACTGAAATATAATCAATGCAATCCTCTGACATATCAACTCGACATCAGTTGATTCAGTCTGTAACGTAACTTCTATTGATAAAAGTCAAGGCTAAAGGATGCAGTATAATTTATTTCATCGTTACTATTATGCGTAGGACATTGTGTAAATGCTTTGAAATAATTCGTCTGAACATTCCAACTCGACAACATTCCAGTTCGAATTTCTACATATTAAAGTCCCCCCCCCCCCTCACCCCTCACTACGCCCTATTGCTAAACAACCTACGCTCATGAAATTGAGCTAAGGATTTTGAAAAATTCATCCAAACATTCCAATGTGGTAAATATAAAATATATAATGTTATTTTGGAATGCTATATGAAATACCATTGGTACACCCGCAGTGTTGGCAATAAAACTGATTTTTGGCATTTAATTCGATGTATCGAACTTTGAACAGCTATAACTTGTCTTAGAGACATTCTAACACCATATATCCTTCGGCAAAGTTGTTCAGCATATCCTGGACTATACTTCTATCTATTTGTTGGCATACTACAGGAAGAATTGTAGTCTATAAAATTAAAAATGCAAAAATGTAGGTTTTCCCATACTAATCTCCATACAAATTTCTAACGCAATGCGCCACGCCGGGTCAACACCAATCGACCCCAAATTTTGCACAGTTGTTTGGGACCCCAAAATGTACGAAAAAAGTACTGTGCTCGGTTGATGTGGCTATGATTACGTTTTCCCATATAACAATGCCCCACCCTAATATACATACACACACACACACATTTTCCGATCTCGACGAACTGAGTCGAATGGCATATGACATTCGACCCTCCGGCTCGGGATTAGGTTGACGATTTTTAGAGTGATTGCATAACCATTCTATATGAGAAAGGCAAAATAGCATGAAACGTCAGCATCTAGTGTCAAAATAAACGAAAACCGCAAAAAACATATTTAATTTTTTTTTAGTTTCTAGGAAGTCGAAGATCAAAAATTTTATTATAATGCCTTATGATTTCAAAAAAAAATCCCAGCGAACTGGGCTTGGGAGCAGAACAAATAAAAAGATGGTTGGGGTTTAGTGCTCCAACTAAATCATCGTAAAGCAATTAAAAAAATGAAACGGGGCTTCACAGTTCAAGACCGAAGTTCTGCGAAATTTTTAAAAAATTTAAAAATTGTTTTGGGTGAAAATGGACATCTTTAATTGAATTTTCCCAACAAAATGGGCATTAGAGCAGAACAAACTCAAATGATGGCAGGAATTTAGGGTTCCAATTAAATCATTGTGAAGAAATTTTTGAAGAAAATTGGAAAGCAGCTTCACATTTTAAATCAAAAGTTTTTTAAAGTAACATTTTTTTAGGGGGGGGGGGTTAAGGGTTTCAGCGTAAAAAAAACTTTTTTTTGCGAATTTTTTTACAATTTTGCGTGAAGCGAATTGATCAAAACTTTCGTACATTATAGTGTACCATTTCAATAGTATACTGTATTTTTTTACTGCAAAAATATCGACAAACGACTTGGTGACAAAGCTTTTTGAAGAACGTCTCTGGAAAAAACATGATTTGCGGTGTTACCTGTCATTCAAAAACTACTTAACCGATTTCTTTCAAACTTTGCATACAGATTCTAATTAAAAAAATCACATACTGGGACGCAACGCAGTTGGTATTATGGAAGTTCCAATTCTTCCGCTATTAGAGTACTTGCCGACAGCGTTCAGCAGTCGTCCTGGTCCTGTATGTGTGGGTGGAGAAGGGGTCTTCCAAGCCGCCTTTCTCGGCAAATATTATAAAAATTTCAACGATACAGTTGAACCGATTCACGATTCATCGTCTGACTCTCGCTGTGAGCTACTACCGTCCTGTTCTTCGCATCGCGTTGTCGGGGTTCAACGTATACTGCGAAGCACCGCAGTTGGCGCTATGGAAGCTCTAGATCCCCCTGCCACAGTCGAGCAATTGCAACCGCCGATCATACATCTGATCCGAACACTTGAAGCGCTGATGGATGCTTTGCTTTCAGTAATTTGCTTTTTGCTTCAACATTTTGTGACCAGATGTCAACCATTTCTCTCGCCGTCGACAACCATCATATTCTGGGGCGCGACACAGTACATTCGGGATGCCTCGAATCCCCCTCCACAGTCGGCCAAGCGATCGTCAGCCGTTACGATACTACCGGATTGATGAAAGGATCTTCCATCATGCTCAAACGGAAACATGGCCTCGCTCTCTGCTGAACCTGATCCGTCCTCCAACAACATCGAGGTTTACTACCAGAATGTTGGTGGCTTAAATTCATCAACGGACAGCTAATTGCTCGCGACCACGGCTTGCTGTTATGACGTTATCGCCTTAACCGAAACGTGGCTCGACAATCGTACTCTGTCTCGTCAGGTGTATGGCTCAACATTCGATGTCTTCCGCTGTGACCGCAATGCCCTCAACAGACTCAAGACATAAGGTAGTGGTGTACTCATCGCCGTTCGCTATGATATAAAAACCCGAGTGATCAACGATGAGCGGTGGGCGAGCTTGGAGCAAGTGTGGATATCAGTGAAACTTGCCGATCGCAATCTGTTCCGGTGTGTCGTGTATTTTCCACCTGACATAATTCGTGATGACAGCCTGATCGATGTACATCTTTCCTCCGTTTCTTTCATCACCCCGATCGCTGCCCCGTCTGATGATATTTTTATTCTGGACGACTTCAACTTACCTGGCTTGACGTGGTGCCAGGATTTCTACGATTGGATATCAAAAATTCGGGCTTATCAACAATGCCAGTTGTATCTTGGATAACTACAGTAGCGTAACTCTTCGGCAAATTAATAATATCATCAACGAGAATGGACGAACATTGAACCTCTGCTTTGTAAGTGCCCGTGACTACGTTCCGTACTGCTGCCCGCTCCGACTCCTTTAGTCCAGCATGTGCCCTATCATCCCCCACTACAACTTGTACTCGCTGATGGTAACCTAGAAGTGAATTTTGAAGACGTGTCAAGCTCTATCGTCTACGATTTTAAAAACGCTGACTACGACAGCATCGTTGGCACGCTGTTGGATATAAACTGGGACGAAAATCTTAACAATGGCGACGCGAACGAAGCAGCGATGACGTTTTCTAATATTTTTAACTACCTAATCGACCGTCATGTGCCCAAACCAACAATCAGTACCAATCAGCACCCTTCCTGGCAATCAACCGTCCTTAGACGATTAAAAACTGCCAAACTAGTTGCATTTAAAAGATCCTCGAAACATAAGACACTTGCATTACGAAACCACTACTTTCAACTCAACCACGAATACAGACAGCAAAGCATTCTTTAGACACCAACGAAACGTCGAGCGTCATCTGAAATCTAAGCCCAATTCGTTCTGGAAGTATGTGAACGAGCAGCGAAAAGAATCCGGTTTATCATCTTGTATGCCATTTAATGGAGTTTCAGGTCGCGACACTAAGAAAGTTTGCCAACTGTTTTCCGACAAATTTTCAAGCGTTTTTTTTCGACGAGAGCCTTCCATCATAACAAGTCGCTCACACCTTCTCTAGGACGAACCATTAACCGAATTTGCGTCGATAATTCTGCTATTCTTGAAGCTAATTCCAAGCTGAAAGCATCTAGTTCCCCTGGCCCAGATGGCGTTCCCTCGATTTTTGTCCAAACAGTGCATCAGCCGACTTCTTCAACCACTTCGGTCTTTCTTCGTACATCATTCACTACTGGAACAATCTTTTCCTGTCAGAAAGCAGCGCACATGTTTCCAGTTCATGAAAGGGGGAAACAAATCAAACATCATCAAATATTTATCGTGGTGTTCAAGTGCCGTATCAAAACTATTCGAGCTAGATGTCTTAGACTCTGTTTTTTCACTGCAAACACTGCATTGCAGACTACCAACACGGTTTTCTGCCTAAATGATTTACAACGACAAACCTGCTCTCGTTCACAAAATATGTACTCGATAGATTCGCTGACGGATTGCAAACCGATGCTACTTACATGGATCTATCTACGGCCGTCGACAAAATCAATCATGATATTGTAATAGCGAAGTTGGACAAACTTGGTATTCATGAACAACTTCTGCGCTGGTTTCGTTCCTACCTCGATGCAAGGCAACTCCAAATCAGCCCTAAAGACTGTCTATCTGCACCATTCCTCACTATATTCGTCATCCCACAGGAAAGCCATCTCGGTCCAGTAATATTCCTCATCTACTTTAATGACGTCAGTATCCAACTACAAGGACACCGCCTTCCTTTCGCCGACGATATGTAGTTTTTTTCGACAAATACGGGATAACACCGTTGTCGAGTTTCTTCAGAGTGAACTGGAGAGTTTTAGTACGTGGTGTGATCTAAACCGAATGGTTGTAAACCCAAGTAAATGCTCAATAGACCGCTCCACATTTTGAAAAAGTTTTGAAATATACACGGGTCAGCTGAAATTTTTGTTCTAGGTGTGAATTTAAGAACTTTCGCCAAAAATGGCCTCATTTGGACATGATTTAGAGGTATCTCCAATCAAAAATCGTGTTTTTGCTATGTTTCCATAGTAACATCACTTACACTCTGATATAATAGGCCCTACATGCCCACATATCATCAAAGGTTGTTCCTTACACATATCTTAACATGTTTTAACAGGTGAACATAGCTCTAATCGCAATAGAAAATTTATTAACTGGATTTTTATATAGAGAAGAATACCAAAACCAAGAAAAAATACTATTAATTTTCTTTGGTTTTGATATACTTTTCTATATGAAAAACCAGTTAATAAATTTTCTACTGCGATTAGAGCTATGTTCACCTGTTAAAACATGTTAAGATATGTGTAAGGAACAACCTTTGATGATATGTGGACGTATAGGGCCTATCAAATGAGAGTGTTAGTGATCTTCCTATGGAAACATAGCAAAAACACGATTTTTGATTGGAGACACCTCTAAATCATGCCCAAATTAAGTTATTTTTGGCGAAAGTTCTTAAATTCACACCTAGAACAAAAATTTGAGCTGACCCATGTATATTTCAAAACTTTTTCAAAATGTGGAGAGGTCTACTGCCCATATAAGCATAAGAGTCTCATATGGATTTTTGTCCAAAATGAGATATCTGTTGGATTGTATTCTGTATCACCACTGAATCATAATGCACAAATAAGATTACTAGGTTTGTTCAGAAAATATTGAAAAAAATACCAAAACGTGGTTGTCCCATCCATAAGGCTCAATGGAAAATGTAAATCTTGAACAGCGTTTTTCTCGGCTTGCTGTTTTTCAATATGGGACTCTTATGCATATATGGGCAGTCTAATGCTCAATTGTTACGATTACGTGGAAACGCCGTCCGATTCAGTTTAACTACCATTTCCTCGAATCTAGCATTCCAAGACACTCTCACGTCAAGAATCTCGGAATCATCATAGATTCAGCACTAACGTTCAAACCACATACTTCATACATCGTAGATATGACAGCAAGGCAGCTTGGGTTCATCTTCCGAATAGCGAACAACTTTAGGGATGCATACTGTTTAAAATCACTATTGCGCGTTGGTTCGCTCTACACTAGAATGTTGTTTTGTTGTTTGGAATCCGTACTACCGGAACAGCGTTGACAGAATCGAGGCTGTCCAATGCCGGTTCATACGCTTTGCACTCCGACATCTTCCTTGGCAAAACAGATGTCAGCTGCTAAGCTACCAAAAACTTATTTTGCTTTATTTTGGTTTTAGATGTACATTGAAAGATAACTTCTTAAGCTATTCTCGTTTATCATATTGTCAGGTATTTCTAAATTGTACATTATAAATCTTATAAAAATTTTTTTAGTAATTGTCGTTTGCTGTGTTGTGTTTCCCCATTTAATTCTGGATATTGAAGATTCCTGAAATTTATATTATTTCGCCGTGTAGCTGCTAGAAGGTATTGTTGTGTAATCTGACACATATATGCTTTATTTCGGCAGCTTGAAAACTTGTGCTCCAGTGTTTCTTGCTGACCACAGGTTGTACAATCTGGATTCTCTCTTCTGTCTTGTTGAAATAGAAGGTCGTTGTGATTGAATTTCCCGTGAATTAGAAGAAAGAAAGCTGATTTCTCGTCGGAATTTAGTGTTCGACAATTTGAGTTTTTTCCACACTCGCCTCCAGTTCCGGTTGACCCGCGTTGTCACACTAACAGCTGGCAGTAGTTGTAGCTGATGCTGATAAATTTCGTTGGCTGTTGATTCTTATTGAAAACGTTTTGGAAGGCTGCCTAGTATTGAGTTGATTGTTCGAAGGTGGCTCATGTCAGCAGGGATAGATGCTTGCTGTATATATCGATCTATTGGCGGCACACAGAGGAGTATTTGACCGAAAAAGCTGGCCGAAAGTCATATTTTCAAAAACCATTATCAAGGACATTATATTATATCATAATATTCCCTAGTGATTTCTGCATTAGGTGGCAACCACGTTGCGTGTATTTATTAAAGTTTGGCAACGCTGTTCACTGTTAAAGGTAGGGGTTTTTTTAATACTCCAGGCTGATTTAAAGTTGCGCGTGGAAACAAAATTTTCCAAACATTAGTGATTCGAATTGTTTCGACTCAAATATCCTATATTTTTAATAAACCAAGGTCAGGATCATATTTTGGTGTAGATGGATCCATATACTCTAAAAAATATTAGTCTTATTAAACTTAAATACAAAAAAAATCCGCCATTTTCTCACTTTTCAAAATTGAAAAAGTTCATGTTCCCAATCCGTCCCAGTGAAAACTCTTATGCCCTGATTAAGTTTAGCCCAAATACTACTGGATCGACGAAAAAAAACTTGCGCATGATTGCTCCATTTTGAATGCGAGCTATTGGAAAAATTTGATATTTTTGACATTTTTCCTCGTTTTATTACATTGTCCATGCTAAGTTCAAACTTTTACAGGGATATTTCTTTTCGAAATAATGTGTAATTCTTGGCAAGATTTAGGTTTAGTTAGCTGGGAAACGAAATGATGGTTTTATTGAACCGGAGCGCTCCAAAGTGCTTCGAATCGATTAGTTTTCGTGCAGAATTGAACTACATATGTTGCTTCAACTGTGTTCCGAAATGACTCAGTTGGTGCCGGTGGTTCAATAAAACCATCATTTCGTTTCCCAGCTAACTAAACCTAAATCTTGCCAAGAATTACACATTATTTCGAAAAGAAATATCCCTGTAAAAGTTTGAACTTAGCACGGACAATGTAATAAAACGAGGAAAAAATGTCAAAAATATCAATTTTTTCAAATAGCTCGCATTCAAAATGGAGCAATCATGCGCAAGTTTTTTCGTCAATCTAGTAGTATTTGGATTAAACTTAATCAGAACACAAAAGTTTTCACTGAGATTGGGAATATGAACTTTTTCAATTTTGAAAAGTAAGAAAATAGCGAATTTTTTTTTCTTCTTTGTATTTAAGTTTAATAAGACTGATATTTTTTAGAGTACATGGATCCATCTACACCAAAATATGACCCTGATCTTGGTTTATTAAAAACATAGGATATTTGAGTCGGAACAATTCGAATAACTAATGTTTGGAAGATTTTGTTTCCACGCGCAACTTTAAATCAGCCTGGAGTATTAAAAACCCTAGCTTTGACAGTTAACAGCGTTGCCAAACTTTAGTAAATACACGCAACGTGGTTGCCATCTAATGTGGCAAACACTAGGGAATATTATTATATAATATAATGTCATTGAAAACGGTTTTTGAAAATTTGACTTTCGGCCAGCTTTTTCGGTCAAATACTCCTCTGTGCGGCAGGATGTTCCTTGTTCTGATGAAACGATTTACGAGTAGTGACTTTGCCTTTACTTCAGGGGAGTGTAAACCTAAACCTCCATTTCGTTTTGGTCGGATAACGTCGATGAATTTTACCCTCTGTGCTGGAACGCCTGACCACAAACAGAATCCAATTTGTTTTGGGAATATTGCCGCATATTTGTTTGGTAGATTGAAAATGCACGCCATGTACCAGATTTTTGAGCTAATATATGTGTTTAATAATACCACTTTTTGAATGAGATTGATCAGTTTTGGTCGATTCATCCATAGAAGTGCGTTTACTAGTCGGTAGATTCGCTCCCAATTGGCAGAGATTGTTTCTTTGACTGAGTTTTTGAATATAACACATAATATTTTGATGGATTCTTTTTTGCTGAAACCACTCCAATCTCATATTCCCACTCCTATTTCCAATGCTTCCGTTTTTAAGAGATTTAACTTTGCTCCTGCAGCTCTCCCAAAAGCTTGGAAACACTCTTGTGTATGAGCCACTTTCCCTGCACAGCGGATGATTACTGTGATATCGTCAGCATAGGCAATTACACATTCTCCCTGACCGTTGCATATTTCCGCGAGTTGATCCAATAACGGTTGTAGATACATGACGAAAAGTAACATACTCAATGGATCGCCTTGACGGACCGATCTTTTTATATCAAATGGTTCAATTGTACGATAATTGATTCTCAGGTGCGATCTAGCGTAACAGGTTAAAGATTCCATGAAGTCTACAAATCTACTATTGATTCCCATTCTCCTGATAGTACACGATCAAACGCACTACCAAGATCACATGCTATCACAATTCCTCCTACTCGCTCGTGTTTTGATATGCCGATATGATCACGTATCGAGCATACTGCCTCAAAAATTGTTCTCTTTCCGTTGCTGCATTTTTGATTTTCTGATAGTATTCTGAAGGATATTACTTCTAATCAGCTTTTTAATATACGGCTTAGAATTTTGTAGTCAACATTCAGAAGAGTTATGGGTCGAAACGAATCAATTCCGCCGTTGGCACTGCCTTGCTTGCGAACCAATACAACAACTGCATCTTGCAAGTTTTGCATCAGTGAACTCGCTCTTGATAATCGTCCATGTTTTCAGATAGAACTCTCTAGTTAGTCCATCCTTGCCGGGTGATTTGTTTGCTGCAGATCCTTTAATCGCAGCTAAAACGTCTTCTTCACTGATGTTTTCCATTAACATTCTGTTATCTTCATTGTCGTCCATAAGAGTTCTGGCAGGATGGAAGCGTTCAGTCGGTTCAATATCTTCAGCGGTGAACAAATCCTTGTAGTGCTGAAGAACACACTCATGTATTTCAGACTGATCCTCAGTCTGATGGCCATTCACGTTTATGGACTTTATGCTTCTTCCAGATTTTTGTTTGGTTTGGTTTTCTAACTGGAATATTGATACATCTTCTCCACTCAAAAATTCATTTCTTATATTTTTCCTTTCTTCCGAAAACAGTTTCTGTTTTTGGAACATTATAGCTTTTATTCAATTTATTTCGGTGGTACGTCCATGTTGCGTCTGGGGACTTGTTACCTTCAACAAGCTTTAGACCCCCTCCGGCGAATATTACGGTATACGAAAAAATTTGTTACTATATTCCATTGAAAAACGGAATATAGTCTGCTGAGATAGACGAATCAGCAATAACTGAAGTTAATACAGCTCGACACTCTAGGTATCCAGAGGTACTGCTCTCGAGCTCTGTTCGTCTCGGACTTACTGTCTGCCTGGGTGGCTTGCCCTACAATCCTCGGATGTCTGGGTTTTCAAGCCCGCGTTCGAGCTCTGCGCAATAAATCACGTTTGCGATTACCGTTCAGGAGAACCCACTATGGTGTATTTTTAACAGAGTGGCGACGGCTTTTGACTTCAACCTGACGAGGAATTAGATTAAATCTAAAATAGTTTCTATTCTAAAATGTAATTAGTTTAAGCAACCACTATTGGGGCCAAGGAATTTGTTGGTGAAGTTACAATAAAGAAACAACAGTGACGATATGTCATGTAAACTTTTAAGTCCAGTTTCTGCAAATACATAGACATTTCCTTCATAATTCGAGAGGATTGGTTTGGTCTGTGAATACTCCAGCCAATGGTGTCCAAATTACACTGATAAATAATTATAAATTCGTAAATATAATGAAATCGATCATGCAATGCACGAATTCATTCGTCGTTTTCTGCAACGAATTATTTTCGTGCATTGTAAATAGTAGGTTTCGTTCATTTCATGTACAAGAATAGCCGCTTGCTGAACGAAAGCTTTCGTAAATGTTACATATTTAATGTACACTGCACGAATGTTATCGTTGATAACGACATTATTTTTCGTGAATGAAACGAAATGTTTTGTTTATTTTAATAAACGTTTGTGTTTATTACGAACGATTTCGTTGGTAGCACGAATTTATTTCGTTTATTTTAGAAAAGATTGCGTATTTATTAGCCTGTTGCTGTTTTCAGTCGATATTTTGGGATCGATGTTTGACAACATCGATATTTTTTAATTTAAAAAAAATCGATGTGGCCAAATCGATTTTATTGTGGTACGAAGAAATGGCTGCTTGATGAACTTATTTAGTTTACATTGCACGAATGTTATCGTTAATAACGACATTATTCTTCATGAATGAAACGAAATGTTTCGTTTATTTTAATAAACGTTTATGTATATTACGAACAATTTCATTGCTCACACCAATTTATTTCGTTCATCTTAGGAAAGTTTTCGTATTCATTAGCATATTATTTCTACAATCGATAAGTTAAGATCGATGTTTAACAACAACGATTTTGTTAACTAACTAAAAAGATCGATCTGGCAAAATCGATTTTATTTCAACCTGCTCACGTCTATTGGGGATTAGAAAGATTGTGGTGTGAAGTAATGGCCGCTTGATGAACAAAAGCACTAGTAAATTTTACATATTTAGTGTACATTTCAGTAATATTATCGTTGATAACGACATTTTTTTTTCGTGAATGAAACGAAATGATTCGTTTATTTCCATAAATGTTTATGTATATGATGAACGATTTTGTTGGTCGCACGATTTTATTTCGCTTATCTTAAAAAGTTTTCGTATTTATTAGCCTTTTATTGCTTCCAGTCGATCTTTTAGGATCGATGTTTGATAACATCGATTTTTTTAAATTCATAAAAATCGATTTTCTTGGGGTACGAAGAAATGGCTGCTTGATGAACGAAAGTTTTCGCAAATTTTACTTATTTAGTTTACATTGCACAAATGTAATCGTTGATAACGACATTATTTTTAGAGAATAAAACGAAATGTTTCGTTTATTTTAATACTACATGTATACTACAAACGATTTCGTTGGTCGCATTCGATCTTTTAGGATCGGTATTTGACAGCAGTGATTTTTTTTTAATTAAAGGGATCGATCTGGCAAATTCGATTCTATATCAACCTGCTCATCATGGTTGAGGACTAGAAAGATTGTGGTGTGTAGAAATGGCCGCTTGATAAACGAAAGTTTTCGTAACTTTTACTTATTTGGTGTACAGTGCACGAATGTTGTCGTTGATAACATCATTTTTCGTGAATGAAACGAAATGTCTCGTTTATTTTAATAAACGTTTATGTATATTATGAACGATGTGGTTGGTCGCACGAACTCTTTTCGTTCATCTTAGAAAAGTTTTCGTATTTATTATCCTCTTATTTTTTCATTCGATGTTTTGGGATCGATGTTGATCAACAATTATCTGACGAATAGCAACAATGACTCCATATTCTATTGAAACTCCTTTGACGTTGGCGGTTTGACGAATGGTGCTCGTAAATATTATAAAGACTTTCGTATATAGCAGCGAACAACTCGTTTAGCTAATGAAGCCATTTCGTAATAAGCCAACGAAAGTCGTTTCGTGGTTTTCACTAAACAATCGTAATGAAAAATAAAAGTGTTTCAATAGAACTACGAACGATTCATTATATGTACGAAAAATTCGCATATTTTATGAAAATTTTCTGTACGAATCTAATTCCTAGCAATTTACGAATATATTCTATCAGTGTAGGCAAACTTGTCAATCGTTCAATTATTTTTCGATTATGCTACCACGTACGAATGGCAAGTCACATTCTGTTAACAATGCACTGTAAAATTCATAGCTACCTGCAGCAATTGAATTAACCTGTTGCATAAATTTCCACTCCAAAATAAACTCAACAGGTTGCATAAAACATTCCGTTCCGGCACCAACGCCATAGCATATTATTGAACCTCTCCCTTCCGCAGCACATTCCAACTCTTAATGGTCGTACAGCGAACGACAGTGAGAAAAAGAAGCACCGGAACAAGCAGCACAAATCTCATCCATACGCTTTGAGGGATTCTGTTGCTACCTACGGCTTTTCACAACAAAATACCCGAACACGACTAATGTACCTGTATATATATTGGAACACAATCCGATTTTCCCCTTTGCGATAAGCAACAGGTGTGAATGTCTACACTTTGCCCGGTCCTTCCGGGAAGCGCGCCGTTTGCCGCCTCTTCAGTGCTACCCATCAACGCAAGGGAATGGCGGAAAAACAGAACATTTATCGATCAACAGCTCAACCTTTGCTTTCCCGGATGTGATAAGCGACAAACATACGAATAAACACACACACAGACACATCGATGGATTCCCGCTCAGGTTGACTGACGGCAGTACACATGTTTGCGAGGACTATGATAAATGGTTTGATTAGATCCGAGGTATTTTGATCTTCTGGTGCGGCCGGAGAGGGGCTGGTAACAATGGCGACACAACCGCACCTTTAGATTTTTATTGATCCGGTCCTCGACAACGGAGGTAAGTATATATGGGGAAAGATTGCAACAACGACGAAGGCTTTTTTTATAACCCACAGATTAGATTTTTGTTCGTTATGTATTTATAGCATACGATCTGTGAATCGAACAGGTACAACAACGCGATCGTCGTGCTTTCAACAATAGTATTCAACAGCTTAAACCTCTCCGTGAAATGTGAACGAGAACATGTGTTGAACTCCATTTGAAATTCTATTTTGCGCTGAACTGTCAGCTTAACTATCTAATAATGTCTATTTAGACTCACAATGATCATGAGCGTCAACTTGACATGCATAAACGCGTGTGTTCAAAATCTTTCTCTCCTCCTCCACTTATTTAAAAAAGGTGGGTTGAAACCATATTACTTTACTATGTTAAGGGGGCGTCTGGTGTGAAGTGCTCAAACCGATAGCTATTTTGTTTATCGATTTTGCAGGCACGCCAACAACGGATCTTTTGTGTAATGTTAAGATCTATTTATACATTCATCGTGAGCGAAAAAAAAAATTTCAGTCACACAGAGCCACATATACGAACGTTCCAAGAGTAGACGTCTAACCATTTCCATGTCGAGGAGCGCCACGACGAAACTCTTGATAAAATTGTCCCATACAGGAAATTCAATAAGATTGTAAAACTTATAGCTATTCGATGAACCCAAAAAAAAATAAAAAAAATCGAGTTTTGGAAAATGGCTTCATGAAAACCAAAATATCTCATATTTTACTGTACAATTCGCTCAATTTTCTTCAAAGTAATAAGGAGAAAAAAATTTTTGTTCGGTTTTCTGTAATTCATCGACAGTCTACACATATTGTGCATTCTCATAAAAAAATTCAATTCAATTCACTGATTAGTTTTTGAGTTATCGTGTTCGCCAATTTTAAAAACGCGGCTTCGAGATAAACACTACTAAAAGGGTGTCCCATATCAAATTGCATCACAGAAAAAACGCTGAAGAAAATAACCCACTTGGCATTTTCTCTTGAAAATTTGGGTAGGAGTAGTTTAGAATGTATTGTTTACACTGCACTTTTATCGCTGTCAGTTTTTCGAAAATTGTTGTCGATAGATTGAAATCTGCGTATGTTACAGTAAATACGCACGATGGCCACCGAGATTGCGGGAGACTATTCTAGAGGTTGAATACTAATAATTAAGCGGATTAAAAGGAAGTAGATTTTTTTGCTCACTACACCAGACGCCCTTAATAGATTTTTGAGTGATTTTCATTCTCGCTATTTCCGTGTTTATTCTTCGTTATATTTTCATGTTGCCTTTTCCTTATTAAAACAAGTATTGACGACTTTTAAGTCAACATATAAAAATTTAAAAAAAAAAACATCAGTTTGGTACCGTAACCCGATGTGACTTTGATCACTCCAAACTTTTTTCGTAGATTGCTTATATAGCCCGAATAGTCTGCTGCATCATTTATATTACAAATGAGTTTTACTTTAAACTGATCAAATAATGATTTGTTATAACTTGTGTATAAAAACTACAAAAAAATCGAAATTTAACTTTACCTGCTTTAGTAAACGTTCCTAAAGTATCTATTACTTCTAAAACAAACAAATCTTAGATTTTAGTAAAAGTAACAATTTTCAAACGAGCTTTTTGTTAGGCTCCAAAGCTATTTGTATGTGCTTGCAATTTTCACACTAACAATATGAATTATATCGTTGACGTAATTCCAAACGTGACATAATTTTATAATTTAGGAAATTAAGAGACATATACGTGCTCCGTTTAATTTTACATGAAAGATGTACTTTCCATGCGCAGTGTCATAAAATTACACTTATCAACATTTTAAACAAACACCATATGTGGAGTAATTCACGAAAGAACTTGGTGTTGTCGAACTCAATCACCTGCTTCTCGAGTTTGTGTCAGTGGAATGTTATACAACGTACCTATGCTGTATTCACATGTCTATGTGAAATTTTTTAAAACTTTGCATCTTCGTGGGGACTCATGTTCGCCGTGGCATATTCGCTGATAATACTGCAAACGCCTTTGTGGCCCCGTCTTAGGAGAACGGAGGTATTTCCATGTACATACGAAACTTTTTCCGAGGCCTGGAACGCCGAGTCTCATATAACAATCGACTCAGCTCGAAAAATTGGCACAATGTCTGTATGTATGTGTGTTTATGTATGTTTGTACAATAATTATCTCATGTAATTATCTCAGCAATGGTTGAACCGATTTTAATGAAACTAGGTAAAAATTAAAAGCTTAACCTGACAATTTGACACTACTATTTTTGTTTTTGAATCCGTTTAAAACTTTTTCGGCAGTCGTAGTCACCGCAATGACGTTTTTGGGAAAACATGATTTCGAGATATTTTAAAATTCAAGTATAAGCCCCGCCTCCTTAAGGGAGTAAGATGAAAAATTTTGAGCTTTACTTTAATTTTGATTTTACTGCTCCGATCTCTATAAAAATTTGCGATAACATTCTTAAGAACGTGAACCTGGGGGTGGGCGTAGCGCAGTTGGTAAATCGATTGCCTTGTACGCAGCACACCTGGGTTTGAGTACCGACCCCGCACATAGGGTTAGAAATTTTTCATAAGAGATTTTTCTAACTCGAAGAGGCGCATGACCTTAAGGTTAAAACCTCTAAAATCGAAATAAAAAGTGAACTTTACGATGGAAGAAAAATAAAAATTTCGATTTTTTGGTAGAACTCAACATATGTAACCCCTTAAAAAACTTTTCCGGATGGTTTCAGACGTTCTTCAAAAAGATTCGTGACCGAGTCGATTGTCGATATTTTTGCATAGAAACATTACAGTATGTTATTGAAATGATACATTATAATGTACAAAAGTTTCGATAAATTTGCTTCATGCAAAGTTCTAACCAAATACGCAAAAAGTGTTTTTTTATTCACGCTGAAACCCTCAACCCCCTTTAACAAGCTTTCAAAACTTTATTTAGATTGGGCAAACTAGTTAAAATATGATCTTGAAGCGTTTATTAGGAGGTTTTCATGGAAATGAAAGTTTTAATGCTAGTTTTCCAAAATTAGTCGTAAAAATCGCAAATAGAATTGAACCCATTCATGCCCATGTTGTTTGTGGACAACAACGTTTTTAAACAGCTATAACTTTTGATTAGAGCAAAATTTCCTCACAAAAACAAGTAAGGCTAATAAATGTGACTATTGACTTTCTTTTGATTATTAATAGTTTCAATGACCAGCTCTATAACTGAAGCTATTTCAATTGGTTTGATTGGATTCCGATGGAGTAGTGCTGTCAGGAATAGTTTACGTTGACGACGGAAAATAATTTTTTCATATAGCTTCGTTATGTTGCAATATTATTGAAAATTGATAAAACTTAATCAATTTAGACTGCCTTTGGCCACATTTTCCACGCAATTGGACTATTGTAAATATTCAGTGAGAATTGTATTGAGCATTGGAAGGTAAAAATTTAGCGACTTCCAGCACTGCGAGGGAAGCACCTATCTTTATGAAAAAAGGCTTTTCGTGTTTCTAGACCTCACAGTTTTCAAGCAAAAAGGTAGTAGCACTCGAAAAACATACCTTCGGTTCAATTGTGTAAAGGTTTATACCAACACTGCCGAAATTCTCTTTCTGCCTCGTCCGCATATTTCAGTGGCATTTTGCTCTTTAGATAACCAAACAACGAATGGTATAAAACCGACAAGCGAAACTTATGTATTGTTACCATTGAGGCAATATAAATAAAATGAAAGAAAGCATACACATTTAAAATATAGATTTAAAAATATTAAATGATACGCGTTCAGGGCTAATTGTGTGGCATATCCGACATTAATGCCACCATACTGAACATCAGGGTAACCCTAATATAATCTAACACATACACATTCTCAATTACACATCACACGATACTATATATTGTAAATATATTTTAGTTCTGATAAGACAACCGAACGCGACAGCCTTTAATCGTCCGAATTAGATCCGTAAACCCTTCGAACCGTGTACCTACATTTGTATACGATTATTAGAAATTATAAAACTTACCTTAGTTTAAAATTAGAAAAAACACCCTCTAAGAACAAAATTTAAACGAGAGGTAGGAGATAACTAAAACATACGCCGGATTCTGTTTTTGCACGCACTTTTTTTGCACGGTTTTTTTTGCACGACTTTTTTTGCACGGTTTTGCAAAATAATGCGATTTTTATGTATAAAATACCTATTTCGATATACAAGTTTATTGATTTGATCATCCCGTGAAAAAAAAACCGTGCAAAAAAAATCCGTGCTATTTCGAGAAACCGTGTAAAAAAAATCCGTGTTATTTTGAGAAACCGTGCAAAAAAAATCCGTGTTATTTCGAGAAACCGTGCAAAAAAAAATCCGTGTTATTTCGAGAAACCGTGCAAAAAAAAATTAATAGGCATTTAGTAACGGTAGCTGAAAATAAATGGCATTGGATATTTGCAATGCAAATGGGGATGATCTGCCAATGTGTAAAAATCGCGTATTTTTCAATTTTAGGAAATGAGTTGTTATTCAAAATTCATGTTATGGTAGTTGAAAATCAATAATGTTGGGCAATGATTTTTATAGGATTGTATGCTTTTTAGATATCATCAAATAATATTCCGATTCATATATCACATCGCATTGGCAATGAAGCAATTGGTATATGGCCAAGTTTCCCCGGGTAGTGCCACTACACAAAGTATATTAATTTTGCTTGTTCAGTTTGATAAGCTAGAAACTGATAGCGGAGATTTTAATATGCAGGGATACGCAATATGTATTGTTTGGTCTGAGTAGATAACGACTGATGTTTCTTTTTACCAACCAATTAGTGATCTCTGATTAAATAGAGCTTTCAAAAAGTTAGGGACAGGCACAAGTCTATTTTTTTTACTGAGATGGGACAAGTTGGCGTTGGACCTGTGGCCTTCGTCTGGTATGATCCATTCTCGTTGGTACGGATGTGTTCATGACTGGTTTGTGGATGAGTGGTCCTACATACAAGTGAATTGATCACTTCGCTTGGGTGGAGATATATGTGAATTCTGCTAGCTGTCGAGCTTGGATATGTTAGCTGGTTCCAAGAAGATGTGCAGGACTGGCACCTACGAGAATGTTGATTGTTTCACTCGAGCTTTGGTTCTTGGAAATAACAAATCGCTTCCTCGGTGTGATATGTTCGAGTTGAATGCTCAGTGGTATAAATGTGCATTCGGTTCGAGCAGATTGAGTCGTTTGGAAGATTGGTGGTCTCCGAGAGCAGATGCGAATAACTCTGAAGTATCCAATAAAGGGAGATTGTATCTGTGGAACTGAAAAATATTGTCACTACTCTAGCTTATTGGTACATCATAACAACTACCAATATCGACTATTTAGAACAGAAATTTTCAAATTCTGTTATAAGATCGAGAAGAAATATAGCACAGTTGTAGTGAATAAAGTATTTGCGAATAAGGGCCAATACTGCTGGCATCTTTTATCATATTTATTAATAGTCGATTGATCCGCTTCAGACCTAGGAGACGAAAAAAAATAATAGGAACAAGACAAAAGGCGGTTCCAATTCTAAATTGTTTTAATATAGATACAGACGACTCAAACGCACTGACAGGAGAAAAATTTTCAGAATTAGACAAATTAGAGGACATCACACTTTTTGAGACACACATGCACAAAACTTTATCGTCCTCCTAAAGATCGGTGTTTAATTGGCAGATAGTCGCCATTTCGTACGATTTTGCAAAGTTTGCCTCGCGGGACGGACCGATATCCACCCGGGCACAGGTTGCAGTCGTTAAAAAAATTAGATTCGCTAAGTGTAAAGTAGCGAATTTTCAGCTTTTCAGGAAAGAATTTTTCATCAAAGTGCAGTTTTGGAAATGTTAATTGCAAATAAAGGGTCTGTCAACATTGCAAAATGACAATTGCTGCCTCTTATCAGGAAAAAGTATTTAATTAAGTAAAAGCCAAGCAATAGGCCGTTGAAAATTGACAATTTCTGACATTTCAATTGCGCAAGAGAGTCTTTGTATCAAAATGATTTTTTTTTTACTTTTCATGAAAATTCTTTTAATGAGAAGATAACCATTTACATGAAAAAATCGCAAAAAATGACAATTTTAATATTGTTGTCCCAGAATCGAACAATGTTTCTTACCAAACTGTATATGACCGCATACTGTTCGAAAGATCTAGTTTTCTTCGTTCAAAAAATGTTTCAAAACCGAAAATCGGCTGAAAATGACAACGTAGCTAATTTTGTTGTGGCAAAGGTCCCAAAAAAATGTTTTTTTGCTTCAAAATTTCGTGTGTACATTACTTTGTATCGCATTTGCTATACTAGTTCATTTTAAAAATTTAAAATCGCTGTAGCACAGTATAATCTACAAAAAGTTAACAAACTCTAAATAGTTGAAACATTTTAACATTTTAACTATTGCTTTTCAACGGACAATAACTTCTTTTAACGAATAAAAAAAATTACATTTTTCTAAAAAAACCTCCTCGAAAAATTAAAAAACTTCTACTGGGCACATTGACAGCCCCCTTGTGCATTTAAAATGTCCAACAGTATTCATTGTTAAATACGATAACCAAATAGCTGCTAATAAAAAAATTCAGATTTTTTTTACACGGTTTCTCAAAATAACACGAATTTTTTTTGCACGGTTTCTCAAAATAGCACGGATTTTTTTTGCACGGTTTCTCAAAATAACACGGTTTTTTTACACGGTTTCTCGAAATAGCACGGATTTTTTTGCACGGTTTCTCGAAATAGCACGGATTTTTTTTACACGGTTTCTCGAAATAACACGGATTTTTTTTACACGGTTTTTTTTTGCACGGAACGCATCCCCCGTGCAAAAAAAGAATTTGGTGTATTTTGTTAACACACATTTACAAAATACACCCCTGATGCTGTTACCAACATAGAGAATATGCGACGATTATCGCAGTCGCACAGAGAATAATGAAAGGGAATTAAAAGGAGGGAAAAAGAAGAGCTACTGGCTCTGAGCGTTGGGAAAGGTCTATTCCGGTGCAACCATTTGACCAACATCATTGAAACTTTTTATCCAATTATTAAAAGTTCAAGTGAAATTGCCAGTTAATTTATTATACGGTAGCTATTCACTACCGATAAACCAGCGATTCGGTGACGATAGTTCGAATCTGGTACCTTATGTCCAAAAAGATTAACCGATATTTAGCACGGCCCAAAATCCAGTAGCTAACAATTCTTCCTTTCCGCGAAAGGAATAAATCCCATCAGGACCCGAAAATGTACCCTGAGAGCGATTTCTGCGGTTAGCAGAAGTGCGAATCCGCCCGGAGAAAAACCCATGAAAACTGATCGGTCCGGAGAGACAATCACGAGACACTCAAGGGAGGAAAACTATCCGACACGTGTGAAGCGAAGCACGAACGTCCAGCGAGCAGCCAGCGGTCGTCGGGAACCACGCGGACGGTGACGACGGCCACGGCGTATTCCAGCATTCTCCACCCAGCGTAGATCACTTCACTATTTATATACTGACGGCTCTGTTTAAAATGGATATTTTTTGTGAACTCTTTAATTTTCTCTATTTTTCAATAGACTCCTTTTGGTTAAGATATTAAATTATTTTCAATATTCAAGTCCGGTGTTTCTGAATCGGCTGGTGTATAAATAATTGAAATCCATCGACTAATAGCGAAGTCATAGTCGTGCAAATCTTGCATAGTTTCGGTACATAGGAGCTTTTTCAGATTTTAAAATTACACCTAATGCCAGATATAGGGAGCAAGACCTTTCTAACGTCAAAAATCTTCCAGAGCCTTGGCATAGTATAACTTTAGCATCAAAAGCGGATTCGTCGAGGTGCAATACAATACAACATATAAAAAGGACCAAAAGCCTTGACTTGTATTTCATTAGTGCAGTGATATTTTTGAACAGGATCAAAACAAGTTTTGAATTGCTATAGAATATTCAAAACACGATTGCATGTTGTCACCTAAGACAAGACGTGACAATAAGGGGGGCTGTTTTTGTTCCAATTTTACGTCAGAATGGTCCAGCTCCTGATTGGTTGATTCTGACTTTTTGCACCGTACGCAATGTTACTGCAGGGATATCGAAATGATGTTTGGCAGTGTTGCTATATTTATAGGAAAAGAGTGTCATTACTTTTGACAAATAAAATTATTATCGTAAAACAGTAAAACCACAGATAACAGACGTTTAAGCTCGATTCGAATCGTGTGTCAATACCCGCTACTGAAATTCCGAAATACGTTTGGCAAACGTTTGTAGATGACACAGTGATCGATGCAATGCAGTTAGAGTGCCGTCAAATAGGTGTAGCAAACAGCGCAGATGGCAATAGTGAAACACGGATTTCCAACGTTTATCAGTTTGAAAGTATACACAGGTTTTTGAATAAATTTAAAACTGCTGAAATTATGTGGCAAAGTGACACAAGTATTTGTCATGCATTTACCGTATACGTGGTTGATTAACTTTAACAAAAATAAGACAAAGACCACACTATAATCTAAAATTATTCTGAAAATGGCTTAATCAAACCTTATTAAACATCCATGACATTGAAAAACAGTGCCCTTCATCAATATAGTGGATTCAAGATACAAAATATTGTCTATCTCGAGATAATCTAGCATTTCGTCTAGTTCTTGCTATATGGGATAGACACGAGTGCGATCGAAACAAAAACAAACGTGAAAACGTTTTCTCACTCGCACTGATGCAAACAAGATGGGCGCGTAACTCAACGCACGGCCCGGTGGCGCATGGCTGAAAAGTCGCAATGTGGATTTAAGAAAAGATTCGCAATATTGTCGGCATAAAATAAATTTACAAGACTCCATTTGCATTAATAAAAATAGCAACACTGTTCGGAAGATTTCGGCAGGGTGAAAATGTACGAAAAGAAGATTGCCGAAGGAAAAATAAGAAGCCGATTTTCACGTCTTGTCTAAGGTTGTCACCGCTATGAAAACCTTTTAACAACATTCTCATTAATCATACAAAAACATTGTTTGCATTTTTAAATTACTATGTTGAATATATTTGAATCAACGTTGAAAGTTAAAATGGAAACGAGAAAAAACTGTTTTGTGTATGGCAGTGTAATTTAGTTAAAAAATGTTATGGTTTTTTAAATTTTAGGAGAAAATAAAAATATATTTAAATTCCTAGTTTGTAGTACTACTCTGAAGCTATGAAATTATGTTGTGAACGATGTGCAAATAGAAGTCATTGGCAATAAAATCTTGACTCGTAAAATAGCCATGAGTTCAATGAAAAATTCGTAGCTTTGGTGCGCTGGCAATATATTCTTCGGATTTCTCATTACAAAAACAATCTACAATAGCTTTTTTGAGCAAAACAAAAATTTGGGCAGCAGTGAGCTAATGTAACTTTGCCAAATGGAGTAAATTGAAAATCGTTGAATATGTGGAAAGATTTAGAATAAACTTATTGGTTTATGAACATCATCTTTTGTTTATCATAATTACATACATGCCTGTTCAACCGGTAGTTTCGATTCATTACAATATTCGTAGTTCGAGTAACATGGGTTATTCAAATAGCAGTGTGTTTAAAGTTATTAAATTATCTTTTCAGTCATATAGAGAAATAAAGAACGGAATATAATGAAATCAATAAACCAGAATCAAGAAAAAATCTGAGCTTCAAACTGATATGGCAATTGACAAATGTTCTTCCCTGGTATGGTTTCCCGTTTGATTGATTGATTAATAATCACAATAATTCTTTCGAATGATGACGGTACACGAACAAAACGTACCAATACCGGAGTTCGTTACCCCGCTGGATTCGAGTGAACAGAGGAAAGTGATAGGGAGATTCGGTGGCATGGTTATATGGGTTAGAACTAGACCACTCGGTGCGAGCGCATTGCGGTGAACCCTCTTTCCACTTCCGTGCAATGACATATATAGAACAGTTGTGCTTCGCTGCATGCTTTCAGTGTTTACTGTAACATCGATTACTGATAAAGTGATTGGAAAGCCGAAAGAAAAACAATGGGGGTGCCTTTCCGATGGAATTGCATCAGGCAGTGGGACCCCGGGGGTTTGACTGATACGAGTCGGTTTATCGGGGGCTGGGGTGTCTTGCTTTTAGCACGCTATGAACTGGTCTTCTAGAATACATGAACAAGAAAACATTGAAAGTGATCTGAGTACCTTACCAATGTAGGTTCAACGAAGCATTTCCGATGAGAGTCTGTAAGTAAAATAAGAATGAAAATTTACTAAGAATATAAAGATTACACATAGCTGAAAAAATGAATACAAATATTTTGGACCCACACTGATGGATAGATCATTGTTTTCTTGGAGGTCTGTAACAGAAATGTTCTACGTGATTAATTATAATTTCATTGTACCAAATGATTTGAACATTCGTTACCAACTGGAGAGCTATTTGCCGTGTATTCTGTTCGACGTCTCAAATTACGCTCAAATTATAAAAAATTGCAGTGAGCTACACTGCCGTTTTACATTTTGGACGCCATTTTTGACACCTTACACTCGGAAATTTTAATTTTATAGATGAAACCTTAATAAACATTTTGCAGAATAGCGCATAGGTCTAAGTCATTTTACTTCTTCAAAAAAATGATCAAGCATTAGGTACTTTTTGCACAATTATACAAGAGGATCTCCTTAATATCAAATCAGTTCAGTTGATGCATTAAAATAGTTGACCTCCCGCACCTATCGCACCTATATTTTTCGTGCTTAACTAACTTAAATAAATCAAATTAACCATTCGACAGATCTTCATCATTCATTCATTTGTTTTGTTAATTCCAATACAGCTTCAATGTCACTTATATCTAATCTAGACAAATAAACCAAGAAACAATCCATTGAACAAAATTAGTATCTTCTCGATATCGTTAGATGTCGCAAGATTAGCTTTCCCATTGTCCTTTAGAACCGGGTAGAACATTGTCCGTTTACAAAAAATCCCACAACAAATAAAAATGTAAAAAATGCTCGAAACGCCACGTGGATCAAGAAAAATGCCGCAATCAAATGCCACAAGAGCGAACGCGAAAGAAGAATGAGATAAATTGAGTAATATTTTCAAATTTAAATCATTACCCTATCGTCACTTCGGGTGGGTTGATTCTTTTGTCGGAACACGATGGGGCAGGATGCCTGAACAGGCAAAGAACGATTTGATGTGATGGTGACACTGAGGATAATGCGAAGGGACGCACTGGGTGACTGAACTGCTGTTAAATTCCAGCGACGTACAACAGAAATCGGGTGTCACCGAGTAGGAAATTTTTCGGGCATCAAAATTTCGTCAGAGATCAATACTGCGGATTACCATTCAGCTTGAGATGAGTCATTCGAAGAGGGACGTTTTACACTGTGCACCAATGTTTTGATCTCATAGAAAGACTCTCATGGAAAACCCGATTTTTTTTTTCAAATCGTGCCTGCTACAATTGCCAAAGCAGTGGTAGAAAAATGCATACTTGTATTTGGACCCATGAAATGTATCAAAACAGACCAGGATACTGAATACAAGGGAGTATTTGACGAAATATGCAAACTCCTCCGTGTATACCATACATGTTTAACAGCATACCATCCCCAAACAATAAGTGCTCTGGAACGCAACCATAAATGTCTAAATGAGTACTTAAGGATATTTGGAAATGAGCGCAGAAATGATTGGAATGAATGGCTATCCTTTTACTGCTTTTCTTATAATACGACACCTAACATACAACACGATTTCACGCCTTTGAACTAATTTTTGGTCATAAAACTAATGCTTTTGAATTTTGCAACAATAATATAGAACCATTGTATAACTTAGATTCATATCAGAAAGAAATAAAATTCAGATTAGAAGTCACACATAATAACGTCATGCAAACGTTAAAACTAGGAAAAATCAAAAGAACAAACATGACAAACAATAGAATCATTCCTTCAGACATAAAATTAGGAGATAAGGTATATTTAAGAATAGAAAACAGGCACGAACTAGAACCCGTTTATAATGGACCTTTTATTATAACAAAATTAAACATACCAAATGCAACGATAACTGACAAAAACAATAAACAGTAGGTAGTACATATTTCAAGATTAATAAAGTGACAATGCAGATGAAAATAGTATACAAACTGTCTTCCTCTCTATTAGGGCGAAGGGATACAAGATATCACCACATTGAATCAAAAAAAAATTGAAGTGAAAATAAAATCTTTTGTAATCTTTCATGTTTTCCTTTAGGGTAATGGTGTGACATGTGAATCCCACGTATCATCAATTCCCATACCTTTGCTGGTCATCGATTTGTTTTATATGCATAAAACAGACCGACAAACTGGCGCGACAAACAAGTGTCGCTTTATACAGGCCGATGCCCGAATCGAAGGTGCATTCGATACATTTGGCCTTCACCATTAGGCGAGCTATATTAGCTCTCCCTTACTAACCTTCGCGTAAATAGTACTATCTCTTTCCTCTTCAAATGTCTCCCGTAGGTAAAGTGTAAACTAATTTTCTGACAATAAAACAGATTCGTTAAAACCGTCAAAGAGTTTAGTATATTTATTCAAAAGAAACGGACCGACTTCACAATATACTACAAACCAGTGTATGAACAAGAATCATAATAGAAACTAAGCATGTCCAGGGAACAACTATTCCAAAAATTGCAATGTAACGCCAGGTACATTTTAGCGCGAACTAGTTTTTTAAAAACACATTGTTTCATGAATACGAGGATTATTATCCATAATTTCAGGAACTTGGTCACAATTTTCGTAAATCGCTTAATTGATCACGAAATTGTGATGTTTTTTCATGAATTTATGAACGGATTTTTTCGGTGTATTAATCGAAATAAAAAAAAAAGATAAAGAAATAAAACTACTATTTTGGCCAGATTTTGCTTCATGCCATTTCTGAATAGAGAATGCTGGAATAGTCTGAGGCCAATGCATTTTGTCATGAAAGTGTTGCGGATTTTACCAACCAACATCTTTTATTGATTCAATGTATGAAAACAGTTTTAAATATATTTATAAAAATTGTTCTACAAACTTGGTACATCCATAAACATCGAGTTTAAAACAAGTTAAGGATATTGCTGGCTATAGGACTTTAATTTGGAGTACAGAGTCTACGTACCAGCGAACCAGGTTGAAATATATGGCGCCGTTTCCAATTCAAGTTAGACTTGCACTGGTCTACTGAAACACGAGGTAGACTGTTTAAAAGACTAACTTGTCTATTGAGGAATGCGACTCTGATGACCGCCAGGGGGAACATATTTTGCTGTGCCTAGAAGCAATAGAAAAAGGAGGAACATTCCTCTTCTAAGTTTCATTGCAAAGACCAGAAGGTGCATAACCCTAGCAAGAAGCTTCTGGTCTTAAAAAGTTGAGTTCATAAAAGGAGTTCTTTGCACTTTCCATGACATTGTAAATTTCAAGTGATCCCATGTCTCAGCCGGAGAAAGAAACCAGTGCTGGATCATCAAAACTTTCCGACATTGTGGACCGGATTTTCGCAACTTTCAATATTCTGGGCACTCTTAACTGACAACTTTTTTCCCCACAGTAAAAAAATCCTCGAGGCAGCAATTATATATTTCGATGGCTAATTCATCAAATGAGGTCACGGATTTGATCACTGTTCTACAGTGGAATTGCAGAAACTTTATTCCGAAAATCGATTCTTTTTAAATTTTAACGAATAATTTGAAATGTAATGTACTTGCATTTTCCTTCAGAAATATACCTCAACTTTCACGATTTTAATATTATTCGCTTGAATCGAAAAGACACATACGGAGGAAAAATTTTGAGGATCATAAAGCGCTATTCTTTCAATCGAATCGACCTCCGCTAGACACCGGGGGTGGCAATACGCATCTCGATTCGATCAAAATTCTATCGACTCGACCTTATTTCGCATTATGTATTTGAACAATTAACAATTGAAATACTTAGAGGATATAAAATTACCAAAAGGTGTAAAACGCTCCCACGTACTTTGAGATACTTTAGGTTTTATATATTTTCACTATCAGGAACATACATTTTTTGGAAAAAGTATTACTAAATATTGATAATCAATTATCCTACACCAAGTAATAATAAAAATGTTATGCAAATCCCCAAAGGGAAAATTTTGGACGATGCCAAAATTTTTTTTTTGTGCATAAGGGCACATACCTTACATAAAGTACGGTTTTTTGTTTTAGTGTTTCGGATTCTCCTCGTCAGTAACTAGCACCAACTGGGTGTCTAGTTAGACGATGTATCTAAGCTAGTACCCAAATTAGCACTAGTTAGACACTAAAATCCAAAAAGTCACACGTCTTGTGTGAACACTAAACAACTGGCTTATACCGAGTGATGTCTCGATAGTAAGCACAGAAGTTCTGTTTGCCGACGAAGAATATGAACCGAAACTGTCTTGTGGTTTGAAGACCCAAACGCCTGAAATTATGCAAATCCCCAAAGGGAAAATTTTGGACGATGCCAAATTTTTTTTTGTGCATAAGGGCACATACCTTACATAAAGTACGGTTTTTTGTTTTAGTGTTTCGGATTCTCCTCGTCAGTAACTAGCACCAACTGGGTGTCTAGTTAGACGATGTATCTAAGCTAGTACCCAAATTAGCACTAGTTAGACACTAAAATCCAAAAAGTCACACGTCTTGTGTGAACACTAAACAACTGGCTTATACCGAGTGATGTCTCGATAGTAAGCACAGAAGTTCTGTTTGCCGACGAAGAATATGAACCGAAACTGTCTTGTGGTTTGAAGACCCAAACGCCTGAAATTATGCAAATCCCCAAAGGGAAAATTTTGGACGATGCCAAATTTTTTTTTTGTGCATAAGGGCACATACCTTACATAAAGTACGGTTTTTTGTTTTAGTGTTTCGGATTCTCCTCGTCAGTAACTAGCACCAACTGGGTGTCTAGTTAGACGATGTATCTAAGCTAGTACCCAAATTAGCACTAGTTAGACACTAAAATCCAAAAAGTCACATCTTGTGTGAACACTAAACAACTGGCTTATACCGAGTGATGTCTCGATAGTAAGCACAGAAGTTCTGTTTGCCGACGAAGAATATGAACCGAAACGGTCTTGTGGTTTGAAGACCCAAACGCCTGAAATTATGCAAATCCCCAAAGGGAAAATTTTGGACGATGCCAAATTTTTTTTTTTTGTGCATAAGGGCACATACCTTACATAAAGTACGGTTTTTTGTTTTAGTGTTTCGGATTCTCCTCGTCAGTAACTAGCACCAACTGGGTGTCTAGTTAGACGATGTATCTAAGCTAGTACCCAAATTAGCACTAGTTAGACACTAAAATCCAAAAAGTCACACGTCTTGTGTGAACACTAAACAACTGGCTTATACCGAGTGATGTCTCGATAGTAAGCACAGAAGTTCTGTTTGCCGACGAAGAATATGAACCGAAACTGTCTTGTGGTTTGAAGACCCAAACGCCTGAAATTATGCAAATTCCCAAAGGGAAAATTTTGGACGATGCCAAATTTTTTTTTTGTGCATAAGGGCACATACCTTACATAAAGTACGGTTTTTTGTTTTAGTGTTTCGGATTCTCCTCGTCAGTAACTAGCACCAACTGGGTGTCTAGTTAGACGATGTATCTAAGCTAGTACCCAAATTAGCACTAGTTAGACACTAAAATCCAAAAAGTCACACGTCTTGTGTGAACACTAAACAACTGGCTTATACCGAGTGATGTCTCGATAGTAAGCACAGAAGTTCTGTTTGCCGACGAAGAATATGAACCGAAACTGTCTTGTGGTTTGAAGACCCAAACGCCTGAAATTATGCAAATCCCCAAAGGGAAAATTTTGGACGATGCCAAATTTTTTTTTTGTGCATAAGGGCACATACCTTACATAAAGTACGGTTTTTTGTTTTAGTGTTTCGGATTCTCCTCGTCAGTAACTAGCACCAACTGGGTGTCTAGTTAGACGATGTATCTAAGCTAGTACCCAAATTAGCACTAGTTAGACACTAAAATCCAAAAAGTCACACGTCTTGTGTGAACACTAAACAACTGGCTTATACCGAGTGATGTCTCGATAGTAAGCACAGAAGTTCTGTTTGCCGACGAAGAATATGAACCGAAACTGTCTTGTGGTTTGAAGACCCAAACGCCTGAAATTATGCAAATCCCCAAAGGGAAAATTTTGGACGATGCCAAAATTTTTTTTGTGCATAAGGGCACATACCTTACATAAAGTACGGTTTTTTGTTTTAGTGTTTCGGATTCTCCTCGTCAGTAACTAGCACCAACTGGGTGTCTAGTTAGACGATGTATCTAAGCTAGTACCCAAATTAGCACTAGTTAGACACTAAAATCCAAAAAGTCACACGTCTTGTGTGAACACTAAACAACTGGCTTATACCGAGTGATGTCTCGATAGTAAGCACAGAAGTTCTGTTTGCCGACGAAGAATATGAACCGAAACTGTCTTGTGGTTTGAAGACCCAAACGCCTGAAATTATGCAAATCCCCAAAGGGAAAATTTTGGACGATGCCAAATTTT
Organism: Topomyia yanbarensis; assembly: GCF_030247195.1. Classification (NCBI taxonomy): domain Eukaryota; kingdom Metazoa; phylum Arthropoda; class Insecta; order Diptera; family Culicidae; genus Topomyia; species Topomyia yanbarensis. The sequence goes on from NC_080671.1 coordinate 130,858,189, forward strand.
TTTTTTGTGCATAAGGGCACATACCTTACATAAAGTACGGTTTTTTGTTTTAGTGTTTCGGATTCTCCTCGTCAGTAACTAGCACCAACTGGGTGTCTAGTTAGACGATGTATCTAAGCTAGTACCCAAATTAGCACTAGTTAGACACTAAAATCCAAAAAGTCACACGTCTTGTGTGAACACTAAACAACTGGCTTATACCGAGTGATGTCTCGATAGTAAGCACAGAAGTTCTGTTTGCCGACGAAGAATATGAACCGAAACTGTCTTGTGGTTTGAAGACCCAAACGCCTGAAATTATGCAAATCCCCAAAGGGAAAATTTTGGACGATGCCAAATTTTTTTTTTGTGCATAAGGGCACATACCTTACATAAAGTACGGTTTTTTGTTTTAGTGTTTCGGATTCTCCTCGTCAGTAACTAGCACCAACTGGGTGTCTAGTTAGACGATGTATCTAAGCTAGTACCCAAATTAGCACTAGTTAGACACTAAAATCCAAAAAGTCACACGTCTTGTGTGAACACTAAACAACTGGCTTATACCGAGTGATGTCTCGATAGTAAGCACAGAAGTTCTGTTTGCCGACGAAGAATATGAACCGAAACTGTCTTGTGGTTTGAAGACCCAAACGCCTGAAATTATGCAAATCCCCAAAGGGAAAATTTTGGACGATGCCAAATTTTTTTTTGTGCATAAGGGCACATACCTTACATAAAGTACGGTTTTTTGTTTTAGTGTTTCGGATTCTCCTCGTCAGTAACTAGCACCAACTGGGTGTCTAGTTAGACGATGTATCTAAGCTAGTACCCAAATTAGCACTAGTTAGACACTAAAATCCAAAAAGTCACACGTCTTGTGTGAACACTAAACAACTGGCTTATACCGAGTGATGTCTCGATAGTAAGCACAGAAGTTCTGTTTGCCGACGAAGAATATGAACCGAAACTGTCTTGTGGTTTGAAGACCCAAACGCCTGAAATTATGCAAATCCCCAAAGGGAAAATTTTGGACGATGCCAAATTTTTTTTTTTTGTGCATAAGGGCACATACCTTACATAAAGTACGGTTTTTTGTTTTAGTGTTTCGGATTCTCCTCGTCAGTAACTAGCACCAACTGGGTGTCTAGTTAGACGATGTATCTAAGCTAGTACCCAAATTAGCACTAGTTAGACACTAAAATCCAAAAAGTCACACGTCTTGTGTGAACACTAAACAACTGGCTTATACCGAGTGATGTCTCGATAGTAAGCACAGAAGTTCTGTTTGCCGACGAAGAATATGAACCGAAACTGTCTTGTGGTTTGAAGACCCAAACGCCTGAAATTATGCAAATCCCCAAAGGGAAAATTTTGGACGATGCCAAATTTTTTTTTTTGTGCATAAGGGCACATACCTTACATAAAGTACGGTTTTTTGTTTTAGTGTTTCGGATTCTCCTCGTCAGTAACTAGCACCAACTGGGTGTCTAGTTAGACGATGTATCTAAGCTAGTACCCAAATTAGCACTAGTTAGACACTAAAATCCAAAAAGTCACACGTCTTGTGTGAACACTAAACAACTGGCTTATACCGAGTGATGTCTCGATAGTAAGCACAGAAGTTCTGTTTGCCGACGAAGAATATGAACCGAAACTGTCTTGTGGTTTGAAGACCCAAACGCCTGAAATTATGCAAATCCCCAAAGGGAAAATTTTGGACGATGCCAAATTTTTTTTTTTTGTGCATAAGGGCACATACCTTACATAAAGTACGGTTTTTTGTTTTAGTGTTTCGGATTCTCCTCGTCAGTAACTAGCACCAACTGGGTGTCTAGTTAGACGATGTATCTAAGCTAGTACCCAAATTAGCACTAGTTAGACACTAAAATCCAAAAAGTCACACGTCTTGTGTGAACACTAAACAACTGGCTTATACCGAGTGATGTCTCGATAGTAAGCACAGAAGTTCTGTTTGCCGACGAAGAATATGAACCGAAACTGTCTTGTGGTTTGAAGACCCAAACGCCTGAAATTATGCAAATCCCCAAAGGGAAAATTTTGGACGATGCCAAATTTTTTTTTTGTGCATAAGGGCACATACCTTACATAAAGTACGGTTTTTTGTTTTAGTGTTTCGGATTCTCCTCGTCAGTAACTAGCACCAACTGGGTGTCTAGTTAGACGATGTATCTAAGCTAGTACCCAAATTAGAACTAGTTAGACACTAAAATCCAAAAAGTCACACGTCTTGTGTGAACACTAAACAACTGGCTTATACCGAGTGATGTCTCGATAGTAAGCACAGAAGTTCTGTTTGCCGACGAAGAATATGAACCAAAACTGTCTTGTGGTTTGAAGACCCAAACGCCTGAAATTATGCAAATCCCCAAAGGGAAAATTTTGGACGATGCCAATTTTTTTTTTGTGCATAAGGGCACATACCTTACATAAAGTACGGTTTTTTGTTTTAGTGTTTCGGATTCTCCTCGTCAGTAACTAGCACCAACTGGGTGTCTAGTTAGACGATGTATCTAAGCTAGTACCCAAATTAGCACTAGTTAGACACTAAAATCCAAAAAGTCACACGTCTTGTGTGAACACTAAACAACTGGCTTATACCGAGTGATGTCTCGATAGTAAGCACAGAAGTTCTGTTTGCCGACGAAGAATATGAACCGAAACTGTCTTGTGGTTTGAAGACCCAAACGCCTGAAATTATGCAAATCCCCAAAGGGAAAATTTTGGACGATGCCAAATTTTTTTTTTGTGCATAAGGGCACATACCTTACATAAAGTACGGTTTAGTGTTCACACAAGACGTGTGACTTTTTGGATTTTAGTGTCTAACTAGTGCTAATTTGGGTACTAGCTTAGATACATCGTCTAACTAGACACCCAGTTGGTGCTAGTTACTGACGAGGAGAATCCGAAACACTAAAACAAAAAACCGTACTTTATGTAAGGTATGTGCCCTTATGCACAAAAAAAAATAAATTGGCATCGTCCAAAATTTTCCCTTTGGGGATTTGCATAATTTCAGGCGTTTGGGTCTTCAAACCACAAGACAGTTTCGGTTCATATTCTTCGTCGGCAAACAGAACTTCTGTGCTTACTATCGAGACATCACTCGGTATAAGCCAGTTGTTTAGTGTTCACACAAGACGTGTGACTTTTTGGATTTTAGTGTCTAACTAGTGCTAATTTGGGTACTAGCTTAGATACATCGTCTAACTAGACACCCAGTTGGTGCTAGTTACTGACGAGGAGAATCCGAAACACTAAAACAAAAAACCGTACTTTATGTAAGGTATGTGCCCTTATGCACAAAAAAAAAATTGGCATCGTCCAAAATTTTCCCTTTGGGGATTTGCATAATTTCAGGCGTTTGGGTCTTCAAACCACAAAACAGTTTCGGTTCATATTCTTCGTCGGCAAACAGAACTTCTGTGCTTACTATCGAGACATCACTCGGTATAAGCCAGTTGTTTAGTGTTCACACAAGACGTGTGACTTTTTGGATTTTAGTGTCTAACTAGTGCTAATTTGGGTACTAGCTTAGATACATCGTCTAACTAGACACCCAGTTGGTGCTAGTTACTGACGAGGAGAATCCGAAACACTAAAACAAAAAACCGTACTTTATGTAAGGTATGTGCCCTTATGCACAAAAAAAAAATTTGGCATCGTCCAAAATTTTCCCTTTGGGGATTTGCATAATTTCAGGCGTTTGGGTCTTCAAACCACAAGACAGTTTCGGTTCATATTCTTCGTCGGCAAACAGAACTTCTGTGCTTACTATCGAGACATCACTCGGTATAAGCCAGTTGTTTAGTGTTCACACAAGACGTGTGACTTTTTGGATTTTAGTGTCTAACTAGTGCTAATTTGGGTACTAGCTTAGATACATCGTCTAACTAGACACCCAGTTGGTGCTAGTTACTGACGAGGAGAATCCGAAACACTAAAACAAAAAACCGTACTTTATGTAAGGTATGTGCCCTTATGCACAAAAAAAAAAAATTTGGCATCGTCCAAAATTTTCCCTTTGGGGATTTGCATAATTTCAGGCGTTTGGGTCTTCAAACCACAAGACAGTTTCGGTTCATATTCTTCGTCGGCAAACAGAACTTCTGTGCTTACTATCGAGACATCACTCGGTATAAGCCAGTTGTTTAGTGTTCACACAAGACGTGTGACTTTTTGGATTTTAGTGTCTAACTAGTGCTAATTTGGGTACTAGCTTAGATACATCGTCTAACTAGACACCCAGTTGGTGCTAGTTACTGACGAGGAGAATCCGAAACACTAAAACAAAAAACCGTACTTTATGTAAGGTATGTGCCCTTATGCACAAAAAAAAAAATTTGGCATCGTCCAAAATTTTCCCTTTGGGGATTTGCATAATTTCAGGCGTTTGGGTCTTCAAACCACAAGACAGTTTCGGTTCATATTCTTCGTCGGCAAACAGAACTTCTGTGCTTACTATCGAGACATCACTCGGTATAAGCCAGTTGTTTAGTGTTCACACAAGATGTGTGACTTTTTGGATTTTAGTGTCTAACTAGTGCTAATTTGGGTACTAGCTTAGATACATCGTCTAACTAGACACCCAGTTGGTGCTAGTTACTGACGAGGAGAATCCGAAACACTAAAACAAAAAACCGTACTTTATGTAAGGTATGTGCCCTTATGCACAAAAAAAAAAATTTGGCATCGTCCAAAATTTTCCCTTTGGGGATTTGCATAATTTCAGGCGTTTGGGTCTTCAAACCACAAGACAGTTTCGGTTCATATTCTTCGTCGGCAAACAGAACTTCTGTGCTTACTATCGAGACATCACTCGGTATAAGCCAGTTGTTTAGTGTTCACACAAGACGTGTGACTTTTTGGATTTTAGTGTCTAACTAGTGCTAATTTGGGTACTAGCTTAGATACATCGACTAACTAGACACCCAGTTGGTGCTAGTTACTGACGAGGAGAATCCGAAACACTAAAACAAAAAACCGTACTTTATGTAAGGTATGTGCCCTTATGCACAAAAAAAAAATTTGGCATCGTCCAAAATTTTCCCTTTGGGGATTTGCATAATTTCAGGCGTTTGGGTCTTCAAACCACAAGACAGTTTCGGTTCATATTCTTCGTCGGCAAACAGAACTTCTGTGCTTACTATCGAGACATCACTCGGTATAAGCCAGTTGTTTAGTGTTCACACAAGACGTGTGACTTTTTGGATTTTAGTGTCTAACTAGTGCTAATTTGGGTACTAGCTTAGATACATCGTCTAACTAGACACCCAGTTGGTGCTAGTTACTGACGAGGAGAATCCGAAACACTAAAACAAAAAACCGTACTTTATGTAAGGTATGTGCCCTTATGCACAAAAAAAAAATTTGGCATCGTCCAAAATTTTCCCTTTGGGGATTTGCATAATTTCAGGCGTTTGGGTCTTCAAACCACAAGACAGTTTCGGTTCATATTCTTCGTCGGCAAACAGAACTTCTGTGCTTACTATCGAGACATCACTCGGTATAAGCCAGTTGTTTAGTGTTCACACAAGATGTGTGACTTTTTGGATTTTAGTGTCTAACTAGTGCTAATTTGGGTACTAGCTTAGATACATCGTCTAACTAGACACCCAGTTGGTGCTAGTTACTGACGAGGAGAATCCGAAACACTAAAACAAAAAACCGTACTTTATGTAAGGTATGTGCCCTTATGCACAAAAAAAAAAAAAATTGGCATCGTCCAAAATTTTCCCTTTGGGGATTTGCATAATTTCAGGCGTTTGGGTCTTCAAACCACAAGACAGTTTCGGTTCATATTCTTCGTCGGCAAACAGAACTTCTGTGCTTACTATCGAGACATCACTCGGTATAAGCCAGTTGTTTAGTGTTCACACAAGACGTGTGACTTTTTGGATTTTAGTGTCTAACTAGTGCTAATTTGGGTACTAGCTTAGATACATCGTCTAACTAGACACCCAGTTGGTGCTAGTTACTGACGAGGAGAATCCGAAACACTAAAACAAAAAACCGTACTTTATGTAAGGTATGTGCCCTTATGCACAAAAAAAAAAAATTTGGCATCGTCCAAAATTTTCCCTTTGGGGATTTGCATAATTTCAGGCGTTTGGGTCTTCAAACCACAAGACAGTTTCGGTTCATATTCTTCGTCGGCAAACAGAACTTCTGTGCTTACTATCGAGACATCACTCGGTATAAGCCAGTTGTTTAGTGTTCACACAAGACGTGTGACTTTTTGGATTTTAGTGTCTAACTAGTGCTAATTTGGGTACTAGCTTAGATACATCGTCTAACTAGACACCCAGTTGGTGCTAGTTACTGACGAGGAGAATCCGAAACACTAAAACAAAAAACCGTACTTTATGTAAGGTATGTGCCCTTATGCACAAAAAAAAATTTGGCATCGTCCAAAATTTTCCCTTTGGGGATTTGCATAATTTCAGGCGTTTGGGTCTTCAAACCACAAGACAGTTTCGGTTCATATTCTTCGTCGGCAAACAGAACTTCTGTGCTTACTATCGAGACATCACTCGGTATAAGCCAGTTGTTTAGTGTTCACACAAGACGTGTGACTTTTTGGATTTTAGTGTCTAACTAGTGCTAATTTGGGTACTAGCTTAGATACATCGACTAACTAGACACCCAGTTGGTGCTAGTTACTGACGAGGAGAATCCGAAACACTAAAACAAAAAACCGTACTTTATGTAAGGTATGTGCCCTTATGCACAAAAAAAAAATTTGGCATCGTCCAAAATTTTCCCTTTGGGTATTTGCATAATTTCAGGCGTTTGGGTCTTCAAACCACAAGACAGTTTCGGTTCATATTCTTCGTCGGCAAACAGAACTTCTGTGCTTACTATCGAGACATCACTCGGTATAAGCCAGTTGTTTAGTGTTCACACAAGACGTGTGACTTTTTGGATTTTAGTGTCTAATTAGTGCTAATTTGGGTACTAGCTTAGATACATCGTCTAACTAGACACCCAGTTGGTGCTAGTTACTGACGAGGAGAATCCGAAACACTAAAACAAATAAAAATGTGTTAAAACAAATCGATGGAGCAAAGTGAAGACACCTTGACTTGTCTAATTGCTATTTGATAGATTTTTATTCTGTGAATTTGACGCTCATCGGACAAAAAAACAAAATAAACTGCAATTTTGTTTACACTGAAAAAAGTCTTAAAATTATCATGCGATGAACAAAATCATTACTCGTTTTCTGCAACGGAGCATTTTCGTGCATTGTAAATAGTTCGTTTCGTCTAATTCACGAACTGAAACAATGGCATCTTGATGAACGAAAAGTTGAGTAGTTTTACATATTTAATGTACAGGTTAGTCCACGTCAAATTTACAACCATAAGTTTTATTCCTACCAAAAAAATTCTTGCATTCTTAGCACAAAACATTTGACATCTATTTTTTTGTTTTGGCTAAATGCGATTCATTGTTTTCAAGTAAAGAGTATTTGAATTTTATGAATTGGACCATTTTTCAACCACTGATAAATCGGAAACTCTTAGTTGCACGGAAAAAATATTAATAATAAAAAGAGTGTTTTCGAATGAGCTCACCAATAAAAATCTAATACAATTTTTTTGTTATTTATGTTATGAATTCTGCAAATGTTAGAAACATATTGAAAAAACAAACTTGGACTAATAAGTTTTTTATTCTATGAAAACATTTATAATTATATTGAGAACCTTATTACTTAACGAGATATTCCAATTAAAGCTGGCCCATAACATGGCGTTCAATGTAAAATTGCCCTTTTTAATGTTATAATTGGGCCATTAAATGAGAAAAAAATCTTTTTTTTTAATTTCATATATCGATAAAGCTAATTTTCGTGATTTCAACAATGTTTTTTTCCAACTCAGGAAACGTGAAAATAAAATTTAAATTTAAAATAAAGAAATATGTTGACAGTCTAGATTTGACACTATCAGAAGCATTTGACATATCGAATTTCACGACAAGTGATGCCCTGTCAGAAAAAATGAATACATGTTTTCTTGGTTTTCCCACAGGGTTATTTTTATTTGACATAAACTCTATTCAATGTATATAGTTTTTTTCATTTTGGGTGTTGTCTTGATAGACCAGATGAAAACAACCGCAGTTTTACTATGTATGATTGTCTATGTTTACATAAGGTTCATTTAAAAAAAAAATTAAATGATGCTATATTATGTATATTGGACCTAAAATTTATCGAATGGAACGGAAAACTATATATAGCTTAATGACCCAATTGTAATATCTCGCAAAACATTTTGAGATCCGCTGCAAAATTTTTTCACAATATTTTTAACATGATTTTTATTATTTAAAGAAAAAATAAGCAAAAAAATTGATCCAACTTTTAAAAAAATTCTCAATTTTTCCGGCTAGTTCATACGAAAATGCAACTTTTTATATTTAATATTTTTTTCCATGCATCAAATACTTTCCGAGCTATCAGCGATTGAAAAATGTTCAATTTTTCTAACTTCAAAAGTTGAAAGCTCATATCTTTAAGTAAATATTATATTCAGCCATAACAAAAATACCAAATTTTCATTTAAAAAAAATAAAAATATTTTTAGCTAAAGAATGCAGGAAAAAAATTTGGAATGAACTTAAATTTTATTTGTAAATCTGACGTTGATTACGGTGCATAAAAGTTATCATCGATGTCTAAACTATTTTTTATGAATGAAACGAAATGATTCGTTTTTTTACCAATTGTTTTATATAGTATATTTATTTTTATATAGTAAATTTATTTTTCGTACATAAAAGGAAACAAAACGTATTTCTATATTACATCGGATCTTTTTGGATCGATGTTTGACAACATCGATTTTGTTTCAAAGCTCTCACCCCTATTGTGTACTAGAAAAAATGTTATATTTGCGAAACTTATCCATATATATTTCGATAACAGCAACTAAAAACTAAATAAATTAAAACAATTCCTATATTTTACCAAAGTTGGTTTTATGACACTTATTCGTAGCAGAATAAAAAAATATTTTTCTCAGTGTATACTCTTGTTTGACAGTTTGCGCTCGAACAGGCAGTCGAAATCTAGTACCGCAATCTAACAATCTTGAACGCTTGGTCGAATGCGATACGTAATGCCGCAATCTAGATGAAACGACTTTAAAACGTTTCAAATCGAGTCACTCGAATCGAGATGCGGAATGCCACCCCAGGTATTGAAGTTGTCGCTTGTTAATAATTTTTCGAATCTGCGGGCATTCTCGTTTTTGAACCACTCAACCAATCAACTTCGGGTTTTGCCCGCCGAAAAGAAGACAACATTCTCGGGCGCTGTAACCTACAAAATCGCAATATTTTGATCATTAACTATTTCTATATCAAATTTACATGTTTGTTTAGGTTGGGGCGCCTCTACGGAATGTAATCTTCAAGATCGTTTTGGTTTGCTGCTTGTAGACGACGAATTGCGACCTATATCGTCCCCGCAGATGAGGTTGGTATTCAAAACACCTTATGCTGGAGCCGCCATTTTTGACACCTTACACTTGAAAATTTTTATTTTATAGATGAAATCTTATTCAACATTTTGCAGAATAGCGCACATGTCTAAGTCATTTTACTTAAAAAAAAGTTATCAAACATTAGGTACTATTTGCACAATTATATAAGATTTTAAATTTTTACTTTGAAATTAATACAATATATCGATTTAAATGACAATAATTTCCTATGCCTGGTGTGCGAAGTGATCAGTGTATTGAAACAATTCCTGAAATTAATTTTTCATTTCGAACTAGCGCCGGCAAAGAGCCCTACCAAGATCTGCAAACTACTAATACAGTGTATGTTTGCGAAAGAATGATTCTCAGATTACTCCTCATGTGGACCATGTTTATGGCACACGGTGTTTCTTCCTTTCCCTGGTGGTGTTTGGATGCTTTCACCGATGTGTATCAAAAGATATGAACTTGAAGCGACGAGAGTCAAATTTGGAAAAGTCATTTTTGCCTAGAGCTGTCGATTGGCAGTCGGCAACTGGTGATCAAAAAGGGGGACGGAAAATTGAAAGCCAGTCGGAAGAACGAACGAACGCAAAAAGTCAGGCAATCGATGGAGATAGATAGATTGAAAGGCAGCAGCCCTAGTTCATTCATACATCATTCCAACTAAATATGATGTGCTACCCATCTACCTTCTGGCAGACAGGCTCAAATTCACCAGAGTCCTTTGAGTGTCGAACAGATTCGTGACCGATGTGCGATTGTGATACGGATGTGCGGCACAAATATGTCGAACGAGTTTAGCCAAATTCCGCTTGCTTTGTGATCCGTCATCAGTGAAATACGACGAGCTAGAGCAGAGCAAAGTACGGTTTCCACGCCTAGCAGCAGCCTTTGAGCGCCTATGTGTTTTCGTGTGTCAAGATTACACATTTATTCTCGATACTTGACTTTGCGATATCGCCGGTATATCAGCGACCACCCACACGATATCATTTTAAGAAACACGCCTGCTCGACAAGAGTGGCTTGTCAATACATCAACTGTCGTTATTTGATGATGGATAAAAGGACGGAAAGACTGTTTACCGGATCAATTGTTCGATTATATGGATCAAATTTTATATCTTCTATTATGTCGACATTGATTTTTAGATGGATGTTTTGAAATACTGCGGTCGGGAAAATGTTAACTGATCTTTTATCAGAAGACTGCTGCATAGATTCTAGTGAAAAAACTGTACCGAACCATTGACAGTAAATTATTTCTTATGTTGCACGTGTCCACTAAATGTTAAATCGTATAACACCTTCAACCAGAACGAGTTGAGATGGAAAAGCGTGCGAATCATCATTCTAGCAATTCGCTTTTTTCGTGTTCTTTATCTTTATCTCCGCCAACCCCCATCTAGATCCTCTCATGCTTAAACACACGACCGCATACTTGAGCATTCTTTCCGGCTACAGCAAGCTGTTGCTTGCTTTCAGCTGTACGGGATGGAACTGAAAAACAGTAAATTAGCTTTGATGTTCTTGGTCACACTCACAACAAACTTTAGCGGCAAACGAGGAGCGTTTTCCGAGGTACAGTGTATGGGGGGAGTGACGCAAACTTTCACGGTATGCTCATCCCTAAAGGGCAACACTCTGAAGTGGGTCGGACGATGATCCGTTCATATACCGATATGTATGTCTGTCTGAAGGGGAGGTTTGGATGGTCGCGAAGGATAAATATTTGGCCAGAGATTTCAGCGAGCCATCGTAGCAGAGTCAAAGAGTTGACGGTGTTGAACTTTGTTTCATTTTGCTTGGGCGTTAGTTCTAGAATTTATATTGAAATTTCAGTTGGACATGCGTGCTGTTTTTGGGAATCATTCTGGCATCATAAAGAAAAAGGAACAGTTGAACCAGAAAGATCAGAACGAAATTTAAACATATTTCCAGAAAGAATCCGAAACATGAAAAGTGCAAAAATGTAATAATTTAGGGATTTTTCCACATTTTAAATTAGATATTTAGTATTTAACGAATTTTTTTTTTCAAAAAAGGCATCGTTGATAAGCTCTTTAAAATTAGAAAGAAAATTCAACACTTTCAATTTGTCAAGGTCATCGGCTTTTCAACAACGTTCCGAAGCAGGAAATTAACCACATTTGTTCTAGATAAAGCTTGTGACCTTCTCGCTCCCACGCTGTGGCAGTATTCCAAGATGATGAATGAATCTGCTTGGTGCACTGATACAACCCTATTGTATTTTTCATCTTAAGATTCTGCAGCATTTCTGTCTGCATGGACGCAGGCGAAAGACACAGCATACAAACGCTCAGCTGCTATTACTGTTATCCTGCAGAGCAGTTTTACCCCATTCCACGAACATCGCCGTTCCAAGAATCCCTTAATACATAAACAACCTCCATGTTGTGACGCTCACCCATTCATTTGCATTTTGTTGGACGGGCACTTTAAATGTTAGTCCCAGGCTTCAGCCCGTTGCTAACTGACCATATTTTTACGCTTGTTATATACAATAGGCAAAGAAACTGCTGGAGCTTTCAACAAATTTCTAAGTCTAATCAATCAATCGACACTGTTCGACGAATTGATGTCACGGTGTTAGTTTTTCTTTTTGTGCAATTTATTTTATCGATACAGACCAGACCAGCGATAAAAACCCAATTTTTCATATAAAATCGTAAGCGCACAATGACAACAATCCAACTTTGGTATACTGAGTTCACACATAATTTATTGTGAAGTGCACGAGAAATTACGAAAAGCTACGTTTTTGTTTTGCCTCTAGCAGTAGAGGTGATTTCAGTTAAAAAAATGGTCATCGCGCCGACATTTTTTACCTGTAATCGACAGAGTGGCGCGGTGGCGCACGCCCCTATCTCTTTTTTTTAATTCGTTTATTTGACACGGCTCAAGGCGTTAGCTTTACGGAGCCGTTGGTCTTTTATATATTTACATGATGTAAAATATAAAAATATTAAACGATTAATGCTAAAAGTCTATCCGATCCCGCACGCGCGGAGATCCGTTTTCGCATCGTGGAAATATTTGCATCCACGCCAACTGTATCATGAGGATCATTCATATCCCTATTGTCGTCGCACATGTTCGGTAGGGTGTCCCAAAATGACATCATGTTAAAAAAGTCATCGGGCTCACTTCTTAAATGAAAGGTTAGGGTATTTGGTGCACTTTCTTCTTCGGAGTGAATTTGCTAAAATGCTCCCTACTGGTGGCGAATTTTGATTTTTTGAAAAATGGGCCGATTTTGGGTAAAATTTCAAATGCATGCCTCTTGAAGTGCTCCTGAACGACCTTAGATTTTTTTCAGCATTTTTTTTATTTTATTTTAGGTCCTAATGGAGAAGTTTGGATAGTTTGTTTGTACAAATTTTGAATTGTAAGAGCGGCAGAGCCATTAAAACTTAATAAAAAGTGAATTTTTTATGTTTTTAGTAGTTTTTCTTCAAAACTGGGTATCTACAAAATTTTAAAAGTATAGAAAACACTTTATACAGTTGAGCCGAATACTGGGGTCTAAGTCTATAGCTACGACCAATGGGGTATGCGTTATTTAAGTTTTTGTTAAATAACCTTTTGACATTCTATAATATTCATCAAAAATAACACTGTTCTACAAAATAAAACAACTTAAGTGTGCTTAGTCCGCATAATATTTTTCGGAAAATAGAAGGAAAATGATGAAAAATGGCGTTTTTCACTTGTCTCTATTACATCAGAATCTGTTTTTATGTGCATTTGACGCTTTTTTTAAAATTATTTTGTATACCTAGCCGGTTTAAAATCACTAAAATTAAACAAATATGTCGAGTTAATGGCAAGTTATGGCGTATATTTGAAGGCTGAATGATTGGCGTGTTCACATTTTGTAAATAAGGTCTTATTTCCATGTTAGGAACTTTAAAGTGGAGAAGAATGCAGAAGAGTGAGGTGAGTGTTGAAATTTTACTGATATTTACTGTTTAGATCACATAATTCCGAAATAGTCAAATTTGGGGCAAATATGATCGAAAAAAATTTACAACAGAATACAGCGCATCTTCAGACACAATTATCTTATTGAAGATGCCTCCTAGAAGTAATTATGGAGAATTAACTCTTCAAAAAATAATTAGAGACTTGGCGTCATTAGCAAAGTTATCATTATTTTTATAATTTAAGTTCCAAAAAAATCATCAGATGCTCATTAAACTTCGTCCTGACATACTAATGACGTACAGAAAACGTCATTTTTCATAATTTTCCTTCTATTTTCCGAAAAACAATGTGTGGTCAAAGCACATTTGAGCTGATTTACTTTTTGGAACAGCATTATTTTTGATGAATTGCTAAAAATGTCAAAGTTTATCCAACAAAAACTTAAATAACTCATACCCCATTAGCCGTAGCTATACACTTTCTTCTGCAAAATTACGCCCCTGTATTCGGCTTAACTACATAAAGTGTTTTCTACACCTTTAAAATTTTGTAAATACCCAGTTTTGAAGAAAAAATACTGAAAGCACCAAAAATTTCACCTTTTACTAAGTTTTAAAGATTCTGCCGCTCTTATAATTCAGAATTTGTACAAACCAACTAATCAAACTTCTCCATTTGGATCTCCGGACAAAAAATGCTGAAAAAAATCTAAGATAGTTCAGGACCACTTTAACAGGCATAAATTTGAAATTTTATCCAAAATCGGCCCATTTTTCAAAAAATCAAAATTCGCCACCAGTAGAAAGCGTTTTAGCAAATTCACTCCGAAGAAGGAAGTGATGCTAACACCCTAACCTTTCATTTTAGAAGTGAGCCCGATGACTTTTTTAACATGATGTCATTTTGGGACACCCTAATGTTCGGGTCATCATCGGGATTACTGCCTTGATGATCGCCATCAGGTGTTCTTCCTAACTTCTTTGGACGCCCTTATCTAGCAGATCAGGGCCGGTTTTAATGACAATCATAAGATTTTCTCAATATTTGTCGATAAAAATGGATTTTTATATGGCAAAATGCGCAAATTTTTCAAAAAAAATTCCTTCAAAACGATGTATCTCGAGATTGGCTCGAATTATATTGAGATTAGAAGTGTTTTTTATGTAAAAATATTTGAGGAACACGACGAAATTAAAATTTTCAGGATGAAAATATATGTAGGGTAAGGTGGGACAAATCCGACCGTTGGGTAAACCCGACCCCCCTCTGTTATCGAATTCGAAAGCACTACGCGAGCTAATATCAGTGTTGTCGTGTAGAGCATCGAAAATAATAATAATGGTGGCATGATGCTCAAACGACAATAAGTGTGTTTTTGCAACTTTTGATTTGATTTTTGTGCATCGTTGAATACAGGATATTTCTGATTGTTAAAGTGATTGCATAAAAAATGTAAGTGGGTATAAATACTTTAATTAAAGTCCTGCAAAGTGCGTAGATGAATTTAGTCCAACTTTTTTCCTAATTTTTGTTAATTGCATCGTAATGAAAAATGACGCGGTGGGGCAAATCCGAACTCCAAATAGTGGGGTAAATCCGTGCGCTTTTTTGCTAAGAAATTTTTTTTATCAAATTGAAATATATTTTTATTGTTTTTTGTCACAATGGTAATGTGCTTTTATGATTTTTTTTTGCGCATAATTACAAAGTAAAGATATAAAAACCTGTTTTAATCCACCTAAAGGTGCAATTATGCCTTTCTCATATCTCCAAACTATGATTTAATAGCTGGTTCGTACAATATAAAATTATGGAAATGTCTTTCATTCTTATTACACTTGGTAAGTATATATAAGAGCACCTTTTTGCATTCATCGCGGTATCGGTTTGAATCGGAGTTTTCTATGTGATCGCACTCCACAACCCGTAACTCCGGAGCCGGAAGTCGGATGGAGATGGAATTTAATATCAGTTTCCGGGGACGCAACACCTTTCATTTGAGACTAAGTTGACCAAATCGGTCTAGCCATTTTCGAGGAACCAATATAACCGTTATTCTGAATTTGGATGCTTCCGGATCCGTCGATGATGGCCAGTGTGGC
Source organism: Topomyia yanbarensis (assembly GCF_030247195.1). Lineage (NCBI taxonomy): Eukaryota > Metazoa > Arthropoda > Insecta > Diptera > Culicidae > Topomyia > Topomyia yanbarensis. Next base: position 130,873,738 of record NC_080671.1, read on the forward strand.
AAAAGAGACTTTGAATGACTGTTGGTGATCTAGATCTACAAATTCAACAGTTGTGTTTACATTTTGGAAAAAAATTCACCTTCTTACATTCATCGCAGAATTCGTTAGAATCGAGATTTGCTGCGTGATCGTACGTAAAAATTCAACAGCAGCTGATGGACCTTTAATTAAAAATCAAGTTTGTCAAAATCGGTTCCGAAAATTCCGAGAAACCGATGTGGACAAATTAAAAAATTTTGTTTTGTAACCATACTCTTCAACTTGTAATCCGGAACAAGATGTCAGTTGAAAATGAAATTCAATAGCAACCTATGGGAATATGATACCTTTCATTTGAATCTTAGTTTGTAAAAATCGGTTCAGCCATCTCCGAGAAACCAATGTGGACATTTTGTTAACAAATCCGCACATACACACACATACATACATACATACATACATACATACATACATACATACATACATACATACATACATACATACATACATACATACATACATACATACATACATACATACATACATACATACATATATACACACATACATACACACAGGTATTTTGCGATCTCGGCGAACTGAGTCGAATGTTATATGAGACTCGGCCCTCCGGCCCTCGGTTAGAAAGTCGGTTTTTGGAGCAATTGCATAACCTTTCTATATGAGAAAGGCAAAAGAATAATATTTAATTGGCTTAATCAGCATGAGTTCAATATTATCTTCATATGATTATATTTTGAAATGTTGGTGGAATGGGTTTGAAAGTGGAGTGAATGGGGAGTTAGTAGAGTGGAAGTGGAGGATGCGTCAGAAATCCTTCATCTTATTTCGGTATACGGGGTGGATGAAGGAAATGCGGGCGTGAGGGTGGTCCAAGGGGAGGGGAGTGATGAAGGAGGGAGGTGTAAGGGCAAGGCGGGGGGGGGGAGGGGCTGCGACGCAATACTCAACTGCATATTTTGCCTTCCATTTGAGACATAGTTTGAGAAAATCGGTTCAGTCATCACCGAAGGTCAAAGCTGCTTTAATTGATCATTAGTGATCCAGACCCGCAAACTAGAGTAATGTTACATCAATTTTAATATGTTTTACATCATTTGAACATCATGGTGGTACCAGTTTATATGGGAATTTGCTATGTGACCGCACTCTTCAACCCGTAACTCCGGAACCGGAACTCATATCAACTGAAAATTCAATAGCAGCTTATGGGAGCGTTATACCTTTCAGCTGAAACTAATTTTGCGAAAATTGGTTCAGCCATTTCTGAGAAAATTGTGTGAGTTTAAATGACACACACATACACACACATACACACACAGACATTTGCCGATCTCGACGAACTGAATCGAATGGTGTATGACACTCGGCCCTCCGGGCCTCGGTTAAAAAGTCGATTTTTACAGTGATTGCATAGCCTTTCTTTATATGAGAAAGGCAAAACGTGATGAATATAGTATTCGTCGAGCAATTGCTCCGATGCATACTACTGCTCGTTATATTGACATTCCCAGATTGACATTGAAATCCATTTTCTTCATGTTACAACTCAATAACAACATTTATTGACTTACCAATGAAAAATCATAAAATTTAGGTAATATCTATACTAAATCAACCAAAAACATAGACGGTCGGGTTTACCCCATCATTTTTGAAAACACCAAAAATGTAGCATGAAAACCGAACTATCGCATTGGAGCGGTGTAGCGTACGATCGAGCCAGTAGCCAAACCCTTATCTATCTCACACAAACACGCATATCGATGCGGATAGTAATTACGATGGTTCGGGTATACTACCTACCGCCAGAGCAGTCAGTTCAGATCAGTCCGTTGATCACGCCGTTTGTGCCCGAAGAGCAATAAAAATATTTAAGGCATGAAATCTTTATCAGTATTACTTAAATAATAAAGTCAATTTTGCATGTACCACAAGTCGCGAGAGTGATCTTTCGAAGTAGTTATCCTTCCGTACCGGGTATGCAAACCATTCTATTTTGTGCGTCACTTTAATAGAGTGCATAAAATCATCGAGGTGCGCTCCCCTGTGCATCGGCTGTATGCTACAATAGGGCTGCGGATGCGTGCTAGATTTGTACACTATTCTGCCTAGTAATCATTGGCCCAAAACGCAGGCGAGTTTGTGCAATCATTGGTCGCAACAATGAACTTTTCCGTAAAACTCTTGTATCTCAAAATTTTCCCAAGATACGAATGACATGCAATATATAGGAAGTTGCGTAGAAGTCTAACCTTTAATAAAATGGTATATAAAACGACTTGATCCGATATAAAATGAGCATTTTGCAGCCAAAACCATTTACTAGGTCGGGTTTGCCCCACCTTACCCTAAATTATAATCTACTGCATCGATTTTCACCGGTCGTTTTACGACAAGAATGGTTGAGAGAGATGAAATATATGAAGTTTATAAGATGGATAGATATTAGACCGGGTGTTCCGAAAAAAAATCAAAATCGTTTGTTTTTTTTCGGAGCACAACGTATTTAAAGGGTAATTGGTTCCCTAAACAATTCGTAAAATAATAATCTTATAAGAGTTTTGAAATTTGTATGGTAATATATGTGAAAAATCGGCTATAACAATTCAGTTTTCAGCAAAAAAAAATCCCACTGTAACTCATCATATCTCATAACTTGAGGACACGTACCTTATTTTACTACAAACAGCTTTATTGAAGGTTTCATATTGATTAGAGGTTACAGGACAAAGTAATTTAACTTCGAAGGTCAAAAGAATTTTTGAAACTATCCTATCCCAGGCATGCGAAAGAAAAAAAGCAACACATAACTTTATATCAGAATATCTTTCACTACAAAATCGGATCGATTTGCAGTCTTTGGCATTCCTTGCTAGGGACGTTTCTATATTAAAATACATCGATACTTAGAATTGATACTGATAATATCGAATGCAAGTACTGATACTTTCGATCGTAGTCGAAGTATCGATACTTGAAAGTATCGCAATTCGATTCCACACTTTTACAGTAGCTTAATTCCCTGAATTAGGTAATCTACAAGCCGTTGTTTGGAAATTCAGCAGTGGGTTTTGTCTGCCAACGTTTTGCTCTGCTCCTGCGAACAGAAAAATCCGCTCGACAAATATTTTTTATTGGTCTGATTCGTTTGATGTTGGATCCAGTCGACGATTCTGTCAGACGTCGAGTGATAGAAAAGATAAACAATAAATAATTGGCTGATCAGAAAGTCTCATGAACTGTCAAAGAATGGGCAATGTTCGGAATCGATTTTTCATCAAATGCGATCGGTGCTCCAGTTATTTTAGCAACTCAAATACAACAACCGATTCCGCAACGGTTCAGCCTGAATAGGTAATTACATTTCACTCGGAAATCGTTCCAAAATCGTTCAAAATTCCGAATCGAATACTTCCAACTACTAGTTCCTTCCATTCTTTTCGATATCGTAAAGATTGTATCGATATCAGTAAAGTATGGTGCTTGAAGTATCGATACCAAAAAATCGAGTATCGGAAACAGAAGTATCAATTCCGTACTAGTATCGAAAATATCGCAACGTCCCTAATCCTTACACCTTAAACTAAATATCTGAGGATTTTCGGATGCACAAATTGATACAGGCATTTTTTACGGTTTACTATTGCGGATTTTTTTTTTAAATGTTGTGGTATCAAATGGTACAAAATCGGTTTAGTCACAGAGAACAGACGTCCATCTCCAGCATTCAACTTGTGTAAAAATCTCCAACGGTTTCGAAGGTAGTTGGGATATCCAAACCAGGTGCGCTACTGTCATCATGTTTTTTGTGGCTGAGTTCGACTGAATTGACAGCGGTTATTCCTCTACCCAGTCAAACTAGTCCGGAACCGGTTCGGACTTCCAGTATGAATCCCAGTTCAAATGCATGAACCGATAGAGTCAGAATCGGTTGTTTTCTTTGAGCAAGATTCCATACTGAATCCATTCAGGATTTCGAACCGGTTCCGGAATGGGTTTAACGGATAGTTGGGATCGTATATTAATTCAAATGTTTACACACGTTTTTTTAAATATTTTTGTTTGATCATGGATGTCTGTTCTCTGTGAGATAAAGTTGATACGGAGCTCGAGGTCTACATCGTCATTTTAAGTATGTCCTCCCGTGAATTGAGAGGTTGTATGCGTTAAGTTGGGTAAAAAAATCGAAAAGTTGTTATTGCATATATTTGAAGTAGGGTTAGGGACGAGCTCTTATTCATCTCATTAGTCAGGATGTCATACTATTTTGATTGTAACTTGGCTTACAGTGATTAGTTTGCACTAAAATAGGTATCAGCAGTAGGGCATTGCAAAAAAAATTTTTTTTGATTCTCAAAGGCCCCCCCCTCTCATATTGTGACAAATGTCAAAGTAAGCTCTGGTGCCAAATTTCAGATCATTTGGACAATTTTAGACCCCCGCCCACTTCGCTTGAAATTTTTGAAATTGATAATATGGGAAAATATGGAGGAAAAAATATATTAAATGCTATAAATTTTGAAGTAGCTATCAGAAAATTACAATTTATACCTCTTTTTAAAGTAAATAACCATAGTATTTGAAGGAAGATATTCCTGTGTCTAGACAAATAGGGGAAAGTGGGGTACTGGGTCATTTTGGCCTCAAAATTTCCTATTTTTAATAATTTTTCTGCTCCTTGATGCAAATCATACATATTTTGGAGTTTTTCTAATGTGAAAAAATCTCAGAAATCGAACGAAACCTTTTTGATCTTTGTCCGCATACGGAAAGTTGGGGTTATAGGGCCTTTTCTCATTAATATTAAATTTTATCATTTTCTCGTGCATATATCTCTATTATTCTTCAATCAATTCTCATAAAATGTACCTTGTTAAACGTGAAAAATCCTTAGGAACACAATAAAAATAGATTCGTTATGAAATTCAGAAACATCAAATTATCTGATGTATAGTTTCGATTTCACATTTTTATCATAAAGTTGCACATATTAACTCCATTTAACAAAAAATTCTTATTAAATTTACTACTTTTAGTGTAAAATACGCTTCAGGATCGCATGAGAAAAGTTAAGTTTCCATCCTGGAAAAAGAGGGGAAGTTGAGGTATTAGGACATTTAACGAAAACATTTGATTTGTAGAGTTAATGTCCAAAAATTTGATGTTTCTGAATTTAACCGCTAACGAATTCATTTTTGTTGTATTCATAAGAATTTTCCGCGTTCAACAAGCTACATTTCATGAAAATTGATTAAAGAATAATATATACGCGAGAAAATTATAAAATTTAATATTAATGATAAAAGGTCCTATAACCCCAACTTCCCGTGTTCGGACAAGGGTCAAAAAGGTTCCGTTCGATTTCTGAGATTTGTTCACATTAAAAAAAACTCCAAAATATGTATTATTCGCATCACAAAGCAGAAAAATTATGAAAAATAGGGGATTTTGGGGCCAAAATGACCCAGTACCCCACTTTCCTCTATTTTTCTAGATAGAGGAATATCTTCAAAGACTTAGGTCATTTCCTTTAAAAAGAGGTGTAAATTGTAATTTTCCGATAGCTACTTCAAAAATTATAGCATTTAGTATATTTTTCCTTTATATTTTCCCATATTACCAATTTCAAAAATTTCATGCGAAGTGGGCGGGGGTCTAAAATTGTCCAAATGATATGAAATTTGGCATCTAAGCTTACTTTGACATTTGTCACAATATGGGAGGGGGGGCCTTTGAGAATTCAAAAAAAAGTTTTTTTTTGCAATGCCCTAATCAGCAGCTTCGCTTCGTTTTTAGGAAGCAGTAACATAAAAATCTTGTTTGAAAAATGTAAAATACTTGCGTTTGAGCGGAACAAAAGTCGAATACAACGCACATTTATTCATTCTGCCATTCGACCTGATGCGTTGAATAGTGATAGCAGATACTTCTCTAAACTAATGTATTCAAATAGGTGGGATGAATACAGGAGCTAAGATGAATTAGAGCACAGTAGGGGAACATGGGGAGACTTGACCAAGCGCAAAATTCTATTTTCGGTTATAGCGTCTTCTATTCGATTCTTAATTTTTTTTTTTCAAAAATATTTTTATACTTGTTTCGATCCCTTAAGGTAATTTTGAAAGCTTGGAGTAAAAAATCCTTTCCTTTCAGAAAATATTACGTGATTAATAAATTTGCATTAAATGATGTAATTTTTTATCAAACTTTGTATGGACATATCTACTCGACTACTAATTACTATTAAAGGACTAATATACCACCTTAATCCTTGTGAAGCAGTGAAATGATTTTACATAAACTGGAACATTGGAATAGTTATTACTAGAATTCGCATGAAATTGAACGCAATAACTTATGTTGGGGAGACTTGAACAAGATTTTATGGGGAGACTTGACCAAGTGGCGATCAGCTGAAGAAAGATACAAAATTCATAATATTTATTATGCTTTGGTATCTACTGTTAATGTTAATCACGCCATAAAAAATCCCACCCCAAACATAAGTCTTCATATTTTAAAATTTGTAAGCAAAGCTGGCAATAGTAGGACTGATTTCGTGACGTGTGAACATGCAATGCAAGCAGTACAGTTAATCCTTAAAAAGAAATGAATTTAAAAAAAAATCAAAATTTATCAAATGCAACTCTTTTATATTTTTTACTGCTACCTAAGGATCTCGACAATAGGGAAAAAAATAATTACGGTATGTTTTATGTCATTATTTTTTGTTATGATTTTTCAAAATTCTCTTGGTCAAGTCTCCCCACGTCTTGGTCAAGTCTCCCCGCAATGGAGAGACTTGACCAGAAAAAACGATCACAGAAAAACTTTTGTAACTTTTCAAAAATTAAATTAAAAATTCTGCAAAAAATCATGAAGACGCACAATAACTTTACGCATTATATCTGAATGATTTTTGGGGGGTTGAAGGCTTTTTTAGAGATTTATGCAGTTTTAGCTGAAAACCTGGTCAAGTCTCCCCATGTTCCCCTAACCTCACATATCTTCAATGGCATTTACTCATATTTTCCTGGCTATTTGGTAACACTAGTCATGGTGTCTTTACAGACACCTGTTTCAAACTTCGTCTTTCAAAGCAGCAGCTTCAAATATATAATAAAGGTCTATCCCGCTCCTCGTTCCGTTTTAACGATAAATCTGGATAGTGATATTCTTAGCAAAACGAAAAAACAATTTATGTTTTCAATTAACAAAGCGAAACATTTTTCCATTGTATTCTGAGGCCATTTATTTGGTGATATAAGAAAGGTCCCGCATTTTCTGTTGGATGGATAAAATCGTTTTTTTGTTGGAATATTCTTTGTTACGAAGAAATCGTTTAGGTGTTCTCAAAACTACCGAACAATAGTTTGCACTGGTGAATACATCCTCATTTTCTTCTGTCCGCCTCAGGCTATCAATGGACCAACTTAAAAATTCATAAAGCAATCATCAGCTGAAAGAAATTTGAAATATGGTGAGTATTCGAATATATATTGCTCATTCGTTACGCTGTCAGAACAGAGAAAACCAATTAAGCAACAAGTTGTTCTTGTATTCGCCACGTGCCTCGCTGCTTACGGGCTCGTGTTAGGGAACTTTTTTCTTCCAAAGCGAATCAGCCGGATGGTTACAGGATGATTTCGCCGCGTGTTGTGAGCATTTGCACTAATTCGAGGGTGTGGAGATAAGATACTGTTGTCTCTAGTCAGTATAGTTAAATTAAAGTGGAATGGTTGTGTTGCATTTGCCCTGTAGTCAAAATAGATAACCATGTTACGTAAACGGAGTGAAATGCTCCATTGCACGGCTTTTTGCAGTTAAATCTTGCTTATCACCTTTTACACTTTTTATTCCTTCGGTCCATGCCTCTGTCTCTCTTTTTGTACATATGATTTTGATTTTCCAACCATGGGGAGCTACATTCCGAACCGAAAGCTTGGGATGTTATAGTCGCTATCACCTCTTGTTCCATTTGTCGGGAGCATTCCAACATTCACGTCTACAGTTACACGCTGGTTAAACGATTTGAACACACTATGCACGATATTATTTGGCGGTTAAAACTTTTTGCTAAATCGTGTACTGACAACGTTGAATTTTGATGCTGTTCATTAAAAAAGCTTCTACGTACTTCCACTTGGTGCCTCGCAATTCCGTCAAATGTAACAAAAATATTTACATGTAATACCACGACATTATGGGGAGAGGTTCATGTAAGATAAACTTTTCGACGCACAGTGTTCCTTCCCAAAGACCAAAAAATTAAAAAAAAATCGATGAAAGCGTGTTTTATCTCTCAATTATATCGTATTAAATGTTATGTCCCTAAATTGTGTATAAAATATTCTTATAAGCGTTTCGATCCCTTGGCGTAATTTAAAAACAAATTGAAATCAATCCTTCTATCAAAGAAAATATGTAATAATTAACGATATTGTGCTGAATGATGCAATTTTTATCAACCGTGTAAGGATAGATCTACTAGAACTTTTATTTGTTTTAAGACACTCGTGTATCTTGTTTATCCTTAAAAAGTAGTGAAATGATTTAAAAAACGTCGGAATAATCGAATAGTTATTGTAAATCATTACAGGACATTCAGCTTGAGCTTAAGCTTGTGTGCCACTCCGTTATCGATCTGGACTAGCTGAAGTTGCACAGGGAATCAGCAGATATTATACTTGGGTGTAGCGAAACATCTTTCAATATGCACTTCCTGGTAATCCTAATACTACGTTCACACTACGAGTTAAAACGTGTTTTAACGCTATCTTGATGACATTTTTCTTGTTGCGAATTATTATAACATGTTTTAACTCTGTAGTGTGAACGTAGTATAAGACCTAGTATTTATTGATCAATACCGACGCCAGCCAGGCCCAAAGATAGATCGCGGAAAGAAAGGGAGAGAAGTTGTTAATATGATACTTGCTTTTGCTATATACCAAATAATGAAATTTAAACGACATGTAAATCAATACGAATGTAAACATACAAAGGTTGAATCAAAAATTTGATTAAAATTACGTTAAAAGCAATTGGAGCATCAAACAGCATACAATTTTACACTTTTATTCGTGTAATATTACATGTCATTCATTTTACAGCAGTATTCTAGTAAAAAAACATCGAAGTGCATTGGTTTTCCGTTCAAAGAAACTGTAATTTTCAATCCACGTGTAAAATTATAATAAAATTCGTTGAAGAAAGCATGACAATTCGTGTGTATTTGTGGTGGAACTTAATTTTACATTTATATTCATGCTCCAAATATGTGCATGAAAAAAACTTAAAATTACAAAATATTTTTTTCTGTGTAGAGGACGTATATACTATTGCGCGCTCCACAAGTATCACGAAAGAAGGATATTTGTTAGTAAGTATAGGGGTGCAATTCTTCACCAGAGAGGCGACTCTCCTCTATCTGGACAAGATATCGACTCATCAACTGATGGACCGGGGACCAACGGCTTTACTTCCCTTCCGAAGGAAGACGTGACCACAGATTTTTTCACTCAGAAAAATCTCAACAACTACGGCTGCGCTTGAACTCAGACCAACTGGGATGGGTGGCGGTCACGCTTACCACTCAACCATTGGCGCCGTCTGCAAATCTTTACAGGACATTCAATGCATTAACTAATGCTGAGAACACTTCACCAAGATTTACATGGGAGACTTGACCTCGTGGTGAAAGCTGATTTAAGATAAAATATACCTGATCTTTACTATTGTTTGGTACCCAGTAGCGGATCCAGGGGGAGGGTCCTGGGAGTCCGGACCCCCTCCGAAATTTTGTTGCTTGTTAGAAAATTTTAAATTAGTTTAAATTTAATATTAGCTTCAAACTGAAAATCATTCCAAACCAAATTTGACCAACAAAACATATACTCATTAAATAAGGTTATTATTATGTATAATGAATTGTACAATGTTTATGTTAAAATCGAAATTTCGGACCTCTCCCGAAATTTTTTTCTGGATCCGCCCCTGTTGGTACCTATTGTTATCGTTCCTATGGTTTACAATAATTCTTGTTTTTGAGGGCTGTGCCAACGTAAGGACTCGATTCACTCTCACAAAAACGCAACGCGAGCATGGATTCCCACGCGTTTAGATTTACAACTTTCCGTAGAGTTCTCTCGAGCTTCGCGCTGTCCCAGTGTATTGTGTGATTGTGGGCTATACTGTGTGCCGCCACACTGGAGTCGCTGCTTCTTTCTTTGTGGTCAACAGCATGTTTGCGTTCTCGAATGCGTACTTTGAATTTTCGGTGTGTTTGACCTACGTATACTGCGTGGCAATCTTTGCAGGTGATTTTCTAGATCCCCGTTTTATGATCGTTTGGAACCTTGTCCTTAAGAAGTCTTTTAGCGTGTAACAACTATCGTATGCGATTTGTAAATCATGGTGTTTTGGGGTAGTTTGAACGGAGTTAGTGATTTTGGGGTAAAACTGTAAACAAATTCTTAGTTCCTGTTTTATCCGATTCTAACGTTGTCGCGTTCTGTCCGTGCTTTTTCCTTTCATGTTTCCTTCGTCTTTTATGCACAAATTTCTCTTCATACCCGTTCAATTCAGTAGCTTCGTATACTCTATTCCGCGCGGTCTTAAAATTTTCATTTTCCGTTGGTATTTTGTACAGACGATAAGCCATGCAATGGAAAGCTGCTTGTTTTGAGCGTAGAAATGGTTAGCGTCGGAAGTTACGTATCGGTCTGTGGATGTTGGCTTACGGTAAATCCCGAATTTTAGTTGGTTGTCCACTTTTTTGGTAATCGTCAGCTCTAGGAGCAGCAATTTCTAAAAAAACAATCTGTATCATTCTTTTATTAACGTTTAGAGGTTTATAGTCCAGCACAAAAATATTTTTTCAAGTACTTTCATTACAAGTTGCTGACTGTGCAGCATATTCCCGTAGGCGTTTTTTGGAAAGCGTCCACGGGCGGAAATATTTCCCCCTTGATTTTTTACCTAAAGCCAAAAATTAAAATTTTCCGATTCCTTATGACAATAGGCTTTACCAGGAGACATGTTGGTAGACTTGAGTGATTCGTAGTTATGCTGACTAAGCTCGACTCCTGCCAGCAGAAGACAAAAGATTAGCCCATAAGATTTTAAGCCTGTGTCTAATGACCCTGCCACTTCCAATTTTCCGATCTGTATATTTCACATTCTTGTCACTTGAGTACTATGGATGTAAATTTTCATAATTATGCTTACACAGTAATCTCTAGCTAATAGAGTCATTAAAAAGCAAAAATAAATAAAATAAATAGAATTGGTAAAATGAAAAAATGATAAAAAATAAACAGAAAAAATTGGATTCAATGATTAGAATGAAAAACTAAGCGATATTAAAACATTAGATGTTTATGTGAGGGAATCCAACCTTAAAGTTATAGCTCGATGATAAACGATCTACCTTGCTTCATGATCCATGCTACAATTTGAAGGAGGTGGCCTGCCATGATCAAATATTTGTTCCATTTTTGTTGCTATGCAACTATGAAAACGAGCGTGTTTGCAACAATTTTCGCTATTTTCAATTGGAAGTCATTGCAGTTCGTTATTTAATCTTTTATCAACTTTAGATTTGAGATCAACGCTATTTATTGAGAATGAATTTGAATGAGACTGATAGGGCCGTAGTGTACTGTTTTGATACTTTCGGTGGAATTTCAGTTTTGCGCCCCTTTTTCAATTCGATTCACGACCAATAATTTAGCGTGTCTAGCGTATTTATCGTACCTATTTTAATATTTATCATTACTTATTTTCTACAGCAGATTTCAGCATCCCCCTAAGCTTGGCACCCTTCGCTGGGGGTCAACCTGGCCAACCGCACACTACGGGTCTGCATAGCCCATTGGCCAACCGGTTCAATAAACATTTTGTAGCTGGTTTGTTTCCTACACACCTAGAAAAAAATAGTGAAAATTTACGTCTCCTGACCTTACATATACGAGCATCAAAAATGACTTAGTTTTACGTTTGATTTTAATTTTATATGACGTTTAATTTATGTCATTGCGCATGTAAAGTATATGTTTCATGTAAAATTGAATGGAACACGGTAATGTTCCGTCATTTCGTAAATTACGGTTTGTTGAATTGTGTCATGTTTGCAATTACGTCAACGATAAAATTCAGATTTTTTTGGTGTGTACCGTATCGTACTTTGTTCGACCGAAAACCCGAGCCTAAAGTACCTGCCAGAATACATCTCACATGCTCACACATCATGCTCACCATACAATCCTCCTGTAAAATCTCATCCCCTTTAGTCTTCTAAATCACTCAGTGGAGTGCTCTACCCAATTACCTCCCCTGTCACTTGGCAGTGGATCTCTATTATTCTTCAATCATATGATTTCCTTTTGATTCTCGACTAGATTCGATGTTGAGAATCTGTCGTCAGCTGCGCGCGTCCATGGGCTGATTAGCTCACTACTATTATCGTCTACTGATTCGCTATTTAGATGTTTGCCATAATACTGCTTCCACCTATCGATCATTTTAAACATATCTCCCGTGACACATAACCTTCGCGAGCACGATTTCCTATCTCGTAAAACTTCCTTGTCTTATTATCGTCGTATAGCTTCATCACCTCGTTATCTGGATCTACCGTTTTTGTCCGAATACCGAGTTTTTCACGCCGACCTATTCTTCGGTTGGTAGTTCCGTCTCCAGCTTCTGTACGTACACACCTAGAAAAAAATAGTGTAAATTTACGTCTCCTGACCATATACGAGCATCAAAAATGACTTAGTTTTACGTTTGATTTTAATTTTACATGACGTTTAATTTCGTAAATCATGTAATTTTACTCCACATACAGCATTTGTTCTGAATGGTAGGAAGTGTAATTTTATGTCATTGCGCATGTAAAGTATATGTTTCAAATATGTTTCATGTAAAATTAAATGGAACACGGTAATATTCTGTCATTTCGTAAATTACGGTTTGTTGAATTGTGTCATGTTTGCAATTACGTCAACGATAAAATTCAGAATTTTTTGGTGTGTATTTCAACAGCACGATCGTAGCTGCTAGATGTTGAGCCTCGACGTCCATGCTCACGAATGTTGTACTAATATTTCTGTGGCTGTGAAGATCACGCATCGTTGGCCGTTATCGTTCGTAACGGAGTGCAGACTGTCCGGTTTGTTCATCGGTTTGTACCTGCTAACCTATCTGGGCGTTCGTGCCGCCGTAAATCAGCATAACATCACATCGTGTGTAGCTGTCATAGAAACGCTCCAGCTCCACCTAAAATGCATCTTTGTCGTTCGCTGGTCTCGCTTTGTGTGGGCAGGGAACGTTGATGATACGGTAGTTGAAGAAACGGGCTTTTGCTTCGCACTACACACATTCTCTCGCTGCTACTTGATCAAGTGCGGGCGAATCTTGTCCAGCACTATAAAACCCAGATCGCTCGTTGTGCTGCCGCTCTGGTAGAATGTGGTTGCTCGATGCCCGCTTTTACACGCCTTCTGTTCTGCCGAGCAAAGTTTCTGCGACGCGACGACCCCGAAGTTGCGAGTTTACAGCTCGTCGTGAATTCGGTCGATCCCCTGTAACACAAGCGACATACAGTTCCAAATTTCCAATAGCACACTTTTTTTTTTTCGTAGGATGATTAAATTGATCCGATCCGTACGCAAAGCTGTGTTTCCGGACGGCTTGTTACACCTGCACAAATCTCCTATCTGTTCAGAGGCTTCTCATTTTGCTACAGAAGGTAACGATAGCTCAAAGATTATCCGTTGTGTGTCCAACAAAAAGAAAACAGGCCGACATGGGGAGGGGGTGCCCGCTAATGCAAAAGTTTGTAGCTGTGTCAATTTTTAATCGATTTAGAATACTTTTGGATGTTTAGAATTCAAGAAATCATCCACTTCTAGAATTAGTAAAATTGAATCCGACGAATACATCTATTCCCGGATTCCAGGAAGGATATTGAAGTACTGAGAAACAATTTGTAAATACTAATAAAATTCTAAAACTATCAAAATTCTGGAAATTGTCTCGGAAGGTTTTTTTTCTTATCGTTACGGGATCGTATGACGATTTGACCTCGGAACGGTCACCAGCTGCATTTTTATAGATTCTAAAAGTGGTTTAGTTACGGAATTCAAAACATCCAAATGTGTCCAGGTTGGATAAAAATGCAATAGGTATGAGTATTTCGGTTTTGGGGGTACAGGGGTACCCTGCCGGCCTGTTACGGGGTTTAAGAAATCCAAAAGCCCTTTCTCAAGCCCCCGATCACTGCATCATAATTTTTTTCCCCAAAAGATATGTTTGGTACAGGCCCGGCGAACACGTAGGTAGTGTGGGGTAATACTACCCACTCGAAAATTACCGAGGGGGGAATTACCCACTCGAAAGTTTGGAACAAATGACAACCTGAAATTAACCACGTAGTGTGATGCGCACAAAATGCATGCGTCTGAAATTCTCGATGTACAACAATTCCATACTAAACTTGCAGTTTTTTGACAAACAGATAATCGCCATCCGGACATCATTAACCGGATCGCCGACTGGCCCACTTGGATCCGCTCTTGGGATCAGATTTCCTGGTAGTTGTTAGCATGTCAACCACAATAGAAAGGATAACTAAATTCGATATTAGATATTATTGGGGGTTTTAAAACATGTGTATGAGAGACATACAGGATCTGATAACTGGCGCTAGAACGCTAGGCGCACGACCATACAACATGTTCAATGTTGCGATAACCGTCCCCCCTAGCGCAGAGACCGTTCTCCCCAACCTCAATACTTCAGAGATGCGCATTCAACGTACCATGATTGGACATGACCCGATATATCACCCAAACGAATTCACGACCTTCATCCATCCCCTTTAAGCAAGGTTTGCTGATACCTTTCGGATTCCTAAACTTCCATTGTCCCACAAAATTTGACAAATTTTCAAGCGTCGTCTGGCAAGATATACTGAAAAATTCGTTGAAACTACGCGATCTTTCATAAATATCTCCTTCTAAAGCCTAAGTGTCCGCCTTCTCATTACCCGGAATGAAGAAATGTGAAAGAACTCAAAGTAATATTTGTATCTGGTAATCTGCTACAATTTTTCGTTTCGTCTGAATCAAGCCAGTCAAAACGTTGTACGCTTCCACCGGAGGAATTTCTTGTTTTGATTCGATTGGTTTCGGATATAATGGACGCGTAATTCTTTGAATCAACGGGCACACTAAATGTAGCGAGGTCGAGTACAATGATAAATCATACGCGCTAAGCCAAGCTGGTGGAGTTGACTTTCGTGTCATTTCCATCGTGGTCAAGATGGTCATATTGAAATTGTCGCGAATATCATACATTAAGATTGATCGGTTATCATCGTGAAGACAAGCCTGTGGCATGCCGCGGAAGTTGAAGTCACCTAAAACTAGCTGAGGTGCGATGAGTATGGAAACAACATCAATAAGTATTTGCCTTTGATACGCATTTGACAAGTGACAACTTCAATACCTGGTACCAAAGGCTAATCCGTTTGAAATAATAGCACATTTTGATCCCTAAAATGTTCCTACATAGTGTTTTTGCGGTTCTGACGAATAATGTTAAAATTGTGGAAGATCTACGTCGTAAGTTTACCAGGTTTTCTATAATGCAAATACATTGTGTAAAACTTAGGAAAATAATAGTAGTGACGCACTTAGGGGAATTGTGGGAAAAACCGACACTGTGGGTAAAACCGACACCCCACAACATTTCCTAGAAATCAAATTTTTTTCATTTCATAATGATACATTATTATTAGTACGTTTATTTAGAGCATTTGATGAAAAATTTGATTTACGTTAGTACGCCGAATGTCATAAAAATAAACAAAACATACGACAGCAGCGTTCATACTCGTCTGGATGTTAAATTTCGTTGGTAGATTTTAAGGTTTTAACCGAACAAAAGCTTTTCAAATCACCACATTTTTAAGTACCTATTATTATCGGCCTGTCCTATGATCAACTAGGTGCATTGAAGACGAGTTTGAGAAATTCAATATTTTTAATCGCTTTTATGAAAAAATGTGCGCTGTTGGGGTAAAACCGATACCCTATGGTTAGGGTAAAACCGACACGCTGTTAAGATGGTTGTGTATACTTGCGATTCATTTCAAAATACTGGGGATCTTTGTGACACTTCAATTAGCCTATTAGAACACTATAGTATCAACAGAAATGCACAGAAATACTTTTATTGTGTTTATTTCTTGTAAGTCTCTTTAAAAATCAAAAATTGGAATTTTTGCTTATCTGATTCTATCGAAGCTGTTGCTATTTCTGCAAAAAGCTCATCAAACCGAATTTCTAGTGTTCTCTTGGTTTGTCATAGATGAATTTTATCACAATGAGACAATGATCTTATGTATACCCCAATAGATCGTTGATGATCAGAGTCCGAAAAATCAAATCTGAAAAAGATAGTTTTACTAAGAAGTGTGTGTGTCACTTATAAGTGAATGAATCCAATTAGCAGAACGTAGAACGCTTGCAAATCTTCTCTTACGAAATAATATGACACTGGAGGTTGCAACGATGTGCGCAGGGATTATTTGGAAATACTCATCAATAAATAATCCTATAGCATAAAATACTCTTATTTATAGTAGTACGCTTTCGGACTTTCTTCCCCTCACTACATGATGAAGCAATAAAAAGCACATATTTGCATCATACATACTCACACTTTATTATTCACGCATATATCTCATTTTTAATAAAGATAAAGATTTTAATAAAGTGGAGAGAAAATAAATTAAAGGGGGTGTCGATCTTACCCCTATAGGGTGTCGGTTTTACCCGCAGTGCCTACAAAAAGTCACTTTGTTTTCCAAGTTTTACAACCAATAATTTTTAATGAAATTAATTTTTTGAAGTGCTGACAAAAATTAAGTCTTGTTAAGAATTTTCTGAAGAAGAATTCTGCATAAAAACTATAATTTTATTGGTTTTGTGGCAACTAAGAAAAATTGTTAAGCTTAAGGTGTCGGTTTTAACCATAATTCCCCTACTTTGTTTTGTAACTGCACCCATCAAGGTACACTTTTAGGCGTTTACGAGGAAGCTCAGGAGAGGAAATGATTCTCTTTCGAAAATTTATAGGCACATTACAAGATGTTCCCTCAATAAGATTGTCAGTATCTCGCTCTTTAGTGTGCGTAGAAATTAGTCGTCGCTAATGGCGTAGCCCTCTTTAGCATTTCTTCTCGGAGTGGACCTCAAAGAAATTCTACAATCTTTCCCCGTCTAATTTATAAGTGAGATATGTCGACAGTTCATGCGAAGTCTCTCCACAGAAGAAAACTGTTCACGATTCTCTCCGCATTTTCCGCTCCGTGCCTTGTTTCTACAATGGGTAACTATATAACCCTATTGTTTGTAACGTTGCACAGTGGCGTAACTATATCAAATCCATGGCCAAAATTATTTCACATGTTCTAAAGCTTTTTTATACAATAACAAGCGATGAAAAACAGTTTTTCATGGTTTTTTTCTGTTTCAACTTTTGTTTCAAGTTCATATATTCATTTTACTTTTCTGGTTTTCTTGTTGTACAAAAAAAAATATTCAGGTTTTTGTAAATTCGGTAATAGAAATCTATCCAAGTGATTATCGTATTCAATCTGGATTATTCAGTATTTACGTTAACAACTGCAATCCGGAGAAAAGGAACTGGAAATGAGAAGATTGCACAATTTGTTTGATGCTTCGCCTACTTCTCCAAGACAAGTTGTGAACGTTACGTTTCGTATAGCAAGGTTAGTGGAAGTTATATTTCACACTCTTCAATATGGCTATCGTGGTCACAATAACTCAAGTTGGTTAATGGACGAACAATCTTCATTTTCAATTCACTGAATTCACATTGCAATCTAACACAAATAATATGGGGGACTCAATCAAATTATTCTTGTCATATAAAATATTTTAAATAGCCCCAATACTGATTTTTTAAAAAAAAATTTTCTCTTATATTTGAGCAAAAAACGACATTTTCAAACAGCTCTAAAAACCGAATGGGATTAATTGGGAATGTTTTCTTCGTGAAACAGTGATAGGAAACTCTAAATAATCTTCTCCTTTTAACAGATTTACCCGACATTGCCCGACAAGGTACATTTTTTTCTAACGAATATGTTGTAAATTGGAAAAAGTGAGCACATTTATAAAACCTATTTAAATATGAAAAAGAAATCCAAAAATGGACCCCAATCGATTGTAGTTGCTGGAGTTTGATATAAAAAGCACAATTTTGTATTATATATTGACTTTGGGTAATTATTTTTTGAGCAATCTTGCAAAATTGTGGGATAATGGCTTTCAAGCTAATAAAATGTGTATAAAAATCACTGATTTCAGTAATTATTGCATACAAAAATTACCGAACGAAAACACTTTTCTTTTTAAGCAAAACGTTAAAGTATGTTTCGAAGAACAATTCAAGCTGAAAATATGGACAAATAAGCAAAAACAGTATTTTTTCTATTTTGGCCAGGATTTGAAGTTGGTTATGCCTCTGTGCGTCGGTAGTTCATGGACAAAAAGGAGAATAGCTAGACGAACCCCGTTCAATAGAACAACATTTTTTTTTTTTTTTTTTTAACAATGGAGAAGACCTTTATGTCCTAGCCCAGTACACGTGCTAACGGTAGGGTCCAATCTACCACACGGGGTGCACTGGGGGCGTGTCGGACTCAAATGGTGACCAGCCATTAATACCGACTAAACTCCATTGGGCTCCGCCATCCATCCCCAGGAACTACCTTTCGGCATTACTTCTGGGGGGATGGCCGTACTTAGCGTACGCTCTCACTCGTGCCTTACATTGTCGCACACTCGCTCCCATCTTGGCATGGGTAGACCATACCTTCGTCTATCATCCGCCAATTCACTCACTCTAACTCCTCGCCTGCTGCTCGGCGCTCCATGCTCTCTGCAGCCGGCAGGCAATCTGAGTGGTGGCAGTCGAAACTGCATTCCACTTCTCTACCGCTTGGCACATTCCCTGAACAAGGGCATCAGGGGTTGTGTCCAAGCCGCAGACGCCTAGCATAGCGCCTCTTTCGACGTCGAAGCGGGGACATACGAATAGTACGTGCTCCGCAGTTTCGTCGACACCTGGGCAATAGAACAACATTTGGAAAACCGGATCCGGCGAAATGCTCGAAATGAGCCCAATGGGAAAAAAGTTGCTTTCTTATACTCTTTGATTGTTGTTTAACGTAATTGCTTCCATACTAGAATTTTCACTGACTGAAGCGAAGGGTTCTGGAAGGAGCCAATCCCATATTTCGCAATTAGGGCCCCTCCCGAAGACTACACCATAAATCTCTACTTCCCGGGCGGGTACGTATACTTATTCGTACACGCCCGATTGTTGTTTAGTTAGATCACGCGATATATGGATGATGTTAAATAGCTTATCTTTGGTCCGGAAGTAGACCGCGGGTGGATATGGTTTGTATTGAAAAGGAGACTTATCGGCATTATTTTTGCCATCGGAGAAATATTCGAATCGTTCTCTGTCGGTCGTCGAAGATAGCTCCCCATTAGTCAATATTATCATGCGGGCTTCAGTATCCACCAAAGAAGGTTCTATTGCAGGGAATGCAACTAAATTGAAAAGAATGGAGAGATTGATACTTAGCTGTACAAATGTTCTATGTAGTACCAGTAATCAATAAGTACATTTTCGCTAAACCGTCGGTCACACTGCCCCTTAACAAAGGATGTTTCCAAATGAATACAAGCTATTATCAGAGAGTTTTTTTTTCACTTACACACGCCGCGGGTAGAGTAGAAATTACTCCGAATCTTACTACCCACTCGGGAAAAAATATTCCGCCGGCCCTGGTTTGGTATTATTCAAAAATGTCACTAAGTTGCAATTTCCAGTTTGGAAAAGAGGACTGGAATTTCATGAATTAAAACCTGCAAAGGAGTACGCTGTCAGAAACATGACGGGTAAGTGTGATCTTGTGAACAGAGTTTTAGCCTCACTTGGCTTACCGTGATTAATGCGTAACGCTGCTGCAAGGCTACTTGCTCAAGTTTGAATGGAATTCAAACTCCGCCCTTTTAATTTGGTCCTTTGTACTATATATTAATTTCTTTATTGAAAGTTTAATAAAAAATCGTTTTAGGTGCAATATATGTGTTATTGAGAAAATGGCTGAAAAGGGTTTCATTCCGCAAAATTATAAATTGTTTATGAAAAATCTACAAAAAAAAATGAAATTCGTAGCGACGCTACCAAGTTGCAAAGAATCTTAACATCAAGTAATGTTTCGGGCAAATCTCGTTTTTTTTTTAAATTAGTTTTCATAAAACGAATACCTCCAGTATAAAAAACTAGATAAATTTCAAAGTAATCCTTGTTCTTGACTATTTTGTAACCATTTTCATCGATATACGCGGAAAACTGTATTGATGAGATAGTTTAAGTAGTCAGAAATATGTAAGAGGGCGGCAAATTTAACTTTTTGTCCCGAGCGGCAGAAAACCTAGCGCCGCCACTGAATGACACTAAGGTTTAAACCTCTATAATCAAAAAATAAAAATAAAAATTGTCACTTAGTCCGGTCTGACTTAACATCGACCATTTTGTCTAGTTTCTTCTCTGTGAAATTTTGATAAACTAGTTTGCCAATTGAATTATTGAGAATTGAATTATTATTATTAATCTTAATCTATTTTAGAAAAACGGACCAAAAAAAAAATATAATATAATCCTTGAAAAGGTAAGAAAAGGTAGAAACACCTTCGTAAAATAAAAATGAATGAATAGATTTGTTTCAGTTAATTTTTTTTCAAAATCCAAAAAACGCTATATTTAGAGTCGTTTAATTCTAAACCAACTAGATATTCTGTAAATTAGCTATTTAATATGTTAGTTATATTTATAGGTATTGTGCTCTTCAATCGCATGATGGTTTTAAGCAATTTTCTTCTTAATGGAGTAAAAATAGTTTACATCAAAAAATTTCTCCACTAAGGAGAAATATAGCATAGCAGATATTTTGTTTTTTTTAGAAAATAACTCATTTTCATTAGATCGCACCACAATTCATTGTAAATTTAATCATTCAAATGAAATGAGGTCCATAAGATGCGACTCAAAGGTACGCTGCGATTTTAAACAACGCTTTTCCAACTTATTTGTATTCATACTTATATCGGTTGGCTTCCAGCGTCGCAGCCAAGAGCTGTTCAAAGTTTCTTATCAAGAACTTCATTCCAAAATTTGCCATTTACCGTGCAGCTTACAGCTAAAAGCTTTTCCGAACAATCCGAGAATCTGTTTTGACTTCTGCGTCGGCTTCCAACCGTACGATGTAATGTTTGTCGTGTTGAATTACATCGTTGGAACCCAATTGCCCCTTCCATCGTTGGAGACTTCCGGGACAAAGGTAGATACAAAATTAAAAAAAAAAATTCCGTTGCTTACAATCCTACCTTTCTCGGTGCAGCTGCAGTCGAAATTATCTAATTAGTCACTTAATTCGTTAATGGCTGGCTGATTTATGTCGCTCAGGTTGTCTTCTTTGCGTTTTGAACTACACTGCTATCCACTTCACCTCACCAAGAAAAAAATATCTTTTTCACTTTTGCCTATGTTCTTCTCCCGGATAAGAGATTGTACTTTATATACCCTTTTCAGTGTCTCGCACTTTTCGCCTGGCGTGAACTTTTTTTTTACAGGATCAGGAAAAGTGTCACCATCAAATAAAATGTGCCTTTTTAGCAAAGTTGGCTAAGGGCAAACAACCATCCAGCTAAACGAAGTGGTAAACTACTGTGGCCTAACGGAAACGGAAAGCAAACCACTAAATTCAACAAGTGGTCCGTTTCCTTCACACGTACAACTAGGAGCAGGATACACTCTCATTTGTCACCCACTAACGAGGTCACTCTTTATGTTCACTTTCAAAATCTCTGCCTCTGCCACTTTCGAACAGCCAGAAGAACTCAACCAGGAGAATGTTCTTCCCGCTTAGTCCAAAAATCGTATATCACCCCTATTTTCCAACAAGGTCGGAAGGTCAGCTGGAGGAAACGTGTTCAACAGGCGGCTGTCGGAAATAAACTAACCCTGCCTGTTGCGAAAAGCAACACGTAGCTACTGCTTCATCCGGCTTTCCTTCGGTTTCACTGGTGGCGTGTTTTTGTTATGGTTGCTGACTGTGTGTGCTTCCGCTGTCGGAAAATCGGGGCACTCTCCCGTGTGCTCACGAATGACTGGCTTTCTCTCGGTACGCTCGATGGAAAAGTCATCGCCGCTCGGTACAATTTCGGTTGTAACCGAGTGTCCTTATCAGTCAGAACGGTTGCAACCAACGAGGAAGTAGGATCGTAACCGTTACTGTGACTATTGAATTATTTTTTCAAACTAAATGCTGCGTACTTGTTTGCTTTAGAATATGACATGCCAATGCTGTAGAAATATACAATATTCTTCATCATCACTACACTTTGTTAAGATGCAGATAAAAATAACAGTCTCCAGACCAAATTGAAAGATCATAGAGTAGGTCAAAAAAGCAGATGACTGGCTTGGCCGTCAATAGCAGCTGACCTTTAATACCAGTTTCCTTTTCTAAGCATCCTAGATAAACCGTGTAGTGTCGGAAGTGGCTAGCGTGTTCCAGTAGTAAAACAAATCAAACAGGTAGCTGCATTGCTACGCAATCCTTATTAATTGCTAAATGGTTGAGGTGGTTTAAAAGATTCTCAAACGCGAACGTAGGCTGGTAAGCGCAGGGCAGGTCTCCCCCACTATGCAGTCCTTTTCTACATCACGCGAAAACTGCGCACCACATCAAATTATTTTCGTCGAAAGAAGTCCGGGTATTCATCGGTTGGGGGTTTCGACATTCGTCTAAAGAGCAGGGGTGACATTCTGTATCTCGAAACGAAAGGTTTTTTGCCTTTCTCATATGGGATATACTTTAAAATCCGACTTTTTAACCAAGGCCCGGATTGCCGAGTCTTGTATACTATTCGACTCAGTTCGTCTAGATCCATGTACTGAACGACCAGTCACGCACGGAGTGTCGTTCTTGCTGTGTTACACGAATCTCTGACACCGTGGACGTTTGTTTCATCGCAAATCGTGGGATTCAAATGATGTTCATGTCCCTAATACCCATTTTGGAAGATCGCTATAGCCGATTACAAGCCAACGTGTTTGGTATCTTCTAGTTGTTGTACAACAAGTTCTGATGATGAAATGTGTAGTGCTTTGATCGAATATGGTTAGAGTGGCACACAATAATCTTCAGCATAAACGTACATAAACTATAAATATAGTTTACTAGCTAATACCCATCGCGCGTTGCTGCGACTTTCAACGAAATAGAAGAAAAACACAATTTGCTCCGAAGCGCCATCTGGTGGGCAGATAATCCCCGTCCAATAGCACACAAACACGCTCCAGAACATATGCCTACTATGTACAAATTTTTACGGCAATCGGTTAAGCCGTTTGGGAGTCCATAAATCATATACATACAAACATTGACTTTTACATATATAGATAGATAGATAGATAGATAGATATATAAATATATATTTATATTACAATTAGGCTGAATTATGGCAAAAATTATTTTCGAGTTATAATGTAAAGGACGCTGCGATTCAAACTTGTTTTCCTCGAAATCAATACAATGTCACTTAGTTCGGTCTGACTTAAGGGGTTATATACAAAGTTGAAACTCAAAAAATCGGAAAAAAATTTATTCAACATTCTGCTCTTGAAAGTATCTGTGCAAAATTTCATCCAGACCGGAGCACTAGATTTCAGATTACAGCTATTTGTAGCGAGTTGGTTCTTCCACGAATGAAGTTAACACAAAATTTTTAACGCAATTATCTCGGAATGAATTTTTTTGAAAAGTACCGTTGCGGTGAACGTGATATCTCAAACAATTATTCATCCGATCTTCATAAAACTTTTTTTGAATTGTTTGTATTTATATGCTCGTGTACTTGAACTTGCTTTTTCATCGAAAAATTTTCGATTCTTTGCAATGAATTTTTGTTTAAAACTTGGAACACAAAAAAACTTTATTTTTTGGACGTGTTTCTTTTGCGCCTTCAAATGTTCACCCGCGGATCGGAGTGGGACCGGGTATCAGTGGCTTGGAGAGCGGGCTCTCCTTCCGCTTGCGCTCCTCGTGGTCAATCTTCTCAGCAGAGACTGCCGCCCAGGTAGTAGCAATGGAAAAAAGACCCAACGACTCCCCGACGGTCATTTTCACCGACTCGCTCTCCGTGTTAAAGGACATCGAGAGCGGAACATCGAAGTACCCTTTTGTACAGGCCATTGAAGCCTACCGCGACCCACTCTTATCAATCTGTTGGGTTCCAGGCCACAGCGGAATAAAAGGGAATGTTGACGCAGATCGATTGGCCTCCCTCGGTAGGCGGACATGCGCCCAACTCTTGGCTGAAACACCAACAACCGATATCATTCGAGAATTCAACGCAAGCATCCAAACCAATTTCATCAACCACTGGCGAAACTCCCGCGGCCATACGCAAAAAATCAAAGGTTCCCCCGACATATGGATCGACCGCAACAACCAAATAGAGCAGAAGATCCTCTCCCGGTTTCGAGTCGGCCACACCAGATTGACCCACGCACATATGATAGCCAACAACCCCATTCCTAAATGCACCTCATGCAATACGCGTCTGACCGTCGAGCACATTCTGTGCAACTGTGAGGAACTCGAAAATCTACGACAACAATGCAACATGCCGCGATCGATCAGAGACATCCTCTCGAACGACCCTGCCCTGCATTGCTATCCTTCATCGAGGATGCCGGACTATACGACGGCATCTCACAACCAACCCTGCGCAAATATTACGATAGCATATGACGGAACTCCGGAGAACATTTAGAATTTCAACTAACTGACGGAATGCATGCACCGAATAATCGACAGAATCTGGGACAGGGAACAGCTACCGGAGGAGTGGAAGGAAGGGGTCATCACCCCGATATACAAGAAAGGCGACAAATTGGACTGTGGAAACTACAGAGCGGTCACAGTGACAAATGCCGCTTACAAAGTGCTATCCCAGATTATGTTCCGGCGCCTATCACAGCTGGTAAATGGATTTGTCGGGAGTTATCAGGCCGGTTTCATCAACGGCAGATCAACAAACGACCAAATCTTTACTATACGGAAAATCCTCCAAAAATACCGTGAATACCAGGTCCCGACGGAGCTATGGAAAATGATGGACGAGAACGGCTTCCCTGGGAAGCTGACAAGACTGATTAAGGCTACGATGGATAGTGTAAGGTCTTGTGTCCAAATTTCGGGCGGCCTCTCGGTTCCGTTTGAAACACGCAGGGGACTAAGACAAGGCGATGGGTTATCCTGCCTGCTGTTCAATATAGCGCTAGAAGGTGTAATGCGAAGAACGGGGTTCAACATGCGGGGTACGATTTTCACGAGGTCCGGAGAGTTCGTGTGTTTCGCTGACGACGTGAACATAATCGGTAGAAACAAGGAGACGGTAGCAGATCTGTATACTCGACTGAAGGGCGAAGCAGCACGAGTAGGACTGAAGATAAATGTGTCTAAGACGAAGTACATGCTGGCTGCCGGACGGATCGCGATAGGGAACGCTTGGGCAGTAGTATTACGATCGACGGCGACGAGTTCGAGGTGGTTGACGTGTTCATCTATCTAGGCTCATTGGTGACTGCGGACAATAACACCAGCCGGGAGGCGTATTATCTCTGGAAGTCGTGCTTACTATGGGCTCTACAAAACTTTGAGATCCATGAAACTTCACCACCGCACGAAATGCGCCATGTACAACACACTGATTAGACCGGTGGTCCTCTACGGGCACGAAACGTGGACAATGCTCGAGGAGGATCTGCAAGCACTCCAAGTCTTCGAAAGAAGGGTGCTGAGAACGATCTTCGGTGGTGTGCAGGAGGATGGCGTTTGGAGGAGAAGGATGAACCACGAACTTGCGCGATTCTATGGTCAGCCAAGTATCCGGAAAGTAGCTCAGGCTGGAAGGGTACGGTGGGCGGGGTATGTTGTGAGGATGCCGGACAACAACCCCACCAAGTTGGTTTTCACCTCCAGCCTGGCAGGTACAAGACGGAGAGGAGCGCAGCGTTCCCGGTGGCTGGACCAAGTGGAGCAGAACATAACAGGGAAATAACACTTATAAAGTCACACTTATCATAAATTTTTTGAAGTGAAAAATCTATAGTCAAGTATTCCTCCGGAAGGTAAGTAAAGCCGTTTGTCCCGTTCCATGTGTTGATGAGCCGATATCTACAGTCCAGATGGTCGAGTCGCCTATCTGACGTCAGTGATAGGCACTGAGTTGCGGGCATAGACCGACAGAAAATTTAAAAATTAAGTCGTTAAAAAAGCAATGTTTCTATAATTCACTTTAACATTTTATTTCGGGTTCTTTCGTATCGTCTGCAGTTTTGTCTGAGAATAAAATCAAATCTAAACATCTCGTGGCATGTTGAAATGCATAGAACACAAGAAACAGCTTGCCCGTCGTCGGATACAATATCTAATATTGAGCGTACATACTGTTCCTACATACACACGGGGGCAAAACGAAGAAAAACGACACGACTCTCGCGAGCAAGGGGATTAAAGTGGGTGGCGACTGCCGATGTGGATGCCGATGCCGATCCAGCCAGCAATCTCCGCCACCGAAACCGAACCGGGCAGAAATCGGTGGATGGAGGCAAGCATAATGATGATAATGTGACACGAGAATGTAATAAAATCTAATCGAAGTTCTCTCCCCGGTGGGCGATAAATGGGTGGGCGGTATGCGGATGAATGATTTGCCTACACATCCGATCCGAAGGGGGGAGCTGAAGTCGATGAGGATGGGCTTCACTTCTAGTACTGCTTACTCCCGAGCTGCTACTGAACGCAGTCTTCGGGCGCGATAAGGGAATAAGAATCTGGCTAAAGTTGCAGTTACTTGATTTAAATATTTTATTTCACGTTAGGAGCATATTTTGGACTATACATATTGTGTTGTGCTATTGACGATTGCTGGAATACGATATGGTGTTTTTCTTTTGATTTGCAGTTCTGGTTCGAAATCAAGGCCACTAGCTTCAACAAATCTACGTATCCGTACGTACGAATCTATGCATTCTTGACGTCTATCGTTTCCACAGCGCAAACTGAAAACTATCGTGGATGTTCTTTTTCCGAACCACGACTCGAGCACAATGCCGTCTATACCGAAACCGAAACCGAAAATTATCGGTGAAAATCGGATATCCAACGACAAGCTTCTTACAGCAGCAAAACGACTGAAAGTGAAGAAAGCTTCCGGTCCAAACGGGTTCTCCAATGTGGCACTGAAGACTGCGATTTTGGAGTTTCCGGACATGTTCAGGAGAGCGCTACATAAATCCCTGGACGATGGCTACTTCCCCGATAGATGGACGGTCCAGACGCTGGCGTTGTTGCTAAAACCAGGAAAACCACCTGGAGATCCAGTGTTGCATGCATATTCCAGAGCACTGAATGCGTTGGAATTATATTAATACGATGTATACGTAAAATAATACATGATTCCTGGTATTTTCGTCACAACTCAACATCCATGCTCATGAAATAGTTCATGAAATCTGGTTTACGATACCTAGTATAATAGTTACGTCTTACAATGCGTGCCCGTGAAATAGTTGACAAAGTCATGAAATATTGCTCATGTTGGAGTTGGTTCATGATTCCTAGTATAAGTTACGACTCATTCGTTTTCGAGCTCTCCATCGAGTCAGAGGTTGTTTTTTCTAGTCCGTAGTGCTGTGTGAGGCGATAAAGAATAGTTTTAATCCGCATTCAAGGTTATTTTGCCAGTTCGGTTCGGTCCTCAGTCTTTTGTTCGCGTGTGAGGATTAAACAATAGCCAGCTGTATAAGCTGGATCGGTTCGTCGTTGGACACCAGTTTAAAGCTAAGTGGTTTTTGTCTTTTGTAACACATTTATTGCTTTCTTCCGTCTGCGCGGGCGCTGACCCCGTGCGTTGACGTTTTCTATGGTTCCCTCTCCGGATGGTCAAATGGAAGTTGAATCGGGTTCAACTTCTAAGGCTCCCCCCCGGCCCAAATGCTATCCAGAACTCTCAACTGGTCCATTTGTGGTCTTCTTTCGGCCCAAGACTAAATCACTGAATCTTCTTCAGATTTCTAGAGACCTGACGGAACGGTTCTCGGCTGTGACCGAAATTTCGAAGGTCCGCTCGGACAAGATAAGGGTGTTGCTAGCCAACTCAAAGCAGGCAAACGATATTGCTTGCTGTGAGCACTTTACGCGGGATTATAACGTGTATATTCCGGCTGTAAGAGTACAATCCGAAGGCGTCGTAACCGATGAGAGTTTGACGTGCGAGGATCTGCTGAAGTACGGGGTTGGCCGATTCAGAGACCGCTTGCTTCAGCCAGTTAAAATACTTGAGTGCAAACGTTTGCACTCAGTAGTAGTTGCGGGGGATGGTTCAAAAACGTACCCCCAATCAAACTCTTATCGGGTGACCTTCGCTGGTACCGCTTTGCCAAATTTCGTCCTCTTGCACAAGGTTCGTCTGCCTGTGCGTCTGTTTGTGCCGCGGGTCATGAATTGCACAAAGTGTAAACAATTGGGTCACACAGCCACCCATTGTAGTAATAAGGCCCGCTGTGGAAAATGCGGGGAGAATCATCTGGATGATTCGTGCAGTAAGCAAGCCGAAAAGTGTCCTTACTGTGCGGAGAGTCTGCATGATATCTCGGCATGTCCCGCGTACAAACTACGCGGGGATAAACTGAAACGTTCCCTTGCGGGACGATCCAAACATTCTTTCGCAGAAATGTTAAAGAATGCTACGCCACCATCCTCAGCAAACATCTATACTCACTTGCCTCCTGACGAGGGCGAGGCTGATAACCCACAAGAGGGAACATCTACTAGGGTGCCTAGAATTTATAGGAAGAGGAGGAACACTTCCTCTCGTAAAGTTCCTTGTAAAGGCCAGAAGGTGTCCCTTGAGGGGGCTCCGAAAGTCACATCTATTGGAAGTGTTGCAACCAAACCGAAGCAATTAGCTCCTGGTCTCGGAGGATTAAGCTCAGAGAAGGAGTTCCCAGCACTTCCAGGAACATCAAAAATCCCAAGTGTTCCTTTGTTTCAGTTCGAGAGTAATCACAGCACTGGAATTATAAAACTCTCGGACATAGTGGACTGGATAATAAAAACTTTCAATATTACTGATCCTATTAAAAGTCTTATGTTAGCTTTTCTCCCTACAGTGAGAACATTTTTGAAGCAGTTGACTGCTAAATGGCCCCTCCTCTCAGCGATTGTATCCTTCGATGGCTAACTCATCGAACGAGGTCACGGATTTGATCACTGTTCTACAGTGGAATTGCAGAAGTATCATCCCGAAAATCGATTCCTTCAAAATTTTAATAAATAATTTGAGTTGTGATGCATTTGCATTATGTGAAACTTGGTTAACTTCCGACATAGATCTCAACTTCCACGACTTTAATATTATTCGCCTGGATCGAGACACCCCCTATGGAGGAGTGCTTTTGGGGATCAAAAAGTGCTATTCCTTCTACAGAATTAACCTTCCCGCGATAACAGGTATTGAAGTTGTCGCTTGTCAAGTAACAACCAAAGGCAAAAGCCTTTGCATAGCTTCCATATATATTCCCCCCAACACCGCGGTTGGGCACCGACGGCTACAAGACATCTTAGAATCTCTGCCAGCACCGCGACTAGTTTTAGGAGACTTTAACTCTCACGGTACAGCATGGGGT